>NC_082402.1:6003755-6134216 GCF_031168955.1 Gadus macrocephalus | reverse complement strand
CCCAAACAAGGTCAAAGGTCACCTAATCCTGCATATTACCAGCGTATGTCGATAATTACGACGAGGGCCCAGGGACAAAGAAGCTCATTGAATGTCTGCTTCTCATGACCCCCCCCCCCCCCCCCCCCCCATTTATGTTTTTTGCGCTTTATTGATCATCGGGGGTCCACTTTGGAAAGGTGTTCAACGCTTTGAAGTACTAGCTGCCTCCGGGATGATTTATCTCTTGTAAAATAAAATAAACTCGAGGCAAGAAAGCTCTCATACCATTTTACTATAATCCAATAATCCACCTACACATGTCTTCTGACTTGGATTAGTTTAGGGGCATTCAAATTGACCAATGTGAGCTCAAAATAAACATAAAAAATAAAAATAACATTTTGTCTTCTGTCACAGCAAACCTACTATGCCCTCACGGTATTGATCCAGAGATGAATCTAGGTCATTCCGCTAGTCAATAAAAACTATTTTCACTGCCACTACTTTGTAATGCTTGTGCTTACAGCACAGTGTTTTACAGCGTCTGTTTCACGCACAATTATAGGTTGTTAACATGACATTTTTATGCCATCGCCACAGTTGCAGAAACAACCATTTGAAGCACATGCAGAGAGAGGTACGTTGTCATGGAGGAAGTGTGCCCATGGTTCTACGTAGGCATGCAAATGAAATGTGTAGTTCTAGGAAAGGAGATATGTGTATTTCAGGCACGTCCGCTGATACACTGAAATTACAAATTAATTCAAGTTTGATTCCATCTGGGTGATATGGTTTCACTTTTGATTGCCAGTGTTGTGTATAAGGCCGTGTTTGTGAGCTTTTTCGAGTGGCTGAATGACATAATAACATTCCAAAACAATACATGAATATACCTACTGCATCTCAGTACTAAAGAAATATGCTTAGGCTCCTAATTTTTTATGTACAGTGTCAACCAGTAGTGCACTGGATTCACTCCCTCTTTCGACTTATCTTGATCTTGATGTACAAGCCAGTGTTAAATGTGTGTGTGCATGTGTTTGTGCATGCAAGTGGTCCCACGTGTGTGTGTGTGTGTGTGTGTGTGTGTGTGTGTGTGTGTGTGTGTGTGTGTGTGTGTGTGTGTGTGTGTGTGTGTGTGTGTGTGTGTGTAGGTGTGCGTGCGAGCTTATGTGTGTGTGTGTGTGTGTGTGTGTGTGTGTGTGTGTCTGTGGTTTGTGTGTGCCTGAGTGTGAACATGCACGTGTGTGTAGTGTGTGGGCGCTTGTGTGTGTCAACAGACACGATTCTTCTCTCTCCTGACGTGACAAAGAGAGAGGGACTGCGATGCAAAGCGAGCCCTGGAATTTTTTTTAGTATGGTTGGAACCAAGCAAATCCAAAGGGGAGCTGTCTGCACGCATGGAGACAGATAAGCACACATGGCCACCGGCAAGGGCTTTGATCAAGAGCAGTGATCCTGGGAACAATCAGATGTAGGAGCCACTGCCGAAACATTCAAAGCGTTGCTGGAGTGCCAGTTTCTAAAAGAAGAACAAAAACCTGCTCCTCGTATCAAATTCCTGGCGTGCGGGATCATTCAAACTTTATTTTTTCCGCTTTCCACCGCAATGCTCTAACTGTATAGCAACGGTCCAACGTAAAAAATAGCTAGCGCACACTCAGGAAATGACCTCACCTCAGCCACCTCCCCCTCGACTCACTTCCTGTGCCGAGTCACACAATCAAAGATGACATCATCGCGCGTGTGTGTGTGTGTCTGCGCACCCACTTGTATGATTGAGTGTGTGTGTGTGTGTGTGTGTGTGTGCGTTTGCACAGCTTAAGTTCCCCGGTGGCTGTACGGCATCAACGTCAGAATGGTGAACGGCTAAGTGTATATTATCATGTAACATGTACAGGCCCGCAGCGGTAGTCTATGCTTGCTGCGGCTTTCACCCACTGCTTCCGATGCTCTTCTAATGTCCTTCTTCTCCCCAGTTTCACTTTCCATTCTGCCGTTTCCTTCCAACAGTCTCTTTCAACCACTGAGTCCCCTGAGGGAAACACGGTGCACAAGACGCAGCCATCAAGATCTTCCTTCACCAAAGGGTTTCATTTAAAAATTCTGGACCGGATTATTCACCCGGCCCTTACTGTTCCACGGGTGCTGAAGGTCTCGGATGCCTTCGCCCCGCTCTGAGGATAGAGAAACACCCCAAAACGTCAGCTGAGAGGATAGAGAAATACCCCCTAAACGTCAGCTCTGAGGATAGAGAAACACCCCCAAAACGTCAGCTCTGAGGATAGAGAAACACCCCCAAAACGTCAGCTCTGAGGATAGAGAAACACCCCCAAAACGTCAGCTCTAACACCGGCACTTCCATGTCTCCCTTTCCAAGTCGGTTACAGCCTCGTTTTAATGGCCTGTCACTCCTGAGACAGAGGGAGAGGGAAAGCGGCTGGGAACAATGGGACAGCGCCACTCTAACCAGCTGGGCTTCAGGAAAACCAGCATGGCAGATCATCTCCTCTGCCTTCCACGTTCCACCTTCAACTTGGCAGCGACACATTTGCCTCGGAAAACCCCCTTGCATTCAAATGCAGGCTGTCAGCTGCAGCCTGCAGTCAACTGTGTGTGTGTGTGTGTGTGTGTGTGTGTGTGTGTGTGTGTGTGTGTGTGTGTGTGTGTGTGTGTGTGTGTGTGTGTGTGTGTGTGTGTGTGTGGTGTGTGTGTGTGTGTGTGTGTGTGTGTGTGTGTGTGTGTGCAAGTGCCAGTGGAAGTGTGTCTGTGTTGTTTGATCTCCAGGAGAAACTGCTCCTAGGCAAAAGAGTTGTCGACAGCGTGCTGCCAGTAGGCGGGCGGTCTACCTGCTATATTGTTTTATTAATCGGGGCGGAGAGAATTCATCTCTCACAATTAAAACTGCTCCGCCGAGGAAACACGCTTTTAAATATTTAATGCCGTCGCTGGAAAGAGAAGCCGCATCACGAATGAGGAATTCTGCCCGTTAATAATGTTGTGTTTTTATTTATGCAGGACCACTGGCCTGTTCCCATTGTGTTTTTTCATGACAAGATCCCTCTGTATGGTTTCTCTCTCTCGTTATCTACGCAAATGACTCCGTCCATCGCGATGTGTCTGCGGGGGGGGGGGGGGGGGGGGGGGGCTTTCCCGTTGGTTTTTAGTGCCGTGTTTACCGCGGGCTACACCCAGGCCTCCATACAGGCTGAAGGGCCCATTAGTCGTCACAGGCCGTCGGAATGTACCGGTCCTTCTGTGGGAAGGTGGTCCGGGCCACAGGTGTGTTTGTCTGAAGGGTGGGGTTCGAGGAAGGGGGGTGGGCAGGGGCAGGGGCAGGGGCGGGGGCGGTGGTGGTGGTGGTGGTGGAGGTTTGTAGTCTTCTGAACCAAACCCTACAGTGTACATGGCAACATCTGTCCTTGAAGAGATGAAGGAAATGACTCAGCGCTATATATGGTCATATGACTGGTGAGGGAGAGAGTGTGGGAGAGAGAGGAGGTGGGGGTGGGGGACAGAAATATGAGTTCAGTAAAAGCAGTAGGTAACATATTGGATGGGGCAGACAGGAGATGAGTTACAATAACGGGAGGGAGCGAGAGTGAGTGAAAGTCACAGAAAGCGAAAGATAAGTCCAGTGAAAGCAGTGGTGAGGATTGTATTGCTTGCCAGAATGTAAATATGTTTCAGCTGCATCCTGTTTAAAATCCCCTTCCTGCCAAACCTCTGTCTCCATCCCTCACTTCTCTTGAGGAGTTGATCAAACAATTTGTGTGGATTCACCTTCATTCTGTTCTCATCCTCCTCCTCCTCCTCCTCCTTCTCCTCCTCCTCCTCCTTCTCCTCCTCCTTCTTCTCCTCCTCCTCCTCCTCCTTCTCCTCCTCCTTCTTCTCCTCCTCCTCCTCCAGACCTCATTCTCCAACCTCAAACGGCCCTTCCTTGGAATCACATTCTCCTCCTCCTTCTCTCCTCCTTCTTCTCCTCCTCCTCCTCCTCCAGACCTCATTCTCCAACCTCAAACGGCCCTTCCTTGGAATCACATTCTCCATAGCTCCATAGCACCATATCATTCCTTAATGAATCGCCAGATTAGCCCGGGGGATGGAAACATAGCTCAGAGGTGAGAAAATGCTAATTCTATGGAGCCGATGCCATTTGAAGTGTGGCTGAGCCGTGGAGGCAAGGACGCGCTGTCTGATACACTTTCCGCATAATTCTGGTTTAAAAGCGTATTCATTCAGACAGACTCAAAACGATGCATAAGAAAGAGAAACGCAGGCAGCCGGGATTATCAGAACGTCAGCCTCCCTGGGTGTTTTTGGTCTCTCTTTGGATGGATGGGGGGATGCACTGTGTCTTTTTGTGTGTGTTTGTGTGTGTTTCTGTATGTGTGTGTATGTGTGTGTTAGTGTGTGTGTGTGTCTGACTGTACATTTGTCTGTGTGTGTTTGTCTGTGTGTTTGTTTGACTGTATTTGTGTTTGTCTGTCTGTGTTTGCGTGTGTGTTTGTGTGTGTGTGTGTGTGGTGTGTGTGTGTGTGTCTGACTATGTGTGTCTATGTGCGTTTGTCTGTTAATGTGTGTGTGTGTGTGTGTGTGTGTGTGTGTGTGTGTGTGTGTGTGTGTGTGTGTGTGTGTGTGTGTGTGTGTGTGTGTGTGTGTGTGTGTGTGTGTGTGTGTGTGTGTTTGACTGACTGTATGTGTGTCTATGTGTTTTTGTCTGTCTCTGTTATGTGTCTATCTGTGTGTGTCTGTGTTTATGTGTCTATCTGTGTGCGTGTGCTGGTGTTGGTGTGTGTGTGTGTGTGTGTGTGTGTGTGTGTGTGTGTGTGTCTGACTGGACATTTGTCTATGTGTGTTGGTCTGTATTTGTGTTTGTCTGTCTGTTTTTGTGTGTGTGTGTTTGTGTGTGTGTGTGTGTGCGTGTCTGACTATGTGTGTCTATGTGCGTTTGTCTGTTAATGTGTGTGTGTGTGTGACTGAATGTATGTGTGTCTGTGGCTGTCTGTGTATGTGTGTCAATCTGTGTGTGTGTGTGTGTGTGTGTGTGTGTGTGTGTGTGTGTGTGTGTGTGTGTGTGTGTGTGTGTGTGTGTGTGTGTGTGTGTGTGTGTGTGTGTGTGTGTGTGTTTAAAGCAGGAAGTGGCTGCGCTGCGGCCATACGGCTGGAACCTCCCCTCAGATCTTCACAGGCACCGTCAGATCAGAGCATGGCCGCCACGTTACCCCCTGGCTCCCATCTCCCCCTCCCCGCGCCACTGAGTTCAGACTCCTCTGACTACCCCCCCACGGGGAGGCTGCCCTAGAGACGGCTGATAGGAGGAGACAGAGAGTGCGAGAGCGAGGAACCCAGTGTTGAGTGTAAACCCTGGTCGCCCTTTATTCACTTGGAAAGGCTTTGAGGGGGCCAGGCTGTGGAGAGGGGCCCTTATACACCTGTTGTTGGGGAGCAGGGGCCAACACTCAGGGCATGTTCTCTCCGTCATCCTGGTTTTCTCCTCCTCCTCCTCCTCCTCCTCCTCCACCTCTTCCTCCTCCTCCTCCGCCTCCTCCTCCTCCTCCTCCTCCTCCTCCTCCTCCCTGCCAAACCTCTGTCTCCTTCCCCCCACTACTCTTGAGGAGTTGATCAAACAATTTGTGTGGATTCCCCTTCCTCTATAAGGCTATATGGGGCTTGTACAGCAGAATGCATCATGGGATGTTTATTTGGCGATGCTGAGAGCCGTATTGAGAGGACTCAAGAGAGCAGCAATCCTAGCTGTAAAATCCTAAATCGACGTAAATTGATTTAGGATTTCAATTTACCGCCGTCACCTCTGCCAATTAAACCGTGTTCTGCCACGTCTCGCTTGAGAAATGCTTGGGCGGTTTTGAACATAACAATGTCTCCCCGTAATGACGATTAATTACTGCACAATGACCAAAAAAATCATTACTAACAACAAGTTTTGATTTCAATCTAATTCTTCGCTCAATGCCTCTGGCAGGTTTGTCTGATTGAAATAGAATTTTCCACATCATATAATTTGTTAAACAAGCTGGCAGGGAACAACTGTGTACGTGCAGAAAATGCAAGCGACTGAAGACAGATGATAGCAGGCTAGTAACCATACGTAAACACAAAGTAACTCAAACGCTGTCACCAACGTTATTTGAGGATACTTTTTGCTTCCTCTTTAGCAACAGTTAACTCATGCTGACGGGCGTTACACACCTTTTTTAACAAATAACACGTTTCTTGTTGTGCAAGACAAATGACATTGACATTAGACATACTCAGATGCGACTATTTTCCATTCTAAGGTCCAGTAGTGATGCATGTGGTCGGCGGGACTTAGCCTCTCTAAGCATGTTGGGCTAAACAGGATGCGCAACTTTGAGAGGGTTGAGGATTGAGCAATGTTGCGGTGATATTTCCGATGCAAGGTTTTTAATGGTCTCGATTAACATGTGACAAACCGTGGACACGGACGTTGTTCAAAAACTGTATGAGAACAACGAGTTTAGATAATAGATAGCTAAGCAACAAAAGCCTTCACCCTTCAGGCGCTTCACCCTGTTTACGTGTCTAGGAATGATACACAAGGATTGTAATGATTGTGTATAAAGCGTGCATCTAATTACCAGAAACTTCCTGGCCTAACCTTATTGTGTCAGGATGAATAGGGGCATGAGAGCTTACTTTTATTCATGTTAATTAACATCGTATGCTAATCCTAGCCTTGACTTAACTGCTACACTGGCTATCTGCATAATGGTGCTAGGCTACATCCTGTTGTAATAAAACTAAGAGGAAGTGTTTTGCACGTGTGTGTGTGTGTGTCTGTCTGTGTGTGTGTGTGTGTGTGTGTGTGTTTGCGTGGGTATGTTTGTGTGTGGTTATGATGGCTCAGTGCTTCTGTGTGTGTGTCTGTTCGTTTATGTGTGTGTCTGTGTGTCTAAACGCATGTGTGTGTGTGTGTGTGTGTGTGTGCGTATTATTGTGTGTGTGCATGTGCACGTGTGTGTGTGGCACTGGGTGTTTGTGTTACTCAGTGCATGTGTGTGTGTCACGGTGCAGCTTAACTCTCCTTAGTCTAGAAACCGTCTTTCATTACCATTCTCAGGATGACTGCCTTGCTATTCTACGGCGGGCGTGCTTTGCATTGAACAAACTTTCTCCCGAAGACAATCCTTTATGTTTTGGATTCCCTAAAATCTCTTTCCCCTGCCTGCTGTCAGAGCCAAGCTCATTGCCGCGCTGTATCTAATTAGCGTCAACACAGAGGGCCAGTGACAATCCATTGCATGGCCAAAAAATACACACAAAAAAAGAAAAGTTGAATAGGTCATTTCACGGATGAGCACAGAGAAAGGCTGATGTGCACACAGGCCCAAGGGGACAGTAATCCCTGTGGCCCGCGGGAATGAGGTAATGCCAAACGTGATAAATCACGACATTCGCCAGCTCTCGAGATGAGGTTTTACGACAGAATCGGTAATGGGATGCAGCCATTCATCAAAGTGGGAGGGCTGTACGTTTGCGTTAAAACTAAGTTCTGCTGGGGGTGAGTCATGTGTTGGCCACGGGGCCGTTTCAGAAGGCCCTGGGGGTGGGGGGGTCTCTTGGTGTTCTCGTTTGGATTTTAATGAGCCCAACCTGCTATAGGCACACGGTAAAGGGAGAAAAGTGCTTACCTCATCCTAACTGCTTGGTCGTTCCTGATTTGTCCGTAACGCTGAGGGGCGGGCTGATGAGGTCGGACACATTTTCCCTTTATGAGTCT
Organism: Gadus macrocephalus; assembly: GCF_031168955.1. Taxonomy (NCBI): domain Eukaryota; kingdom Metazoa; phylum Chordata; class Actinopteri; order Gadiformes; family Gadidae; genus Gadus; species Gadus macrocephalus. The sequence continues at coordinate 6,126,469 of NC_082402.1, read as the reverse complement.
GATGTGAGGACCTGTGTGTCCACATCGTAGGGAGAAGTCGGTACGAACTCCCCAGAGGAACGAGGGGTTTTCACAAAGAAAGCACTGGCTAACAGACACGCACACAGACTCACGCGCACACACACACAACCACATGCACATGCAAGTACCCCCACACACACACACACATGAAAATGCAAGTGCACACACACACACACACACACACACACACACACACACACACACACACACGCATGCACATTCAAGTACACACAAAAACACACGCAAGTGCATCAAACACATTCAAAACATTCACACCCCCCAACAATGTCCGTCATGACAGAAAGTACCTAACAACTCTGGGAAATGCCGGTCTATTGTTGGCCCGTATGCTGTGTGCTGTCATGTACAACTTGCACTGACTCATGCATACCAAGCAACCCTACAGCGCTACTGGTATCATGGCATTCGTGCTGTACTCCTACAGTCCTAGCCCCTCTGATATAGATTGTATGCCTAATAATAATAAAATAGCAATACATTTTATCTTTGCCGCCTTTCAAGTCACCCAAGATCACCAAACATAGAGTAAAAAGCATAAAATAACAACAACAAAGCATTAAATAACAGCATCAAACATTATTAAAACCAAACATCGATTGACCAGTCATAGTGAGTATGAAGAGGTGGGCTTTGAGTTTGGATTTGAACGTTCTGAACGAATCTGACTGTCTTATGTGTGGGGGGAGGTTCCATAGTCTGGGTGCCGGGCGCTTGAAGGCTCAGGCCTACGTCAAGTCATTCTGGAGGAGAAAACATCCGCTTAAAGGCTGTGGATGTTTGTTGTTCCTTCTGCCCCGCGGAGGACAGGAAACTAGGTCCCAGACATGCACATTTCGTTTCCTCCCAAGCGCACTGATGGGAAGGCTTTGAGGGCTTTTCTTGTGTATTGGACAATGGTTGTTTTTTTTGCTAATCATAGTAGCATAACATTTCTGCCCGAGTGAGTAAAATACTAGATTAGCCTGCGGTGGCCTTAAATTAGATGGTACTCTTGGGCTGGCTGCTACCAGTCCCCCCCCTAGCCTCCCCAAGCCCCCCCTCCCACCCTACTTATTAACTATTCAACATGGACTTCTGATCCCGGAGGGTGTTGACATTAAACCCTTTTTTTACTACCAAGGCAAAGCAGTTTATGATATTTAGAAAGTATTTGCACACACAGTCCCCCCCCCCCTCCCTCCCTCCCAAACCCCCCAGCCTCCAGTTCCTTGAAAAAGCCAATTTTTTACTTCCAGAGAGTAATCATTGGTTGTTTTTCTAATCTCGCCTACAGTGCCGCCCGCCCACGCAAAAGTGCTGCAACATTAGCCAAAGATCTAATCGCACCGCGCCACTGCCTCGTGCCCATTATCACTAATAAAGCAAACATAAATACTTCAACCACCAAAGAGAGCGGTGACTGACACCGCCCCCCCCCCCCCCCCGATGCTGCTGCTGCTGCTGCTGCTGCTGCTGCTGCTGCTGTTGTTTTTGCCACAAAACGTCAGTCGTACTTTCTCTCGGGCGGTGGGTCGTTTCAAGGCGTGCTTGTTACTAGGATGTTGTTTTTTTTCCCTCCATCCAGAGCCTTAGCCAATCCCTGTTTAGGGACACGGGCGATGGCTTGACCTTGGGGCGGCCGGCGTCGCGCAGTGCAGGGGGCAAGCAGGGGCTTGGAACCGGCACGCTCGCAAGCACAAGCACAAGCCGAGGCAGAGCAGGCAGGGAAAACAGCAGCCGTGGCAGTGCTGAGGTAGGCACAGGGAAATGTATGAATGACTGCGAGGAGAGGAGAGCGGGCGGCCAATCGGGCCGCCCGCTCAGAGTGTCGTCCAATCAGAGGGAGCCGCTTTTCTATTACCCAGTGTCTCTCTGACTTCTTCCTCTGACTGTTACCAGGTCACTGTGCCTGCCCGCGCCTCGGAATAATCTGTTTCATTGGGTCAGTGTGCCTCTCTTGACGCGCCTGACTGGCTGCCTCGGCATATGCGGTTGCTAGGGAGCTCAGCCAATCGGAGCGTGGCGGAAGCTTCCATGTGGTTTCTAGGCAGGATTCACGTGCTGAGGATGTTTTGGCGGGAGAGTGAGAGAGGGAGGGGCGTCGGGGAGGATGAAGTGGAGCATGTGATTGTGTGCTCGCGTGTGTGTGTGTGTTTGCCTTTGCCCTGTGTGATTGTGCATGTTTCTCTTAGCCGTGTGTGTTTGTTTGTTTGTCTATTTATGTATTATGTGTGTGTGCATGTGTGTCTTTTTTTATGTGTGTGTTTGTGTATTTGTGTGTATGTGTATGCATGTGTGTTTATGTGTACATTTGTATGTTTGGGTGTGTGTGTGTGTGTGATATGAGTGTGCGTGGATGTGCATGTGTGTGTTTGTGAGTGTGTGTGTGAGTGTGCGTGTGTGTGTGATGTGAGTGTTCTGATGCAACAGAGAACTCTGTCTCTTGGGCGAGTAGGGGACCTTGTTATGGTTTCTCTCGCTCTCCCCCCCTTCCATCGCCCTCTCTCTCTCTCTGCTCTATCTCTATCAACGCCCCCCCCCCCCAGCCCATTCACTCTCTCTCTCTTTCTCCCTCTCCCTCTCTCTCTCCCTCCCCCTCTCCCTCTCTCTATCTCTCTCTCTCCCTCTCCCTCTCTCGCCCTCTCTCTATCTCTCTCTCGCCCTCTCCCTCTCCCTCTCTCCCTCCCTCTCTCTCCCCCTCTCAATATCTCTCTCTCTCGCCCTCTCTCTATCTCTCTCCCTCTCTCTCTCCCTCTGTCTCTCTTGTCCTCACAGGAAACGAGAACCAATTGCGGCGCTGTTGCCATCGGAGCGGGGTGGTTTGTTTTCCCTTCACTTTCATCGCTGGCACCTCCCCGTCCACAGTTACCGTAGAAACAAGAGCAACTCCGACTCTATTTCCATCCACGGCTCCCTCCGTCTCCTTCTCTCAATGATTTAGCGCCCGCTTTCTTTTTTTAATCCGCCGCCACCGCGACTACCTACCAACACGTCTCGCAGCCAATCGAGTATTTAGAACGGCGCGCGTGTCATCGGCGTCGAGGCGGCGCCCGTATAAGAGAAGGAGGGACGTGGGGCGAGAGGAGGTCCGCCCGCCGCCGCCGTGGACCGTGGTCCGTGGCGCCGCCGCCACAGCCCGCCATGTTTTAAAGATAACGTCGTTAATGCTGTCTATGCTGTGGTAAAGTGTTACAGACAAGACAAACAAGACCCCCCCCCCGAACCTCGGAAGAAAAAGCAAGGGGAAGCAAAAAAACACACGTGCATTAACCACTCCACCCCTTCTTTCTATACCTTCGTGCCCTTTGGAATGCGCCCCTTCCGGGGTGCGTTCCAATAGCCGGCGTCCTCTCTGGAACATCCTATTATTGACACTTGAGTACACAGCTGGGGTTGACAAGCCAATGGACAGATTAGCAAGGCGCGTTAAATGACGGTTCCCTTGCGCTGCGACATGCAAGAGGGGGAGGCTACAGGTTTTGTTTTGAATTAACTGTGCGTGAAATTGATTGTACACAGAATACTTCCGAAATGTAAAGACACACACACACATCATGTAAAGACCTGACATGCAGGAGCGCACAAACACACACACACACATCATGTAACGACTCGACATGCGACAGCACAAACACAACCACACACATACACACACACACGCACGTATACTACTCACATTCAAGCGCAAACACATACACAGAAACATCATGGTACGAGTCAACATGCCAGAGCACAAACACAACCATATACATACACAAACACACACACACATCTACTCACATTCAAGCGCACACATGCACACCTGCACACTTGCACACCCACACCTCTGAACACTGCTCATTGTAAGATGTCTGAACAGGTGTGTTAAATGTCATTGACCAATAGTCAGCGGTTTGGGGTTCCCATGATATATATACCCAGGTCTCTTCACGGATGATGACAATGTCAAATCCCTGACACACACTACGACACCACGCTCAGCGAATGCTTACGCACGCGTCCCAGGGCCATGTGGTGGCAGCGGATACGGCCCAACAATGCGCCGACAACAAACCATTAAACCACACCACCATACCTCTGGCCTGGCTCCCAATTAAAGAATGGGATTTCTCTGGCTGTCACCCGGGCTGTCTATGGACTCCCAGGCAGTCTGACACGCGGCTTGTTAAGGTTTACCGTCTCCGACTGCGGATTGATGCCGCGGGAGCTCATTTATTTAAACCTTAGCCTTGGCTTTACAGCTGCAAACCCATTGAGACCCATTTGAGAAGGAGGGGGGGAGGGTAAAGTGGGTGGATGGGGGTGGGGGGGTAGCAAATCCATTTCCATACAGCACCTAATCCAAAGGCATGCCCGTTCCCCATTGTGCCGTTGTTATTGTTTTGGATTTTTCGCCGGGGTATTTTTTGTTTCTCTTTTGTTGTTTTCTTATAACCGGCGTTACTACGTTCACTTACGACGGCGTTGGATCAGTGTCAGGAAAGGAGAATGATGGAGAGTTATGAGGAATGGATCGCCTCAGGGTGGTTATGGGCTTCAAATGTGTTAACTTTGGATGAACCCAGGAGGGCCGTCCTGATTGGCTGAGGGAGTGGTGTTCAGCAGCGGGAAAAGCTGACACCCAAACGTATGCGGAGGGGAGGATTGAGATGGACAGGCGACTCCACTCACCATACGTTTCAATCGTGGAGGACTCGGCAATCTGTCACATGGAATCCCCATTTATTTGTGAGGACGAAACTCACGGACACGCACACACACACACACACACACACACACACACACACACACACACACACACACACACACACACACACACACACACACACACCGTTCAGACAGATTCCGGTGAGTAATTAGACGGAACGACCATGAGATCGGGATGCTCTGGGAAATCCAGCAGACCAAAAGGGAAAAGTTGGTTGTTTCAAATGAGAAAAAATGCCACAAAAGTTAGACTGGCTCCTAGTTGATCAGTTAGAAGTGTACAACACATTCGGCTGTCTCCCTGTATTGTGGCACGGGGCGAAGAAGAAAAATAACTAGCAGAAGAAAGAAAAATGAATGAGAGAGAATGTGTGCCGCCTTCTCCCTGACACTGGTGGAACTCTGAATCTGACTTGTTCTGAGTTCACTGCCAACATTAAAGGACGCTTTACACCTCTGTGTGACAAAACAGCTGAGTTCAAAGAACCCCACAGCCAACTAGAACCCTGTATGAGAGCGCACGATTCGGGGCTTTCATGCCGTTAAGACATTGACTCTGCACTTTGTGAACTGTGCAGCTGACTTGAATAGTCGTCCCAAAAGGGGGACCCTTAATGTAATGGTAACCCCCTTTCTTCAATCAATTATATGGAATAGATTGAAGAAATTATACCTTATTGTAGTCAGTGGTACCAGATAAGCAAATTACCAGATAGAAGTACTTTCTGGGAATATTCCAACCTCTTGCATACCCTCACACTCGTTAAAATGCCTTATCAATAATTTGTGTATTTTTTCGAGAAGGAAGAATGACTTAAAAAAATAATGAACTGGTTGTGGGCGGTTCGCTTTGTTTGTTTTCCCAAATGAGGCACATCTTCGACTCATTAATTTTGCACTAATCCCGTCCTCTAAAACATACCTCCAAACGCCTGAGTCTCACACTAGAACACAGAGAGTTAGATGTTTGTAATCAGACCTATTAACAACACACTCGTTAACCGTTATTCCCAATACGGTGCGGCTGGGACTGGAGGAACTCAAAATAGCAGACAACAATAGGCGGGAATTAGGATGTGTGTAGTACGCACACACATACACACACACACACACACACACATGTACAGACAAACACAAACGTTCAAATGTGGTCATGAAAAAGGAGAGAGACAGAGAGAGAGGGAGAGAGAGAATGAAAACGAAAACGAAAAACATCACCTGATTTTTTCTTCATACGAAAAACTTGGGTGGGGCCCGAGAGTGTGGGTGGGGGAGGGGGGAGTGTGTGAGTGTGTGTTTGTGTGTGTGTGTGGGGGGGGGGGGGGGAGTAACAGCCTCAACATCACAGATCTGTGGCTCTGGTCTCACGCGAACCCTCGTCATGAAAGCTGTTTGGAGAAATCGTGGTGAGAAGCTGATGACATGGCCGCGATTTTCACACATCCCCTGTCACATCCCGGCTACATCCCCTGCTACATCCCCTGTCACATCCCCGGCTACGTCCCCTGTCACATCCCGGCTACATCCCCTGCTACGTCCCCTGACACATCCCCGGCTACGTCCCCTGTCACATCCCCGGCTACGTCCACATCCCGGCTACATCCCCTGCTACGTCCCCTGACACATCCCCTGCTACGTCCCCTGACACATCCCCGGCTACGTCCCCTGTCACATCCCGGCTACAGCCCCTGCTACGTCCCCTGACACATCCCCGGCTACATCCCCTGCTACGTCCCCTGTCACATACCCGGCTACATCCCAAGCTACATCCCATGCTACATCCCATGCTACATGCCCTGTCACATCCACAGCTATATGCCCAGCTACAAAACCAGCTACATCCTCAGTTACATCACCAGCTACGTCATCGGCTACGTCCACAGCTATGTCCTAGCTACATCCCCTGCTACGTCATCAGCTACGTCCCAGCTACATCCCCTGCTACATCCCCCACTACGTCATCGGCTACGTCCTAGCTACATCCCCTGCTACGTCCCCCGCTACGTCATCAGCTACATCCACAGCTACGTCCCAGCTACATCCCCTGCTACATCCCCCGCTAAGTCATCGGCTACATCCACAGCTACGTCAGCTACTTCCCCGGCTACGACCGTAGCTGGGGACATAGCTACATCTGTAGCTCCGTCCCCAGCTACGTCGCCAGCTACGTCACAGCTAGCTTTGTACCGTGCTACATCTTCAGCTACACCACATGCACTACAACCAGCACTCAGCAACATGTCTTCCTCTTTCTCTCTCCTAATGGGAAACTGAAAGTATGAGTCACACACGAGCATATGCACAAACACATGCACACAAACATGCACATACACACACACATACGTATGTGCACAAACCTATATGCACACATACACACACATACTGTGTATACAGATGTATACACAAACACCCATTCACACACATACACAGATTAATACACAAACACACAAATGAACACACACACACACACACACACACACACACACACACACACACACACACACACACACACACACACACACACACACACACACACACACACACACACACACACACACACACACACACACACACACAAATACATCCGCAGCCTGGATCTTCCCCACCGATGCAGTGTACTCTGCAACCCCGTCTCACATGCTAACGTGTTAAATTTAGTATGGGAGTTGTCCTACATAGTAATGCAATCATTCGCATTCGCCCTTCCCTCCACCACCCCCACTCCCCACCCGCATCCCTCACACGGGTCACCAGTCATGTGTTGATGTCAGTGGGTATTAACGCGATGGATAAGGAGGAGACCAGCTGAACGCGACGCACGTGTGTTCGTACTGTAATCACGCTATGATACAGAACTCAACTTCCTGTATGGGGTTAATGGAGTTCATCCTCAAACCGGAGGAATGGCATGCAGACATATTTGTTTTAATGGGTAACGATAATGTTAATTAATAGGCAGCCAGTTTGCAAAGCCTATGTAAAACATGTATTCACAAACCTCTTTTTTTAAATGTCGTTGCAGCCGTGCAAACGTACTTTTAGCAACGTGGTTGGTAGTCTAAATAGTGACAAAATCGTTAAAACGGCAAGTGATAAAGTGTCTATTTCTGTTTGGACACAATGTACTACTGTGAGAAGTATCTGGGCTCCATCCTTCTTTGCGTGGATACAACCGCTCTGTCTATCAGCGGCTCCCAATCAGCTGAGCTGGGCTGTGAAAAAAAGTCACATGTCAAAGCTGGGGTTTTTCTTTTTTTTCCTCCTCCACGTGTCCAGATACACGCAGTAGGAGGCGGGACCAAAACAAACCGTCTGATTGGCCTCTTCTTTTACAGAGGAGGACGGCCCCCTATTCTCAACGGCAACAGAGGATTTTAAGCCACTAAAAACACTGTGAATATCGCACACGAAAATAACGAAGGCATTTATCTCTCAGGATGTTTTTTAATCAAGTTATACCTCGAGTATGACTGAATAATGTAAACGGGTAAACGGTTTCTACTTTATACAGTGATGTAAAATAACAAATAATTTGGAAACATTTAAATACAATTTAATAATAGGTACTAAAACGTATAGTACGTGATAATACCACCTTTAGCGCCATTATCATACAATTAGGTATTAGGTACGGTTGCGATTGCTCACTTTGCACTTCTTGCATAACTGCTATAAATAATTTCCTGGAGCTTCAAGGGTCTAGAATGTGGGCGGGGCTTTCAATACACATGGGCGTGGCCGACCGACATGTGGGCGGGGCCGAACCTACCCTTGCAGCTGAGGGGGAAAAGAAAATACGCCTGCCAGTGTAAAAGAACAGTTGTGTGAGAGACTATAGACGCTCATGGTTTGACGGATACAAGCACGCACGATTTCTTACATCTCAAAGAAGCCAAGGCAACTAGAAGTTGTCGACATACCACCGACCATAGCGGACTGCGCATTCGTAAGCGGTAAGTGTACAAGCCCCGAAGAGAGTCTCCGTCAGATCGGGTCCCGGTGGTTGTTGTCATGGGCAGCGGGTGGTGGATCAGACATGCCCGGGCAAAGACTCTCTTCGCGGTACAGGGCTGATGGCGCAAGGCGGCGTTCTCAGCAGGGCTGATGCACCGGGCAATGACAACAATAACAACTCTCGATCGACGCCCAACGAGGCTCGGGTCCTCGCGCCCTCGGGTCGGTTCACTTCGGGTTCCGTGGACGTTTTTATAGACGGTCCAACTGGTTTACCCGTTTCAGGGTTTGTGTGCTTTCTGGGCTGTTCGGGTACCGGAGAGCGGTTCCTCTCCGGTTCGAATCGTAGCTGTGGACCGCGTTGGTTGTTGATGTTTTACAGGCGTGTTATAGCAAGGGAAATTTCAGAAAGTTTAGATGATAAGAGCAGTTTGCGGATCCGTTACCTTTTGGTGCAAATGAGACTCGGTCGGAAGTGTTTATTTGACGGAACGTTTCACGATTTGATCGAATCAGTTTTTTGGTGGTGGCTCATGTTTGCCGTGTCACCGGGTAGTCTATGCAAACCCGAGATCTGAGCTTTGCACGTTGTTGTGGTTATAATAGTTGTTGTTTACATTTATTTACAATCCATGCTTGTCAAGTCAGGTGATGACGCATAATCACCTTCTATTGTGATCGTTAGAAGGCTGATCGCTGGGGTTTTGTCCATGTGCTGGTGCTCCGAGGTTGGAGTGTGGAGGCTGCAGGGAGAGTATTTGAGGACAGTCGAGGATCCTGGGGGCAACGTGCTATTCATGAAGGGTCCCGTCTGCGCTCAATGGAAACCTCATTACACGAATTATATCGAAATATCGAACCAAAAATGTGAACAAAATACGCCTCCAACGTCATGCACCAATAATATCGACCCAAACTACAGAATAATAAATGGTCGGCAGAAATAGACTTATTCGAAGAAAAAAATGCGCTAACTTGGTTAGTCTTTTTATGTTATTTTTTTGATTTCTCGATTATAAAACATTTTCGGTCCATTCGTCTTCACCGTACTGTGCGACGAGTCCGCGTGCAAAGGGCCCGGTGTGGCGATAACAGCGGGCAGGGATTATTTGGGTGACGGTGTGGTTGAGCCGTACCCGGCGTGCACAGATGGCGCGGTAGAGGGAGCCAACCCCCAAGCATGTTGATCCCCTGACCGCCTCTGCGGTGGCTGCCAGTTTCCCAACCCGGCTCCTACCCCCGGGCCACTGCGTGTTCGCTCGTGCGTGCGGGTTCGTCTGCGTGCGAGCGCGCATTATTGTCTATGTTTGTTTTTATGTGTCTGACACTGCGGTATACCTCCATTGCCAGCTTTTCTACCGGCCGCCGGCTGTAATTGAAGACCGAGCGGGACACGCAACATAAAAGCACATTCACTTGTGAGTGTGCTTGCTCGTGGTTCGCTGGATGCAGCGTGTATCTGTGCATATCGATCAATTCAGTTTTGGGTGCAAAGTTCACTCCCTGCCCTATTTATTTATAGTTACTTTATTTGAACAACCTGAATACGTATAGCAGTGCCGGGTCACCCACGCCCAATTCTGGAAAATGTGTAATGATTGTTAATTATTAATGATAGATCAATATGAAATATATATAGTCCATAGGAATATGATATGACTCCCTGACGCTATCACCTTCAGTCTCCGGTACCCGACCATGGGTCAAGTGAGGAAGACCGCAAGGGGGGATATTTGAGGTTGAAAGCTCATGAAGAGTTGTTGTCCTTTTCTTCTTCAGTGCTTTCTCTGCGGTCAACAATGTACAACGCTTGATAGAGTCCATAGGGAAAACCTTGCTGTCATCAAGTCAGACGTCTGTGTAGTTAAAACCTTGCTTTCATCAAGTCAGACGTCTGTAGTGAAAACCTTGCTGTCATCAAGTCAGACGTCTGTAGTGAAAACCTTCCTGTCATCAAGTCAGAGTCTGTATTGAAAACCTAGCTGTCATCAAGTACTTGTTTACATAAGTTGAATATGCGTGGACCGCAGACTTTATCTATAAGATGTATGTATCGTGATTAGGAGAGAGGGAGTTGAGCGAGAATCAGGAGTTCAGGTTCCCGGTTGAGTTGTTTTGCAGAATAGCACACTTAAAAACACAGTGATGGAAGGAGGGAAGGAGTGACTCGTTTTGATCTCACGGTTCGTTGCACCGGGCTGGCAAACTGACAGTGTTTGATGTTGAGGTGAATCAGAGGAGCCTCTTTGGGGGTGGTGGGTGGAGAATGTGGTGGTGGTTTTCATGGGGGTGGAGGTGGTGGAGGAGAAAGTTGGTGTTGTGGTTCAATCAATTAAATTGTATTTGTATAGCCCTTAATCACCATTAGAGTCTTAACAGGCCACATTTTTATAGTGGTGGTAGTGGTGAAGGAGGTGAAGAAGGTGGGGAGGGGGGTGGAGGTAGAGAAGGTGGTAGTTGTTGTGACGGGGTTGGAGTTGGTGGTGGAGAAAGAGGTAGCAGAGAAGGTGGTGCTGGTTGGGATGGCTGTGGTGGTGGTGGTTGTTGTGATGGGGGGGTGTGATGGCTCCTGGCTCTCTCTCACACGTTTCTGCCTCATAGCGGATCAGTGTTTAGCAGCGGGGGGGGGGTAGCGCCCCCAGCCAGCGGGAAGGAGGGTGACGGATCGTGGCACCCAACAGGGAGGGTGGCATGCCTTGAAATTCCGTGACATTGTTTTGGCGACGGTGGTGGTGTTGGTGGAGGAGATGGAGATGGTGGAGGAGGGGGTGGAGGCGTTCTTATCACAGGGTTTGTTATGTTACTAAAATAGCTTGTCTAGCTTATGTCCCGAGGCATGTATTCATTAATCGTAACCTTTCTAAAGTTTGCACTCAATCTATTTTTCTTTATATTCGCTGTTGTCTATGAATTCTGGCCAGGTGTTGAATCCTGGGCATTGTGTTAAATCTGTAAGAGGTGGTGACTGATATTAAAACCAAACAACCGTACCCCGGCCTCGTTACTTTGACGGTTGGGCCGTGAACAATGTAAACAGCGCCATGGCTCCTTATTTGAGACTTCCCACGTCACCTCCACCCGGCGCTCCGTCGCCGGGTGGAGATCCACTTTGGTACGGGTCTCGGGCGTGTCTCGGGGAGGGTTTACCTGGCGAGGAGCCAAGGCTTACGCTAACTTGCACGGGAGCACTAAAAACACACACACGCTGGCAAACACACACAGTTGTTTTCAAGGGAAACTCATGATCTTTTTTTGTGTTTGTGTCTGTGTGTGTGCGGGTGTGTGTGTGTGTGTGTGCGTGCTTTTGTGTGTGGCTTGGCCTCCTCAGGTGTGCGACCGCTGTGGCGTCGTATGGACGATGAGGAGGAGGACATGTCGTCGCAGCCTATCACCCCTCCGCACTGGGGAGCCCTGCCCAATGGGAACTTCAAGATGGACGCGACGGACGAGGCGTCCGCACAGCACCCACCTTACGCCCCCGCGCCCTCTCTGCCCCGCCGTGGGGACGCACCCCTGGGCCTCGAACACAACGCTCAGCCCTGTGGCGGCTCACAGCCTCTTGCACTCTCACACGGTAAGGGCTCGGGGGAGAGGGAGAGGGTGGGAGAGAGAGAGAGAGAGAGAGAGAGAGAGAGAGAGAGAGAGAGAGAGAGAGAGAGAGAGAGAGAGAGAGAGAGAGAGAGAGAGAGAGAGAGTGAGAGTGAGAGTGAGAGTGAGAGTGAGAGTGAGAGTGAGAGTGAGAGAGAGAGAGAGAGAGACTTTTTGGGGTAAGGGAAAACGAGACCGAAAACAAAACCGAAAACGAAAGAGGGACGGCACACAGGGCTGACACAGCACGAGAGCAGTTGACAGAGACAGAGTGTCCCAGAGTCCTCCCTAGGTGCGAGTCCCCCGGCTCAGCCGTGGGGCCTCAAAGCATGTGCTTCTGAAGCCGTAGAATTACGAGGGGGAGAACAAAGATAACTATTATCAACACCAGCGTCCTTATCGACCACCAAACCCTCTTTATGAGTGTACAGCGCGGCCTGTTCCTCCACCTCAACAACGCAGGCTGACGTCCTTTAAAACCCAACGAGAGGTGCCCAAGGGGGGAGAAATTGACTAGGATGAAAAACAGGCCTTTATAGCCGTGTTTAATACCATATAGTCTTTTAGGAGAGGCGTCTGTCCAAAGTGACCCCTTTTTTCTGTTTCTAGATTTTCTAGATATGTCACTAAGGAGCTTGTAATGGTTGGTATGTAAAGGGTTAGAGGCATCTTCATCACGGAAGCCTGCATGTGGACTCCGGACTTCAGGGTCCGTGCCCAGAATGTTTTGGCCAGGAGTCCCAAAACCACTGCCTGCTATCCTCCACTATCTTTTGGTCAACACATTTGTTATTGTGAAAGTGCGTCTTATTTTTGGTAGAGCTGACGCACACACCTAGTCGATCATTTTTCTTCTTTGAATGCATCAATTGGATTCGCATTTCTGGGACCCTTAATCCAATCAGTGTGTCACGGCTCCTGCGTAATCGAATTGGAGCCCTTAAGTAAGGGGACGTTTGTTGATGCCAGTGGAGAGATAGACATTGTCCCGGTTCACCCGAGTCAGCGCAGCCATCAGTGCCACACTGCCCGTCCGTTTTAACCCCTGCAGTACCTACCCTAACAGTGGGGCCTCACTCAAACCATGCATGTTCACTGATGAACACACGTCTCCCCCCTTGGGCAGCTCTCGTTGGGTTTTAAAGGACGTCAGCCTGCGTTGTTGAGGTGGAGGAACAGGCCGCGCTGTACACTCATAAAGAGGGTTTGGTGGTCGATAAGGACGCTGGTGTTGATAATAGTTATCTTTGTTCTCCCCCTCGTAATTCTATGGCTTCAGAAGCACATGCTTTGAGGCCCCACTGCTGAGCCGTGGGACTCTCACCTAGGGAGGACTCTGGGACACTCCTTCTCTGTTTGTCAACCGCTCTCGTGCTGTGTCAGCCCCCCCCCACGCGTGCCGTCGTATTTTTCATTTTCGGTCTCGTTTTCAGTTCTCTTTCAGTGCTCACAGTTCTCATTCTCTCTCTCTCTCTCTCTCTCTCTCTCTCTCTCTCTCTCTCTCTCTCTCTCTCTCTCTCTCTCGTTTCCACGTCATGTATTTACCGCGCGTCTGAGGGAACCTGTTAGGGTGGCACGGTGCCGGTGACAGACAGGCTCGTCCACCGCGTGTTGGGTGATAAAGTAACAAATGTGTGGAGGTCACAATACTGGAAAAACAGGAACGCTTATGAAATGAGATGTCCGGGGTTTCAGGGATTTTCCGCTATGGCCTCTCATTTTCTAGAAGCATCGTAAAATGTATGTGTTTTGACTCTTTGGTAACCAGCCCGGTAGCCCGGGTACTTTTTCTTAGAAAACACAAAATACTTAGACAGAATACAGTAGAAGAACGTGCGTGCGTGCGTGCGTGCGTGCGTGCGTGCGTGCAGTGTCTGTGCAGCTGGGAATCGGGGGTGTGTGCACCCAGAACCTCATGGGCAGGACTCAAGCGCCGCCACCACCACCCACCACTCCAGCCCAGCAACCCCGTTCCAACCTGTTGTTCCCTCTTCGGCCGTGTCCCACGCAGGAAACCGCTCCAGTCCCGTCGCCTCCTCACCCGCTCCTCACCCCATGGACGACCGGGGGGAGCGGCCCGCCCGCCTGGACGAGGGGGGGGACCCCCGGGAGCGGCAGGACCCCCGGGAGCGGCAGGAGCAGGACGAAGAGGGCGGAGGCGAGGGGAATCGCGGCTCATTGGCGCGTGCGGCGGTGAGCGTTGAGGTGGAGATCGGGCGCAAACTGCGGCAGATAGGGGACAAGTTCAACCAAGACCACACTGAGCTGGTGAGTCTCCCCGATCCTTGGGTCACACCGAGGGGCTTTTATTGTGAAAGAGTCGTCGAAGTGTATTAGTTTGCGGCACAGGCTGTACGCGTTAAGACAACGAGCAAATCACTGCAGATAAAGATTAAATGTTGAGGTCGATTCATGGCTGTGTCAAAGTTATACAATTTTATCAAATTACATATTTCTTATCGAACAAATCTGCAATCATTTGAAAGACTTTATTTGTAATCATTAATATCTGCAGCGAAGAGCTGCATTTCGCCTCACAAAGCCGATGTTATCGTTGCGGCCCAGGTTCTGTGTTTTTGCGTGTGTGTGCAACGCTTGTGTTTGTTTGTATTTGTCCGTGAGGTATTTTTGTGGTGCCTGCAGCTATTGTTTGTGCCCAGTGTTTAACCATGTCTGCGTCGACTGAACACTGACACAGCAATTAGGACAAAGGGGCCCAGTACATCTCCGTAGCTCGTCAACGTGATAACCCGCATTCAGTTGAAGTGTCACCTATTATTGGGTGACATGAACCCGACCGCGCCATACCTAATGTAGCATCACTGAAAAAGATAGACGATTACAATTCGATCCTAAACAAAGTCAAGGAAACAAGCGCTCGCAGCTATCTATCTCGACTCTGGCAAAGCCCTTGCCCAAGGAGGAGGGTCTTTGATGGCACTGCTTAAATAGTTAGGGGCGGTGCTATAAGTGGAGCAGAGAGCCGCTGAGCTGCCAGGCCCTTGATGCTCGAGAAAAATGTAATTCCCCATCCTCAGCTGTTTTAGGGAGATATGGGTCCAGGTGTATCATGGGTGACGGAGAGCAAATTAAATGCCTTATTATTTCCTTCCATTTAAAAAGACAGGGAAGTAAAACAGGACGTTATTCAACATTGTCGCTGTTCGAGGGTCGGTCATCCTGGTTCTGTCAAGGCCAGAGCAGCAACGGTTCCTATCGGAGTACGGTCGGGACAGAGGTAGGGGAGCCGGGGTCGTACCAGGGCAGGGTGCTCTAGTAGAAGCTGCTCATAATCCGCTGTGATGGGCCCTGAAGGGCCTTGGCATGGGAGTGCCGACATCATTTATATTTGATGTAATCCCCAGTGGAGACCATCGCACGGCACACAGCTCATCCCATTACAGTAAAACAAATCGAGGGTCAAAGTGAAAATCCAATCTATTTTATCGGTTGTTGTTGTCCAATGAATCGATGGGTCGGATTTGAAATCGTCGTTTTACTGAGGAGTCAAGTGATATTGAATTGAATGTACTTTCGTATCGTTTCAGGAAAGCAAAAGTTTTTCTCAGTTTCAAGTTAGTATGTTTTTCGACAGCCTGTCCGACAAAACCATTGAATTTAAG
This sequence comes from Gadus macrocephalus, assembly GCF_031168955.1. Classification (NCBI taxonomy): domain Eukaryota; kingdom Metazoa; phylum Chordata; class Actinopteri; order Gadiformes; family Gadidae; genus Gadus; species Gadus macrocephalus. The sequence goes on along the minus strand of NC_082402.1, from coordinate 6,110,576 downwards.
ACTTTTAATTAAATAATCTATAACTTGGGGATCTTGTAATTTGTCATGTTGACCCGACACTTTATAGATTTAAAGAAACGATTAATCCACTCATCTCCACCTCTTAATCTCCCCGTATCATGAGTGTTTACGAACAGTGAACACTTATTTTTCCAATTGTCTGCGGGGCAGTGACTCATCACCTTGTTTACACTAAGGGGACGCGTGTCAACTGAGTAATTTCCGAGCAACCAGCCACTCACCTGTAAACGCTCCTCCGAACACCCATATCTGTTCCTCTTATCAGGACCAGTGTCTGTTGGTGTACGTGTGTGTGTGTGTTTTTGGGGGGGAGGGGAGGGGTGTACGTGTTTGTGTAAGTGTACGTGTGTGTGCTTGTTTGTGTGTGTGTGTGTGTGTGTGGCTCTCTCTCTCTCTGTGTGTGTGTGTGTGTGTGTGTGTGTGTGTGTGTGTGTGTGTGTGTGTGTGTGGCTCTCTCTCTCTGTGTGTGTGTGTGTGTGTGTGTGTGTGTGTGTGTGTGTGTGTGTGTGTGTGTGTGTGTGTGTGTGTGTGTGTGTGTGTGTCTGTGTGTGTCTGTGTGTGTCTGCCCTGAAGGGGGACTAATAGGTGCAGTTTGTTGATAAGTTTCTCCACAGGTTAGATGGACCCTGTTAGGTAAAAGAAAGGAGAGATTAGAAAGGAACAGTGAAAGAGACTCAAAGGGCGGTCAACTTATAGCAAGGTGGTTTGAGCCCGTCTCAAAATAGATCATGACTCAATGTCTCAGTCTCATGACGTAGGCAATAACACAAGATAACCACAACTCTGTCTGTCTGTCTTGCTGCATGCATGCTGTTTGAACACGCACATGCAGGCACACACAATACCCCCCATCCACCTATACACCCTTTTTTTGTGTTTGACAGACAGGTTGCAAAAGTGCAAAATATCCTCTTTTGATCTTTGAAGCACTTGAGATTGTTTATCCTGCATTGTTTCTTCAGATGAGCGCTGCATTGGGGCGATAGATTTAGTAATGTGTTTGCGTTTCTAATTCGAGTTCCTCTTGTGCGTCGGTGCGTCGTCTCTCTGTCACTGCTTCAGCTTTCTTCTGCCACGGCCTCGCGGTACGCCTTCACCGCTCAGCGTGAATCAAAAAAAGAGAAACAGGCCTAGACGGTGACGCGCTTCATCACGCCACCGCCTCAGAGAATCTCTCAAGAAACAGTCGATGTTATCCTCCCCGCCCCCGAAACACCAGTCTCCTAACCGCACGCACACTAACACTTGCCCACGGGCCCAGCTATACACCTGGTGGCCCACATTTTTTTAATTCTCCAACCAATTCTGCTAAATTATGCTGAAACGAAAGCCCAGGACGCTGACTCTCCACCCGGGAGCTGTAGGCCTCCAGGGGGCGCCAGACAGTCTACTATCCAAACACCACCACGCCACAGAGCAAAGGCAATTAAGGACAATTAAGGCGGCGTTTAGCGGTTGCCGGTTTGGATCAGTTTAGCTCCGCTTAGCATTATAGCGCCGCATCACCATGGCCCGCGGCAGTCACTTTACCGCCAGGCAGTGGGGGGGGGGGGGGGGGGGGAGCTGGAGCAGAGGGGGGGGGGGGACGGGGACGGGGGACTGGCTTGCTCGGGGGAGCAGGGTACAGCCCCAGGATCAGAAGGAAGTAAAAAATGAAATAAATAAGACGGTTTTATTGCTTATGCAACCCGGTGCAACGATGGGGAGGGTGTGGTGGGCTCTGCTCAAACAGAGAGATCAGAGGGGACAGGGAGAGGGGGTGGGGGAGAGGGAGGGGGAGGAGAGGGAGGAAGGGTGGGGGAGATAGAGGGAAGAACGGGGAGAGAAGGGAAGTCAGAGAAAGAGTGAGAGAAAGGTGGGAGGAGAGACTAATACAGAAAGAAGGGCGGAGGAGATCAAGTGAAGGGGGGGAGAAAGACAGAAGGGGGAGGGATAGAGAGATAGAATCGGGGGGAGAGAGAGGGACTGAAAGGAAGGATCTGGGCCGCTCCTGTGTCTGCCGGCGGTTAAAAATGCGCCGTCGACGCTGAGAGAGAGAGAGAGAGAGAGAGAGAGAGAGAGACAGAGAGGCTCCTCTCCATGTCAGGTTACATCGCTGTGTTTTGGGATAATTATCCGACTGCCTCGGCAATAACGAGCACGGGAAGACGTGATGAAATGGGGCCAGCTTTCATTGAAAGCTCAACGCTTTGAGGTTTTTTTTGAGGAGTCCACACATACTTGTCTCGGAGAGATAAGAGGGACAGCTCCCAAAAATGAAAGGGATGGGGGTGGAGGAGATTAAAGAGGTTTTGTTAGTGCTGAGGAGGGGTAAAGAAGTCGTTGGAGTCTGTCTTTCTTAGGATTGCTTACCAATCAAGTGTGATGCATTTGCTGTCCTATTCACGGTGTGATCTGCACACCTCTGCTGTAACACAACTCTAGTGCTCTTGCTGTCTGCTACTGGCCTTGTTAATGAGAGGAGCTAATTGCAACACTGCAAGATATGGCCGACTTTGCACCAGAAAGTTGTGGCTTTTCTCTCAGCGGTTCAGTGTAGGCACACCTGGGCTTGTAAACGTAATTAATTATATAAAAAGTGTTAATTCTGTCCATGGATCAGAGTCAGGGTGCAGCCGAATCCTCGCCGAATAGCTTCAGATCGCCTCATCTGTTGACGTTGTTGATCTGACGCGGGCCGGGGAGTTTCTGTGTGGTCACACGCGAGGTTACAAGAAAAACAGCGATCCCGCAGGTAAACTGACGGCACCACCATAACTAAAGTTAGACTCAGAAGCTCCAGAATGCAGTGCAGCGCGAGGCGGAAGCACGAGTTGGTCCCCATGCGCCGGAAAACACGAGCGGGTTCACCGCAGATCAGCGCAGCACGAGGCGATCAGGAAGCACAGATGTTCTTACAGATGTGTGGAGATACCGGCAGTATCAGTGTCAGTGCCAGGCAGTCAGCTGACGGCCTGGCTGTCAGCTGACTGCTCTTGGGTAATAAATAGACTCGCCGTATAGTAAGGCTGGGGGTAAACGATTATTTATTAAACGATTAATCGGGCGATTATTTTATCGATTAGTCGACTAATCTAATGACTAATTGGACGATTATCTATTTTTCTGTTGCTCGATTAATAAAAACCATAATGTATCTCAAATAAATACCAAAAAATTCTTAATAATATACTTTATTTAATACGGAGCCCGTAAAGGGACATGAAAAAAATGTGTGCGTATACTCTCTTGCGCTCCGCCTCCAACTACGAGATGGTTAGTTACATCTTTCCTGCTGTCGGCTCCCAGACCGAGGAGCACCGGTGATACGTTCCCTCCAGGGCCGATGCTCTCTCGGGGGCATGACCCTTCACTTTGACCGACAGTGAGTCTGCTTATAGGTCGGAATATGATGGAATGAAGCGGCCACCGATTCTTGACAGGCTGGGTACTTTATTCTTACACACAACCGGACTCGTTCATGACTTCACCAGACTGACACGCACGCTATCGCTCGCTCTCCTCGCTCGTCCACCTACTCGCTGAGGACACACACACACACTCACACACACTGCCAGTGATATGCGCACGATATTTCCCCGTGCTCATGAGATACTTTCTCGTGCGCACGAGATACTTTCTCGTTTGAGATGCTCCAACATTGCTGTCGTGCTCTTGTGATATGCCAACTCCATTTGGCAAAGAGTGCAAATCACAACACCTTTCCGTTTAGGACTTAACTTGAAGTATTTCCATACCTTTGATGATTTCGTGCGCGGACATTTTCCTTTATTGTGACTTTCGTCCATTTCTCCGTTAAAAATTTGACGTCGACGAATTTTTGACGTTGACGCGTCGACATCATCGACGCGTCGCTACAGCTCTACCGTATAGCTGCCTGTGACTCCCCCGGTCTGAAGGTTAGGGTTCACAGTCTACCTGTAGGCATCCTCGATCAAATACACACTCACCGGCACATTATCGACATGTTACAAATAATAACAATGCATTTTATTTCAGGGTGCCTTTCAAAACTCTCAAGGGCCGCCTTAGAGTTAAGACAAGCAAACAATTTAAAAAGGGCAAACATAGTTAAAATAAAACACATTTAAAAAATAAAGGGGAGGTTTTAAAGGTGGGGAGAGACTCTATACTACGGATGGATATACTACTGTGGGACAGAGTTACAAATAACCTTTTCTTTTATCCGGCAGCAGAGCCCTCCCTGATGTGTGGTGGCGTGACCGTAGTGTGTAAAGTGTGGTTCTCTACACGGTGGTCTGACCCCCCCCCCCCCCCCCTGTTTCTGTGTTCCTCCCCTCAGAGGCGTCTCAGGGAGGCTCTGCCGGTGTGGATGCGTCTCGCTGCCGCCCTGCTGGGCCTGCTGTTCCCCCGAGAAGCCATGGTCCCGCCGGGGGCGGAGCCCAGATGAAGCGCCTCCCCCACCCCCCACCCCCCCACCCCCACCCCCCCCAACAATCCACCACCCGCTGCCCGACAAACCGAGGGGTCCATGGCGGGCCCCCACACGTTACCCTCCTCAGAAAAAGGGAGCAGACTCTTATGATGGCACTGTAGTTCGGGGGTTCACCCTTTGTTTGACGGACGAAGACGCAACAGAGCAGGGCGCGGAGGGGACCCTAAAGATGGCCACCGCTGGACGGAGGGCCGATCCACACGTTTTTCATTTTTCCAGATTTTTTTCTCCCACCTATCCAAAAAGAAGCCATTGTGTTTGAAGAGATATTTTCGAAATATTTGTAAGATTACCTATTTTGTACAGTGAAATGCTGTAAAAAAAAAAATATGTATTTGGTGTTTCTAGTCCAGACGAACCTCCATCCTCTGCCCAGGGAATGCCTTATTTTCTCTCACCACCGAACACACACTCCCTTTCTCCGCGCGGACGAAAGCCGTCTTGGTAGGGACGCAGTCGAGATTGGGGCTGGATGTTTTTGCCTGGCCGCCGTCAGCTGCGAATCTGGGCGAGGATCACAACGACATTTTCACCTTCGCCCCGTCCCTACCTACGGTGGCAGGTTCAGAAAGACGATGATACGTTTTTATTAAGGTGTTACGGTTTTTAGACGTCTGTCCACGACAGGCAAAGACGATTCATTGACTCACGATTCATGATTTTTTGAAAGCGGCCTCAATAACTTAATCCGATTGACTCCCAAGGTTTTCGTTTTTTTTAAACAACAGGATATATTTAAGAGGATGAAATTCACTTCGACAAAATGAAAAACTTGGACACAAAAACTTTGACGTTGATCTACTTCCAATCCCGTTCACTCTCCAGCCCCTTGGAAGACCACGAATCTGGGTATCGAAAGCCCCCCGTTAAAGAACACCTTTTTGCAAGGGGGTCCGTTGTGAGTGTTTGCTTCTTGCTTGTTGTACAAAATCGTAACATCGTTTTGAAGCCAAATGACAAGCACACAAATCTCAATCAAGCCTCAAATGTGAGATTACGATCAGGGAACTGTGAAACAATCAGACAGCCAAATAAGAGACAAAGAATGAAAGCGTTTGACACATTGACATCACCGTTTTCTCTAGCTCGTAACAGCTTCTTTCTTTCTCTGGTTGGAACGACAATCGCCCTCCCAGCGGCCCGGTCTTAATCCATGTCCTTCTATTTGTCTGTGCTACGTTAGAGCTTGGTTAGTCAAAGCGATAAAGATGTTTATTAGAGATTTAATAGAGAGCAATACTTAAGGCAGCGACATGCATTCACCCGTAGAGATCTCCATTCCTCTCACAATCAGATTGGTATGCATCATAGTACATTTGAAAGCGGAGGTCAGGCCCTCTGTCCTCAAATATAATTATCTATATTCTATAACCTTAAACCACTGTGTTACATAATGACTTCAATGTCCTTGTTAAATATATTTACATAGAATACATTGCAGAGAAATAGGGGAAATTAGACGTTTGGTTATCAGAAAGCACCACCGGAAACGTTTTAGGTTTTAAAGTCTCCGTTTGTTCACCACCACTTCCAGTTAAAGACATACGTTGAGTTTGACTCATTTCAGAAAGTTTTTTCACATGACTTTTCACCCTCTTTCCCTTTCAACACCACAGCCCACTGTTTTTATTTGAATATTGGTTCCTTTTAAAAAATATTTAGGTAAATAAGGATTTGAAACGATGACATTTAAAACGGTTTTGTCAGAAGATGTACAATTTTCAACATTTTGTAAATGAATATCGTGAATTTGTTTTGAAGACACTGATGGATTTCCTTTTTCTTTGTAATGTTTTCTTCAGGGAGTTGATGAAGATCAGTGTGTGTTTAACATGGGCCTGGTACACTGTTTCGGTCCTCGAGTCTTTGACAACTTGTACTTCCCAGAGCCAAACAACACATTGATTATACAATTCGTCCCTCAAAATTGACCTAGAACAATCGCAAAAACGATTATGTCATTAAAGCTTTTGTATGAAATAATTAGCTGAAGCTGATTTTTTTTTTTATTTCATCCAGTGAGCCGATATTGAGTCAAGACTGAGTGATTAGTTGTGACTCGCTCTCTCTTTTCCATGCTCACTCACACTTCACGCTATCCACAAAATTCAGACTGAGCTACTCAGCCTCCCTCTTCAACGTTTTTTATTTTCGTTTTATGTTCCTTAAAAAGTAATTTATTTTAATTTATTTTTTGTATATTTGCCCAGTACTACTACTACTACTACTACTACTACTACTCGTACTAATACTACTGTACAGATGATATCTCGACGTGGACTGAACAACAAGGGTTGGGATCTTTTTTTTCTCAACGTTTGCTTGCGTCTTGGGTGTGTGTGTGTGTGTGTGTGTGTGTGTGTCGGCGTTTGGATTGGTCCCGGAGGCTGGACTTATGCCACGCGTTCCTCTCACAGGCAGTGCAAATCCTAACGAGAATCACATGACCACCAGACAATCAAACGTACAACATGTGCCTTGTGAGCGACAGAGCCATCACATGACCCGTCACATGACCACCCGTGCTCAGCATCAAGATGGCCGACGTAGAAGCAGATGATTGCTGCTCACGGTTCCGTTTTATTTCCATTTTTTTGCTTGACACAACACACATAGTAGGACAAATAACGAGTGAACTGCGAAGGCACAAATGGTACTGTGTGTCTTTTGGGCCCACTGTGAAAACAACATCGACGGAACGACATAACAAAACAACCAAATGTGTTTTTTCTCTCAGATCTGCTCACGCGCACACATGTCCAACCTTTGCACACACACGCCCGCAAACGACTGTTCGCAGTCTTATCTGCACTGTAAAATAAAAAAGACAGCAACATGACGACGACAACAGACAAATAAGACACGGCTGTTTATTTTAGGTGTCGGTTTCTACTCTCGCGCAGAACTTCCCTTCCCATTCCCTCTAGACTGCAACATCTTTTTTTAAGATCTGTATTATGCTGGATTGACCTAGTTTTGTCTAGGCCTCTGTGCTTTATCCGTCTCTGGATCTAGTAGGACTGCTAGTTTACATTGTGAAGGAGGAAGAAACTACCACGGTGCCCAGTATTAACCGGTTGGTTGCATGATAGGCCAGAAGTTTTGTACTCTGAGTCTGTTTTTTATTAATCGCAACCGAACCGACCCCGAACACTCTGCCTCAAGGGAAGAATTTATTGAAATGGTTCAATCTTCAGTGTCTTGAATATCAATTTTCCTCATTCGTTTTCTTTTCTTTTTATTATTTTTTTAATTCAAGAAGTGCATCTTTTCTGTCCAAGTGCTGTGATTTGGTGTTTTTCTACCTGAAATTTGTACAACACGGCTCTGGATTTATTTACGGAGAACAACAAAAAAAAAAGAATCTTTTTGTGAAAAGAGGAAAATACTCATGACAAAACACGATTTCATTCATTTTTTTTTATAAATATTGCTTTGTCAAATGTGGTGGCATTTCTAAAAGGTTTTTTACTGCTTTTTTTTTTTCTTCGTTTGGGCAAATCCTGCTGTCATCCTCACTCTCAGTTCATGGGATGTTCTTTAAATCGATGTAAACGGAGAATAACGCAAACCCTACATTCCACTGAGATCTGCATCTTAAAGATTCTGAATGTAATGTAATTTTTGAAAGAACGAAAAAATAAATAAACGCCAACAAAAACGAAACGCACAAATGCAGTAACTCATCGACCCTTGCGACGGAGGTTTTTATGGTTGACTTTGATGCACTTTGCTGCGTCGGAGGACCGCTGTGGGGACAGGTCTCCTGCCTTCACGGCGGCTCATCCTGCCTTCGCGTCGGATCATGACACCCCAACGTCCAGAGCGGTCTCGCCGAATTCACCCGCACGCGTCCGATGAAGTGAGGCCCAGTCCAAAATGTAGCAGTTTTTGATTTTATTTTTTACAAACATTGGCTGTGAGCTCTCCGAGGCTGCTCTGCGTGGGTGAGGTTATTTTCCGCAACATCGTTAAAGACAACAGGGTTGGAGAGAAAGGGAGGAAAAAAAGGGGATGTATTTTTTATAATTTTCTGATTTTGTTTTTCTAGTGCAATACGCTGTACATACGAGCTCTGCTCTGAGAATCCGACAACATGTCTCTTTATTTCCTTGGTTGTTTAATGGATTCATTACCATTTTGTTTTTTTTCATTAAACAAAAATTATCAATTTCTATGTCTTTGAGTTTTCAATGTTTTCTCCTCGAAATCTAAGCAAAATACAGAACCACATTGAAAATATGTACAACATCCACATTGATCTCACTTATGCCTTGACACCCTGGTTACTCGACTCTTCATACCCGATCTGACAGACATGTTTATACATTAACACCCGTTCTCACATCCATATGTCTATAAATTGTGCAATTGCACACCCTGTCTTGTGCAAATGCCCACACTATAGACTGCACCAACATGGAGAAAACAGGTTTATTTACAGAAAATAGGGTATCACGAAAGGCGTGGTAATCCAGCGGTCCGACCCAGAGAACAAAAGGGCCTTTGAGGTTCTGTCAAGGGGTACGCGCAGAATAACTTCACTAATGAACACTTCCTCATAAAACCCATGAAAAGATGTTCCCCCTGAGCCTGAGATTTAACACTGGAGTGGCGACAGGGTTTAAGTAGGCTACTCTGTTAAATCACTCTCTTAGGGCCTATCGATCCACCGATAACCCTGATAAGCTCCCCAGGGTGTCCCAGTCAGTCCGGTAAGCCCTGCCGGTTAACCCCACAGTCAACAAAGGCACTAGGGTGATCCCAGGCCATGCATACCCGCTGTGCTAAAGTCACCTAAGGAGACGTGGGACCCTGGAGATAAATGGAAGGGATTTTGTAGGTTTAATAAAAATACTGTTTTCACCAAGGGATGATGATGTTTGCATGTGTGACAAACACACACACAAACACAAACTCGCTTTACTCACAAATGTTAGCAAAACAGACTCACTTTGCTGCTGAAGTTAAGGTTAGGGTGGTTAACCCTAACTCCATTATATCATGTATTAAGTTAACATAAGCACTGTTACCATATCCAACATGAACCCTGTTACCTTAAAGGGGTAGTTCGGAATTTTGGACATAGGGCCTGATTCCCAAGTGAGCATTGGTATTCTATATCACTGGAGACAGTTTAACACATTTCATTCAGTCCTTCTAGTTGCAGAGTTCGCTCGTGCTAGGCTAGCGCACGGCAACGGGCAATGCTAGCCTGCCATTAAAAACAGTCTTACCCACTCCACAGTACACCCGAGGTAAATCAATTATAACGCCAGACTATAGATTTAAATGTCTGTGTTGATAGAATAATGTTAGAAATAAAACTAACCTTGCATCGCATTAATCATCGAGGGACTACTTTCTCAGCAGAAGCGGAATTTTACTATGCGCTGGTTAGGTTTGTAACCGAATCACGACAGAAGAACGTAAACAGAGAAGCGTGGGACAGAAGCGCAATTGAACGACTAGGCAACATGATGGTTCAGTGTGCTTTTAGAAATTGTAGAAATAAACGGTGGCTTGTTGCTGCTGGCTTGGACATCAAAACACTGGCTCGTACATGTACGGTTCGTTGGATACAACACATTCCTCATAATCGTCTTCAAAAGCAGATGCATCGCTAACTCCTCCAAACGTGGGCATATCTTGTTAATTGAATACGCTTATAGAATTCCTTCGTTCACTGTACTCTGCGTTTGTAGCAATGACAGCGGCAGGTAACCTAGGTCAGTCCGCCGCTGCCGTAGCCTACGTACACGTACAGGAATATAAACACTGCTGCTGAGACCCCGCAATTCCCTCAAAATGCAATGCAATGCAAGGTTGGTTTTATTTCTAACATTATTCTATAAACAGACATTTAGATTTATAGTCTGTCGTTATAATTGATTTACCTCGGGTGTACTGTGGAGTGGGTAAGACTGTTTTTAATAGCAGGCTAGCATTGCCCGTTGACGTGCGCTAGCCTAGCACGAGCGAACTCGGCAGCTAGAAGGACTATGAAATGTGTTAAACTGTCTCCAGTGATATAGAATACCAATGCTCACTTGGGAATCAGGCCCTATGTCCAAAATTCCGAACTACCCCTTTAATTAACATGAACACCATTACCCTAGCTGACTTGGACACACCCAGTACCATAACTAACGTGAACATTCCTCCACTCGTGTGTGCGCATGGGTGTGTCAATGTGTGTGTGCCTCTCTATGTTTGTGTGTATGTGTGTCTATGTGTCTGTCCGTGTTTGCGTTTGTTTGTGCGTGTGTGTGTTTTTATATCTGTGTGTGTGAGTGTGTGTGTCTGGGTATGTGTGTTGGAGCCTAACAAAGGCCTGGGAGTCGACCTGAGAATCCAGGGTAGGAGGGGGGGGAGGAGGAGGTGGACCCCTTATATGGTTTAGGGGGAATAAATCATATGCCGCTCCAGTTTGCTTGTCTCAGCTGTTTCCTGCAACAACCTCGACCTGAGGCATGGTGAACAAAGAGATCGTTTGCCCCAGACCCTATCTGTTCCTCAAAGCTAGGGGGGACGAAATGAAGATCGGGAGAGAGGACAGAAAGAAAGGAAAGAAAAGAAAGAGCAAGAGAGAGAAAGAAAGCAGTGGCGTGATGAGGGAGCAATGATTGAATGAAGAAAAGTCCGGACAGGAATATGCTTATCGCCTGGGTGGAGGAATCCATCCCACAACTTATGAGGTGTACTCTGATGTGTTGACATTTCCATTCTCACTTTCCTTCACAGTTGGATTGGATCTGGTTGAGGTAGGGTGAGGTCGAGGCAGGGCTGTCTGTTGTGTTTCGACACAAGCGTACACTCATTGCACTTGGCTGTTCGATCTACACAATCGGAGGAAGGGAACAGTTTCTGCATCCTTCGTATCGATCGTATTTATTTATTTGTTTATTTCAGGGACATTGCACACTAATCAACAGTCCCAACTGTAAGTGAGCCAGAGTTTGCCTAAGAGGCTAGTTTACATCCGTTGTATGAACGAGGAGAATACAGTCAAACACTTTGGGGCACCCTAACGCAATGTGCCCCGGCGATGGGACCATGGGTTCTATTCTATTCTATTCTATTTGGTTGGAGTTGAATGGAATATAATAGAATATCCTTTTATTGTCATTGTACAGTGTACAATGAACAATGAACTACAAGGTAGTAGTGCAATGTACGCATAAAAATAAATAGATGATATGTCCAGTGTTGTGCCATTATTGCACATTGTCCTTATGTGTGTGTGCGTGTGTGTGCGTCAGTGCCCTTTGTGTTCAGTGCAGTGAATACTTGTGGAAATAAGCTGTTTCTAAGTCTGTTGGTTCGGGTTCTGATGGACCTGTAGCGCCTGCCGGAGGGCAGCAGGTCCAGCCGGTGATGTGCTGGACGGGTGCTGTCTCTTGTGGTTCCCTCAGCTCTGCCGAGGCAGCGGGACGCGTCGATGTCCCTCGGGGAACGGAGGGGGCCTCCGGTGATCCTTTGAGCTGTCTCAACCACTCTCTGCAGTCTCTTCCTGCCTCGGGGCCGCTGGAGAACCGCGCCGGGATGCAGTACGTCAAGACGCCCTCGGTGGTAGAGCGGGAGAAAGTCACCAGCGGCTTCTCACCGGTGATACTTTTCCTGAGAGGACAGGAAGCCCAGGAAGGTGAAGGCGTCGACCCTCCCCACACTTATGCATTGTATGTAGAGAGGAAATTGAACTTTCCTGTGCAAGTCCAGAATGACCAGGGTGACTTAGACCTCTAGAAACACTCTCTCATCCTCTCAACCCCCTGCCAGTTTCATACTCCACTATGCAGGGTTGGAGGAAACTGGAAATTTGTCTCAGGGGTATGTGTGTGTGTGTGTTAGTGTGCGTGTGTGTGTGTTTGTGTGTGTGTGTGTGTGTTGGTGGGTGGGATTGTGTCTGTGTCTGAGTGTGTGTGGGTGGCGGGGGGGATTGTGTGTGTGTGTATGTGTGTGCGTGTGTGGGTGGGGGTGGATTGTGTGTGTGTGTGTGTGTGGGGGGGGAATTGTGTGTGTGTGTGTGTGGGGGTGAGGGATTTTTGTGTGTGTGTGTGTGTGTGTGTGCTAGTGTGAGTAGGTGGGGGGGGGGGGGGGGTTGGCCACCTGGTTGTAAAAAAAAAAAAAGAAAACACTCAGTACAGATTACAGCCATAGTTCGACTATGCTCCCCAATTGGACCACTGCAATTGTCCGAGTATACATGGCGGGGAGCAAATCGATTCATTGTTTGAAGCATGTCGTACCCCGGTGCGATAGGTGGCGCTGTACCCATTTCAACTCGTGGTAATAGAGGCACTTCTGGCTGACCTCTTTCTGGCCGACCGGGGGGTACACTTCTTATAGGGGGTTACCACATTGGCGCGACACTGGCTTCTTCCATCTTCCTCGACACCTTTTTAAATAAATCGTAGTTTCTCGTTGTTCGATGGCGACAAGGACACGATTTTAGTGTCCTTCTACTTCCGGCTCACGCGCATCTCGAGCATGCGCAGAACGCAAAATCCGATTCCAATCCGATTTAACGTATACATGCACGATTAATGCGACTATCAATCGAATAATCAGATTGAGATGTACACATGCATCTTAAAGGGAACATCTTATACCACCAAGTGTGAGTGTGATTAGCCGTTACAAGCCAAGTGGTCGTGTCCACCTAGATGTGTGACGGATAGATGAGCAACATTTGCTACAGTCCACTGGGTAGGCTGGTAGACTGATCTATCCAGCACAAACGTTATGCCTCCGGGCTGGTGAGCTCGTAACCTAGCTGCATGCTAACAGGACTGAGGGCTGAATCTGGTGTGCAGAGATACGATGGCAGTATCAGAGATGGCACACGATTACCACAGGAAACGCCCAGGAAACCCACTTCCTGTTTGTCCAAAGAAGAAGAGAGTGAAGGGTGAGCGCACACCAGGTGTGCCCATAAACACACACACACACACACACACACACACACACACATAATCCCAGGGGGGGATAGGGTGACTCCTCCCACCCTCACAGATCGGTATTCACCCAGGGCCGTCTATAAACAGATGACCCATGCCTGCTCACACCCAGGTCTTTTGCATGCGTCTGACTTTGGCTGTATAGTAGGAGGTGGTGTGGGAGCTGGTGGAGGAAGAGTTTGTGGAGCTGATGGGGGTGGAGGTGGATGTAGGGGAGTTGTTGGGGGTGGAGTTGGATGTGGTGGAGGTGGTGGTGGTGGAGGTGGTGGTGGAGGTGGTGGTGGTGGAGGTGGATGTAGGGGAGGTGGTGGTGGATGTGGTGGAGGTAGTGGTGGTGGTGGTGGAGGTGGATGTAGGGGAGGTGCTTGTGACGTAGGAAAGGGGGGTTGTGGGAGCTGGTGGAGGAACAGGCTGGCGTGGGGACTTTACATTGAATGCAGTGGAATGGTAGACCAAATGTATTCTCCTCAATCGCTCCCTCCCCCTCCACGGCTGGTGTCATCCCATTCCTCACTTCCTCTTCTCATTCGCTTGCTCTCTCACACAGCTCAATGCAAGACCCCAGAGGACCTCAGGGGCCTGAGGTTCACACACACACACGCACACGCACACACACACACACATCCAGAAACTTCTGGCAGCGGGGCAGTATCAGTGAACACAGTGACGTAATTAATTCGGCGCGTCCCGCCTGCGACTCTCAGAACGCACATCGCCGACAGTTAAACAGACTCGTGCACAAAACGCTGGCTAAGGGCTGGATTAGACTTGCTGTGAGACCAAGCGTATGCGACCTGCTGCGACCTGCTGTGTCCTGTGTGCAGACTTGCTGAACCATTATGCGGCCAAAACGTAAGATGCTGGAAGTCTCCACTTAGGGCAGACCACAGTCACATCAGATCCGGAAATCGTGCAAAAGCATGAGTATTGCATGCTCATGTAATTAAACAACATGGAGTCACTGGTAGAGGAAGAACGGATAATTTTACTACTGATAAGAGGGCGGCAGAAAAATTTATCGAAAGAGTGATATCATAGGTGTGGGCAGTGGGGGATGGTGAATTTTATTTTAGGGGGGGCTGAAAGTTTGTAAACCAAACCTCTGTAGGGGGGTCTGGGGGCATCATCCCCCCGAAGATTTTTTTGTGATTTTCATATAAAAACAAAGCATTCTGGTGCTGACAAAATAATAACGACAAAAAAGAACATTTCCTTACAAAGACGAATGGAGCCGGGGAACTAAGTTTTAACTTAATTTATTTGACTTGTAGAATTCAGCAAGATTAAAAGTGCAGATACATTAATCAAGGGAATCATACACAAGTTATATCAATATCCCACACTGTGTGGGATATTGCAGTCTAGGTCCGACAGTCTCATCTCAAACATCATCATGATCATCAAATTTGATCGCACCAAACTTTATGGTCAGTATTGTGTCTTGTGAACGCGTCATGTATGCTTGCGATGACGTGTGCGACAGACGCACCATACAGTCACAGAAATCGCATATAGAGGGCGCTGGGGCGCCGCCCTCCCGCCGACCGGCCATCTTTTCTTTTTTAAATATATTTATATATATTTTTTTTAATAATCTTCTCATTTTGAGAATTAATCTATTTTAATTGCATTCGAATAATGCATTTACTTTAGAATATCTTTAGAATCCCCCATGATTAAATCTTCATTCACTGACATGTTCAACGTTCATCTTGGTGAAGTAGATGTCTTCCGTGGGGCGCTTTTCGCTCAGCCCCACATGCCTGAATTATTAGCCAATGGTTCCCCCGTTGCTAGGCAGAAAAGTACATAATTTCGCCAATCAGCGTCGTCGAATTGTATGGCTTTGGGGCGCTCAAGATATACCCCCAAGCGCAGTGCACCGTCCACTGCGCGTAACCGGGGATTTGCTATTACCTCAGAGATCAGCGAGATGGCGACTTTTTTGAGTACTGCTACCACTGTTTCCCTGTGAGTTCAGCTAGCCCCAAATTCTGTTAAGTCTTTGCTTATGAATCCCTTCGAAAGAAGAACATTTGCAGAAAAATTGCAAGTAAAAGAAATCGGAGCAGAAAAGCCAGAAGTGAACATGACCCAACAAGCAAGAGAAAAGGATAGAGCCTACAAGAGAAGTTTTTCCAGAGTTTGGTTCAGGCTTGGCTAACTAGCTGTGGGTATGCCAATGCAATTTTTTTGCTTTCCTTGTATACTTTTTAAAACAAGTGCGAGTGATAGTTCGTGGACACAGACAGGGTTGACAGAAAAAAACACAAGCGAGCAAGAGTGCATATGAACAACTGTGAAGCTAGCCATGCTAGAGGTAAGCAACTTCTATTTATTCCACTAGCCTATATGTATTTCCCTTGAGATGGACACTGGTTGCAGACCCTCACAACCTCCCCCCACCCCTTTCAAGTGTACTGTATATAGTTCTCTGCAAACCTATGGTGGGACCAGGCCTTCATTGTGCATTATTGTATATAGTCCTCTGCAAAGCTATTCAGTACATACTGTATATAGCTCTCTGCAAACATGGTGGCATCAGGCCTTCAGTGTGCATATTGTATATAGTCCTCTGTAAACCTATTCAGTGTACAACATACTGTAAATAGTTCTCTGCAAACCTATGGTTGCTTCAGGCCTTCAGTGTTCATATTGTATATAGTCCTTTGCAAACCTATTCAGTGTACACACTGTATATAGTCCTCTGCAAACCTATGGTGGCATCAGGCCTTCAGTGTGCATATTGTACTGTATGTAGTCCTCTGCAAACCTATGTTGGTATCATGCCTTACGTGTGTCTTACACACACACACACACACACACACACACACACACACACACACACACACACACACACACACACACACACACACACACACACACACACACACACACACACACACACACACACACACACACACGTGTTGTGTCGTTTTAGGGTAGTGTAGTAGTATAGTTGTTGTATAGTGGTAGTGTGGTAATGTTTTAGTGTAATGTATCAATATAGGGCGATATATTGGTGTGTGCTTTTAGGTTAGTGTAGTAAAGTTGTAGTGTAGTATTGTTGTAGTGTAGTGTATCATCGTATAGGTTAGTATAGTGGTGTTGTGTAGATTTAGGGTAGTGTGGTATTGTTGTAGTGTAGTGTGTTGTTGTATAGGGCAGAATAGTGGTGAGGTGTAGTTTTAGGGTAGTGTAGTTTGATATACAACTATATACAATTGACATAAACATTGTTTGTATGAATAATATTAAATTAAAGGGCAGTTGCAGCATTCTCCTTGGACCTAGAGATGTCTCCTTTCGTCTGTGGCCCATTTCTTCCCTCGGTCTTGCTCCAAAAAGTTGTATCATCGATGATTGGCTAACTGAAAGAAACTGCTATTAGCCTGCATCAAACCCGAGTGGGGAGAAGTCATGCGAAGAGGTTGTTTAAACGTGGAACATGATTTGACTCACACTCACACTATTATAATATCACTAGCATTTGTAGATTAAGAGGGGTGGGGGGGGGAGGCATGTACTGGCTGATTTGCTGGGCTGAAACCATCTGGTTTACAGGAAAATAACATTATAATGCCAACCAGTGTGTGTATTCATCTCCTTTCTACATAATTGCGCTGTATCTTTGCTGTGCCTTGTCCATGAAATCTTAAAAGGGAGAGAAGGAGGAGGGAAACGCTCACACTATTATAATATCACTAGTATTTGTAGATTTAGAGGGGGGGGCATGTACTGGCTGAGGTGCTGGGCTGAAACCTTCGGGTTTACAGGAAAATAACAATATAATGCCAACCATGTTTGTATTCATCTCCTTTCTACATAATTGCGCTGTATTGAGGTACCTACAGCTAGCTAGCTAAGCTTTATCGGAAAGGACCAGACTTCAAGGTCTCTCGTCTGGCCCTGCCAAGCTTCAAAGTGGTGACCTCCGTAATTCCACCTGTCAAAACCCCTCGTAGAAGTTCGGATCCATTAAAAGTTTTTCATTTGTAAAAAACTAAAAAACGTTTCATTGTTCTTTAAGACGGAACCCCAAACCCCCTCCCCCTGTTTTCCCGGCTTTTCTTTAAGCCAGTCTCACCGATTGTCTGCCCGTACCTCAACAGCTCATCAGAGCTGTTGATTTCCCCCATCACTCGACACCCCAGGAGAGAGGGACGCCCGCGATGCCACAGGAGACCCGAGCACACAATGGATCCTGTTTCCATTTTATTATTGTAATAACCCCTGTCCAAACATGCTAAGATACATGTGCGGAGTAGGACACAGTGCCGTTTCTAAGAAGTTATTATGACTTTGAATACATGAGTGTCGGCACAATGGGATGTTTTAGGTGTAGCCATCGGTGGAGGATGTTCCCCTGATGGATTTCCTGCGGTAGCCTCGTGAATCACAGCCAATAAGGTGGCCTGGGGTTCACGAGCCGCCTGCTTGTTTCCCTTTGGGACAGCAGAAACACTGTGTAATGCCAACCTTGGGAACAGGAAGGACTCACTCAGTGGTCAGTGGACCACTCAGTGGACCAATCCACCGCCCGACTACAATAATAATATTACATGAGACTTATATAGCGTTTTTCCAAATACTCAAAGACGCTTTACAGAGTGAACACAAAATAAAATAATTTAATAAGAAATGTATGTAAGTAAAAATATACAGGAAATAAAAAAAATAAAAATCTCTAAAATAAAGAATAGGATTAAAAATAGTGAGTTAAAACCAGGAAAAGTTAAAAGGAAGAAGGGGAGAGGAGGCAAGGAGATTATTTGGGACTCCCAGCCATAGGGGCACACTGAACCTCAGACCGGCTTGGACTTGGACGTTGGCTCGAGTCTGCAGGCCTCGAACGCCTGAAGACGATCACTGGCGATGTTCAGTTGTTACAGAACACCCTCTAATGCCACATGTGTAATGGATCAGGAGAGGACCCAAATGCAGCACATGTAGGCAGACAGTCAGTAATGTATTTTATTTACTGATAGGAGCAGACAGAAGACAGGCAGGATCCGTTGTCGGGGGGGCGGAAGGCAGGGTCGATCCCCGGGACAGAGACAGAGCAGGCAGGTCGGGGACAGACAGGTTCGATCCCCGGGACAGAGACAGAGCAGGCAGGTCGGGGACAGACAGGGTCGATGACGGGGAATCAGTCTGGAAACAGCTGGAGAGACTAGTACTAAAGACATAGGACAATCTGGCACTGAGTGAACTGAGGGGGGAGTCTATATACCGGGTTGATCAGTGGTCGGAGGCAGCTGAGCGCAAGCAGGGGAGGAGAGTTGGGTTGATGAGTGGAGAGTGGCCGACAGGCAGGTGAGGAGAAGGAGGGGCCCGTGGAAAAACACTGGGGGCTTAGGTGAAATGAGATGACTGAGGAGAGAATAGGATGACTGAGGCCCCGTTTACACGAGGACGCTTGCGGGTAAAAGCAACAAAATATTTTATCGGAAGTGCCTTTCGTTTAGACGGTGACGGCTTTTTGGGACTTAAAAACGAAAAAAAACTAAACTACCCTCCCAGAGTGGAAAACTTGAATACGCTCCTCCGCCATAGCGTTTCCGTCTACACTGCCAAGACGCAAAGCTCTGCTCAGATCTGCTCACGTCGCGTACGCGTTTACGTCACATACATGCCCCAGTACAGGGAAATAAACAAACATGTTGGATTATTTCCATGCGTCGGACCGTCAAGCTGCTCTGGCAGCTCTAATAAACTTACAGGAGTCTTTCCACGAAATGTACAGGATATGTACAGATACTATTTCTGAACAGAGAAGGATCTGTAATTATGTTTTGGTTTTCACAGCACAGATAAGAGAAGAAGGAAGATTCTACGCCTGCGCTCGGACATGGCGGTGTTGTGTGATAGTGTATCACAGCACCACCTAGCCGCCTGACATGCATACCCAATCGAATTCCACACACTTTTGCGTCACCGTATGCCGCAGATTTCCTCCCAAAAACGCTTGTCTAAACGCGGAAATAAAATGTGAAGACGCAACGCAACTTTTGCGTCTTCTGTTCAGACCGTCATTATGTAAACGTAGCCTGAGAGAGGAGATCATGGCAATATGGATTTCAACCAAAAGTCATACAACTGTCATATAACCGTTATTGAGTCAACACCAGTTTGCGATGAAGACATAATGATTTGTTTGTTGATTTAATTTAGTTTATTTGGTCACCTTGCCAACGCAAATAATTTCGCAACTGTACCTGGATGGACTGTTGCCAAGCCACACACAAACATTTGACTGTTTTTGTTTTTTTAGCTTTGATACTTTGGTAGGCATGTATCATGAGCATGTATCAGTGTCTTTACATACACTGGGCCACAAGTGAAACATGAACCTGTTGACACTTCTTGGTTGGCAATGTTGATTTAACGGTGTGTTCACAGCTGAGGCTCGTTAAGTTAATTAACGGGTACTCAACAATTGGAATTTGGAGTGAAACTGGGTAAGTGGTTGAAATCCCCAGTTCTCGTCCAATCAGATGACTCGGTCGGCCCTAGCTGTTTAATGTTTAGCACTTGGTCGTTCTTTTTTTAACCAGTATTTCCTGAATGTGCATTGACTTGACAGGTGTCAGCTTTCTGCTGACAAAGAAAGTGTACCTTTGTTCAGTGACCCAGCATGTCGCATGTAAATTAAGCGCCCGCAGCGATGACGCATGTTGTGGTCCATAGCCTTGTTAACGGTGAGTTTGGGGCTTTTAACAACTGTACCTTACTTCAGGCGGTCCTACCTAGTGGGAGGCTAACCAAATGACGGACAGCCAGAGGGGTGACAGGGAGCATCCAATCGCTCATTTGCCTTCCAATGCTTTGCATGACTAGACAAAACAACAACACTCATAAGTTGCTACTGCCGTAGTTCGTAGTGTGCAGAGATTAAATCAGACAGACAAAATGGCAGACAGGTTGATAGACAGGCATATACAGTAGATGGATAGATAGATAGATGGCTACAAATTGAAAGACAGACACAGACAGATAGATAGATAGATAGATAGATAGATAGATAGAGACAAAAAGGCAGACAGACAATGTTCGGCCGAAAGACGAGATAGAAAGAGATATAGAGACAGACAGCGGGACAAATGGATGAGACAGTCAGATAGGCATGCAGATGACATATTTTGTTTACAGAGCAAGGCAAAAACATCATATTCATAACGTGTGTGCGTGAGCCTCAATTATATCTGACATCATGTGAGGACTAAACATTTCCCTGTTGCCTTGGCCGTTTACCAAGGCTTGATCGCCGTGACGACCACGTGCTGAATGGGGTGTCGTTGTCAATGCCGGTGTGCCGGGGTTTTGCTCACATGCACTTCACACTCCCTCTCCCTCACACTCACTCTCTCTCTTTTTCTCACTCTCTCTTTCTCTTGCTCTCTCTCTTTCTCTCTCTCACACTGTCTCTCTTCCTCTCTCACTCTCCCTCTCGCTCTCTCACACACTCTTTTTCTCACTCTTTGTCTTGCTCTCTCTCTCTCTCTCTCTCTCTCGCTCTCTCTCTCGCTCTCTCTCTCTCTCTCTCTCTCTCTCTGCATGATCAGTGTCAGAGTGGCTAGTTTGATTCCCTCTGAAGTCACTCACAGTAAGACACAGGGACAGGGACAGCTGGGTGGCTGACGAACTACACACACACACACACACACACACATAAACTCACACTCACACCCTTGACCAAAAACATTTAGCCGGTAGAATGCGAATACTGTCTCATGCATACTCCCACATGCACACGCATTTAAAGCTGTCACATTTACGCCGCTCCGCAATGCAATTCAGCATTCAAAATAGAGACTGGTTTTGTTGTCCGAAATCTAGGAGGACGTTGAAGGTCATTCCATTACCCTAATTGGATTTAGATGACTTGCTCCGCAGCGCAGCGACCAGGGCAGAGAGGAACACGTTGTCCCTGGCCCTGCATGCTGACTCAAGCAGACCTCGCTGGGTCAAGTTGCTCCTCTTTCTTATTGGATTCTGCTCTGGGCTGTCGTGGGGTGAAGTCGAGTACACACACATAGTTCAGAATCTCTCTTCAAACAGGTACACACACGCACACATGCGTGTGTGCATAAACACACACGGATTGTGTAACCTGAAGATGTTATTAACATTTCTTTGTTGATATCCAATAAATTCTATCTGCAGTAAAAGAGCAGAGTGTCCTGGTGACAGTGTTGTTGTGTGTAGAGAGAGAGAGAGAGAGAGAGAGAGAGAGAGAGAGAGAGAGAGAGAGAGAGAGAGAGAGAGAGAGAGAGAGAGAGAGAGAGAGAGAGAGAGAGAGAGAGAGAGAGAGAGAGAGAGAGAGAGAGAGAGAGAGAGAGAGAGAGAGAGAGAGAGAGAGAGAGAGAGAGAGAGAGAGAGAGAGAGAGAGAGCACACATGGGCATGACACAAGCAACCCCCCCCCCCCACACAGTGGAGAGTCCTTGGCCAGTGTTTGTTTTCCCTCTGGGGGGCCCTGGCTGTGTGTTGACTGCTCCACGCTGTCCTTAATGCTGACCCCTCGGGCCCCGATAGAGGCCCCGGCCAGAGGGCCCGAGAGCTCCATGTTTGGCTACTGTGGCGATGCACGACCCGAGTCATGTGCACTCACGTTCACACACACACACACACACACACACACACACACACACACACACACACACACACACACACACACACACACACACACATACACATCGACACACACACATACATACAGTGCATTCCATTGTTAGCATTGCACAGACCCATGCTTATGCTGAGGCAAGCATGCTTCGGTATGGTCCGCGTGTCGTTAAACACACATACACACGCGTGCGCGCACACACACACACACACACACTGACACAAACACCCCTTAGGAAACACTCGCAGATGGGTGCACATTCCCTGCTGTTACTGACACCGGTATCTCTCCCATGGGTGGGGGGGGGGGGCGTGTGAGTGTCAGGGTTTGGGTGTTGGGGTATGCTGCCCGGGGGGGGGGGGGGGTGGGGGGGGGGGTAATCACACGGGTGCATAGCGAGCAGCTGCCCCCAGTGCATGGCTTCTGGCACGCCTTGCACCGTAGAGTAAACCCTCGTGCAGCAGGTATGTCAGGCACGTCCCCCCCCCCGCCCCCCCCCCACACACACACCACCACCACCCCCACCCCCACCAGCCCAGAAGCACCCTTAGGAACCATCTTCCACGTGTGTGTGTGTGTGTGTGTGTGTGTGTGTGTGTGTGTGTGTGTGTGTGTGTGTGTGTGTGTGTGTGTGTGTGTGTGTGTGTGTGTGTGTGTGTGTGTGTCTGTGTCTGTGTATATTTTGTGGATACGTGTGGGGGTGCCTGTGTGTGTGTGTGTCTGTATGTGTGAGTGTGTATTTTTGCACGTGTATGTGTGTGTGTGGGGGTGGATGTATGTGTGTGTCCGTGTATGTGTGCGTGCATGTGAGTGAGTGAGTGTGTGTGTTTGTGTGGGTGTGGGGGGGGGGGTCAAGGGAGGAAGGAAAGAAAAGGGGAATCAAGGAAGTGGATGGCCAGTCCACTTCCTTGATGTTCCTCATGTTGACTCACCGTCCAATCACAGTGAGAAGGAATGCGTTGTAGACATCCACCTGTTGCGACCATCGCTGGACAACTGCTCAGGACAAGGGGTCGTGGGAAAAAGATGCCGTGCTATGATGGTTTGAGTGTCTGCCTTAGATTAGCAAGCCCAACAGATGAGGTGCCTCTCACGGAATCTGAGCTAAAAATACAAGCGAATATAAATACTTATATATGTGTACACAGCATGAAAGCTTTAGTCAGTCAGCGCTACGGGATGACTGATATCATGCAGTCATCCCGAGTCCTGCTAGATACTGTACTACTTGGATAGATAGACAGAGAGAGAGAGAGAGAGAGAGAGAGGGAAAATGTATATAGAGAGATAGATTAATAGATTAAAGATAGACGAAAAATAGATTTATAATTTATTACTTAAATATCGTAAAACCTGGATAGATTTGCATGTTGCGATAAAAAATATTTGTTTGAACCCATCATGTCCTTTCAAAAAGGACACAGATAAGTAATTTGCTAATTTTCAGGTCAGACAAGGGGCTGTAAATAGTAATTATCGTTCTTCATACATTCCAACTCAGAGCCCAGAGCTCTTCAAACAATCGCTTCTCACACCCATGCATGCACGCACAGTCGCACACACATACCTGCACACGTATATAAGCACGCAATCGTGCACACGCACGCACGCGAGCCTACACAGACACACAGGGCACAGGTATCCACACAAACACTCACCCACTCCTACAGATGAACACAAAAAACACCCTTGTGGTGACGCGCACACACCCACAAAAGCACCCACATGCACCAAATAGAGGAGATCACGTCAGGTGACACTGTGTCACCTGACGTGATCTCCTCTATTTCTGACTCACTGACACACAGTAAATCCATTGTGACGGGCTGATAATTTTCTGCCCGGGGGGACTTTTTCTACGACGGCGCCCTGGGCTGCGAGGCATCACCAAGCAAGTAGAGTCTCTACTTGACACTCGTGCCCCTTTCACACCGCCGCAAAATCGGGGCCGGTTCCGGGCCAGTTCGGAGCTAGGGCCAGGGCTTTGGTTTCACACCGCCAAAGAACCGGCTCCGGCCCCTAAAAACCGGTTCAACTCTGGCCCCACTTTAGAGCTGGGCTAGAACGCTTTTACGCAGGGGGCAGGGGGCGGGGTTATCCCAGGAAGACCAACGAAGGGCGGCATTTTTAAATCACCGAAGTGAACGATGGACGCTAAGACAAAATCACAGTGGACCGTGGAGGAGACAACCTGTCTCCTTGGATTTTGGTCTTCTGCCGAGGTCCAGAAAAAGTTCCACCATTGTTCTTGTTGTTTGAAACTGCGAGGGTTGCTGGTAAAGCGGAGACGTAAGCAAACGTTTGCAGTGACGTCATGACGTTGCTCTCGCCGGCTCCGTGGCTGGCTCTCGCCGGTGTGAAACCAACCGGTTCTTAACTGGGGTAAGGCTGGAACCAGTTTGGAACTGGCCCTAGCACCAGCCCGGAACTGGCTCTCGGTTCTTTTTGGTGTGAAAGCGGCAACAGAGACTCGCGCTGTGAGGGGACGGGGGGTTAGACCTGCACTGGGTACCTTCTCCCATTAGCGGTCTCTGTTGTTTTAATCGTCAATTATATAGTTTTCAACGAACGGTTACGCCGGTTAATGCCCATCGGGGAGCACCAGCCCGACCATGTACCGATGCAAAGAGCGTATGGCGCGGTTCCACTTCTAGACGGCCCTATGTGCCCCAATGCTAACACGCATTGGCTGCAGACTAGCGTCTGGCAAACTTTCATCCGCTGCACCTTATCTCAGCTGCAGTGAGGGATGATGTTTCATAAACCTGCTGTGCGTTCCACTTCCAACCACTTCCGAGGGCTTTCTGTATCGCTTCGTTGTTAACAACATGATGCGTTTACGGTGAGAAACTCTATGTGCCCCAATTTACTCAACCACAAGCCTAACGCCGAAACCCTTCGCCCATGTCCCGGTCTCTCTTGCTTCACATGTATTTCGCTCTTTTTTTTTATATAAACCACAGTCGCAAAAATAGAGGCAAGACAAAAAAAGAGAAAGAGGAAGAGGAAGACCTGTTCCCGGCCTGACACCTCCCGAGCCTCCTGATTGGCCGAGGCTGAATTGTATAAGCTTTGTTGCCGTGTGGACAGAGAGGAAGGGAGGCTGTTCTTTGATTCCAAGCCATCTCAGCTCTCCTAACGATTGGACACACACACACACACACACACACACACACAATCCCCCTCCCCCACACACAAACACACGCACACAGACACCACACACACACACACACACATGGCTAACACATAAAAAAATATGTATACTTGTGTGTAGTAGTATTTGTATGCGTGTGTGAGTGTTTGTGTACATGCATGCAAGTGTGTGCCTGTGTGTATTTCTAATTTCTGAAGGTCTCTCTCTATAAATATATCACAATGCATCACACTACACGATTTTACAACATTGGCCCATTGGCTCTGTTTATAGAAAAAAACAAAGAGGAACTTTTAATTTCAACACCTGAGCCAGGTGAATCAGGTGGTCATGTGACTGGGTAGGTAGTCATCCATATTTATGGCCCGGGGTGTTCTGTTCTGTGAGATGGTGCTGAAAACCTCCTCCAGACAGCTTGCTTTCTCTATGGAAAGACAAATACAACGACAACTGTAATACTACAGTTGGTTCTCTGTCTGGATGTTCCCAGACAAAGGCCAGCAGCCAGGCTTCTGATTGGCCGAGCAACTTCTGACTCACTCCTGTCTGTAATCACGACAATACGACCCTGCTGTCGAGAATGTGTGTGCGTGTGTGGGATTGTGAGTGTGTGTGCGTGCGTGCCTGTGTGTGTGTGTGTGTGTGTGTGTGTGTGTATGTGTATGTGTTAGTGTGGTCGTGGGTGTGTTTAGCTAATGTCAGCGAGGAGTATCAGCATGGATATTGATTCCCTTAGTTACGCCGATAGAAAGAACCCAACTTTCCAAACTTGAAAGTGGCAGTTCCCCAAATGGACATTTGTCTTTGGCTTTTTGTTTTTGTGGGTTTCTTTTATTGAAAAAACGGTTTTAAATCAAAATACCTTCTTCAAAGCCCAGCTGGGATAGTTCTAATGATCTTTTAATGAGGCTGTTAAATCACAACCCTCCTCCTGAACATACCACACACACACACACACACACACACACACACACACACACACACACACACACACACACACACACACACACACACACACACACACACACACACACACACACACACACACACACGTACACGTACACACACACACACACACAGACTGAACGAAAACATATACACACACAGACAGACACACAGACGGACACACACACAGACAAACAAACACACACACACACACGCACACACACACATTTTGTTTGTATTCCCCTTCCCATCGATAATTTATTAACAGCAAGACCTAAACACCAGTGTATGGATCTATGGATCTATATTTAGCCCTCACTACAATCCCCCCCCCTCCCACGACGGCAGGGCCCAAGAAGCCTCACTGGATATTCACTGGTGAACCAGGGGGTTACCGCACTGATGTGTAGCTAGAGGGTTCAAGCATCAATGCGAGCGTCTGTTCCAAAAAACATGTGAACGGGGGGAAATGGCCACCATTGATAATATATTTTATCCAAAGCGACTTACAATAAGTACATTTGTCAGAGGAAAGAGAAACAACAATATCTCTCTGCCGCTAAGGTAAGGATGTTCATAGAATCAAGTGCCAAGAACTAACAATTGTTCGGTTAACTCATTCCCCCTTATACAACAGAGATAGCTAGGATAAGATGCTGCAACTACTAAGTACTATGTTAAGTGCAAGGAGGGACAACATACAATGAGTGCGTACATTAAGTGCCAGGACGTACACATACAATAAGTGTGTAAGAGGGGGGTCAGGGGTGTGTGTGTGTGTGGGGGGGGGGGAAGGGGGGAGGGGGGTAAAGCTATGCAGAGTCAGGGTGAAAAAGTGAGTCTTGAGTCTTTTCTCAATCCCGTCATGAAGGTAGTGTGATTAAGATGTTGTAGCAGCTCCTCATAACATATATCCGTTTCTGTTCATATAAAGGTTGTTGTAGCTCTAGGGCTGTGTTATTCTAGGGCTGTGTCGCCTCATGTTTCCTGTCCTCTCACTAAAGGGAAGATTCGTTTGTTTATCGTAAGTGACTAAACCGACTGTTTGCATCCAGAACGTGTGTGGTAGAGCCACAGGGCTTTTCAGACTTTTCTAAAAGATTTCCTGTTTCCGTTTTTCTCACCAAAGTTAAGCGTCAACAAGTTTTTCGTAAAGGTCAACTACCAATCCGACTATTTGTTTCCAAACGGATGCGGTGAACGTGTATGTGAAACTTTCTAATGCTTCCGGTAATCCGCCTCTCACCATAGGGAGAAGGTTTGAGTTTCCAGACTAGGAGGTGGAGTCCATCTTTTTCCACTGCACCGGGTACAGAGAGGAGAGCATTATAGCTATAAGAACACACAACTATTTTGTAGTGTGATTCACCATACAATAACGACTTTATCTTAACATGAGAAGATAACAGTTTCACTTTGGGTGTGTCGCACAATGTGGTCGAAGCAATCAGGATTAAGGTCTACAGAAACAAATTGGACTTGACATGGCTTAAATAGAGGCACAGACACAGTTGAGTAACACAGACTGCTAATGAAACTCAAGCATTGGTGTGATGCATGTTGTTGACCCAGGTGATGACTCTGAGATGGAAGGGGGAAGGGAGGAGGTCAAAGGTCAAAGCTACTCTGTAGAGATGGTACTGATAGATACGTACCAAGGGCAAGGTCACAGTTCACGCCTGCAGGCCAAGTGGTTCCACCTCTAAATCCTTAATTACTTACCTACTTGGCCGGCCATTGTTGTTTGAATGGTCGTCTGTGGCATTCCGATGTCGGATTACACACCAAAGCATTCCGCGGATTACCAAAACATACGTGTTGGTGTGTGTGTCTGAAAATACGTAGTATTACTTTTAAAATGAAATAAGTGCTTTGTCTTGTGTATTGTGTCATATGTCAGTTATTAGGTCATCTTTGCCTTATCGATCGATTTACTTCGTTATCAGCCTATGCTTATTGTGCAGTAGGATCTACAACAAAACATTAGTTCCCTTCCCACACACGCTTTTACATTTGTCATGGGTGAAGACGTTTGCTGCCCCAACGCACCTGTATCCTGGAACTCATTTGCTTATTTTCTCTCTCTATTACCATCTCTTTTTTGCTTATTCTCTTTTTTCTATTCGCAGCTTTAGCTGATTCATCAGAATGGTCCTATTTCCAAAATCTTCTTTGCTTTCTGCTCTGGTGGAAACAGAACAGATGCATCTGTGTTGAGGTCAGAAGTGGGCTGTGGTTTCAGGTCTGTGGTTGAAATGGTAGCGGTCTCACTCAGAAACCATGCGTTGAGGTGTATCTTCCTCGTTACACCTGATGGAGGAAATGATAGACCAGTCAACTGTGGCTCTTATTTACGTTATGACTGTATTTTACTACCATGTTCCCTTTTTCAAAGCTGAAAAACAGTTTACTTTTTGGTGTTTACCTGTAGGCCACAGTCTTTGGCTGTAGTATTTTCTTCTGATTTACTCATGGAAATAAATGAAAATCTTTTTGACACAGATTTGTACATTTTAACAAATATTTTAGGACCCCTAAATATGTTTCTGTGACGTTTTTTTTTTCCATTTGAGAAATATTGGCCAATAAAGTTAGCCTGGTTCTACCAGACTCTCGTACTTCACTTCATTTCATTTCATTTGTACAGAGAGTCTGGACCTAATCAATTGACAAACGTTAACTCACTTGAAGGCGGGTGTCTGTTGAAGTTTAAAATGATTGGATCTGCCCAGTGCCACTCTGAATCTGCCATAACCAATCGCTAACGTTTGGTTGTGACTAGGGGTGGAACGGTTCACAAAATCCACGGTTCGGTTCGGTTCACGGTTTCGTGGTCACGGTTTTCGGTTCGGTATATGTTGATTATTAGGAAAATCTATTATGTCTTGTATAGTCAAGTTAAAACTGAAAGAATGAAGCAGTCTGACATTTGATACATCATTGTGACAGTCTTAGGTTGAGATTCTGGCACTGCAAGAGAGGAGACATTGCTAGTTCCAACATGTGCTTCATTTATTTGGTAAACAGAACTCAAAACTCAAAACTTTCTCTTGAACTGAAAGTGCAGTGTTTGAAAAACAATCAAAGAAAAATAAGGCTGGATTTCTTACAAACTTAAAGTGCCACTGTGTTATCTCAAATAACAAAATAAATAATCCAGTAAATAATCATCAATATAAAATATAGCATAAACCAAACTAACACATACTGCACTGCTTAAACAACAAGGCTCTACTCATTGTATTCTCATGTTCTTCTGCAAGAAGATCAGTTTGTCCACATTCTCTGCCAAAAGACGAGATCTACTTGCAGTGACAATGTCTCCTGCTGTAGAGAAAACTCTCTCACTTGGTACAGATGTACCTGGGACTGCAAGGTAACGTCGAGCCAATTTAGCAATATGACCCTGGAGGTCCATCCATCACTAGTTAGCGCTACTGATGCTGTGTCAGACAACTCTTTAACAATTTCTTGTCGGGTCTCTTCATAAAGTGCGGGTATTACCGTGTTGCTGAAGTGTTTGCGGGAGGGGATTTTATATCGTGGCTCCAGTGCTTTAATCATGTGACGGAATCCCGCACCCTCCACCACGGAATAAGGCTGCATATCTTTGGCGATGAAATATGCCACTCCTTTAGTTATGCATTTCGCCCTGTCTGACTCGTCACCGTATGCCTGTTTAAAAGCTGCGGGGAGTAGAAGTTGTCCTTTCGCCTCTGCCCCTTTCCACCTTGCACTGCCAATTTTCTCACTGGGATGATGTCTCCGCAGGTGAGCCGACATGTTGCTTGTGTTGCTATTAACATACACAACACGCGTTGCACAATGTTTGCAAACTGTGGCACTTTTGTCGACAATTTTCTTGCCGCCGTCATCGTAGGTCACTCTGAAAGCAAAATGCTCCCATACAGCAGACCTATAATGTGCTGCTGGCGCGTCTTCCAGCTCCTGTCCTTTCCCACTCGCCATCCCCACACAACTCTCCACAACTAATTTTCATCTGCTGCCGCCTAGGTTGCCTTGCTACTTCTTCTTGTTTACTACTGGCGGTTGACTTTAGGCGCAGTACCGCCACCTTCTGCTCTGGAGTGTACACGCTTCGCCTATGAGAAAAAGGAGCAGTGCATGAACCGAACGGAACACACGCGAATTGAACCGAGACAGTCGAACCGAACGGTTCGGAGTGTTTTCATAAACCGTTCCATCCCTAGTTGTGACGTATGTCATGCGCCGGGAATCACGCGCAGGTTGTACACAAACCAAACACCTTGCGCGTCTGCACGAAAATGTCCGTCAACGACAGCTGCAGGTTTTGTTCGTCGAATTTAATTTATCTGGGAAAAATTGCACATTGTAAATCAACTACCGACCTACAACAACAACTCAAACTGGCGTACGACTTTATCGTCATTGTTCTCAGACACGCCCTCTGTTCGCTGATTGGCGGCCGCTGTGGCGGCACCAGAAAACCAAATTACATACAGCAGGTCCAGACCTAGTACTGAAGGGAAATTCAAATTGAGCGGAAGTACTTAGGCGGGCGGAGCCAGGCTACAATAAAGTTGGAGCAGCAAATTCTTCTTATATGACCATTTTGTTATTTTATAAAAAAAAACATATGACTATTATTAGGTGGATACCAATACCCCCCACTTCCCATAAACCCAAATTGTGGTACTGCACCCAAAGGCAGCTCTATTAAAAAAATTATGAACTAGCCTTATTTCTCCTTACTAGATTGACCTGGACTCAAAGTTCTTTCATCATATTTATCTCTAAAATCAGATGCGTCTTTTTCACCCTGGTCTTCTGCTCTAAAAATGTTTACTTTTCTCACAATTTCATTGAAAAGCCAAACGTCCACAGTCTCAACCCATTTGGCCTATAT
The DNA here is from genome assembly GCF_031168955.1 of Gadus macrocephalus. Taxonomy (NCBI): domain Eukaryota; kingdom Metazoa; phylum Chordata; class Actinopteri; order Gadiformes; family Gadidae; genus Gadus; species Gadus macrocephalus. The sequence goes on along the minus strand of NC_082402.1, from coordinate 6,079,524 downwards.
GACCATTTTGTTATTGTATAACTACCTTACGGCTATCATTAGGTGGATACCATTAACAGTGCACATTTTCAGATCTGTACTCTTTTAAGAAAGCCCTTAATTATCTTGTCAAATGTGTACTTGGAGTTTTCTTGATGTTGTGTGCTTATCAATCGACCTTTTCACCACGTGAATGAGGCTTCATGCAGTCCAGGAATGTCAGTGGCTCAACGGGATAATGCCGTGCACTGGTGATCCTTAGGGTCGAGAGTTTGAATCCTGATTAGAGCATTATGAACATGACATTCTGTCATAGCAACTCATTTAAGAAACACAACATTGAACAGCACCTGAAATTCATCAGGCAATCAACATTCCGGCTCATTAGTTTCTTCGGTTAGTGTTCTTGACTACAAATGTTTAATTTCCCCATAATTTCAAAGATGTTTCAGGTATATGCTTTGAAGAAAGCCCTTAATTCACTTGAGAAATGTGTGCTTTGGGTTTTCTGGATGTTGTGTGCTTACCAATAGACATTTTGACCATGTGAATAAGGCTGCAGTTCAGGTTTATAAGTGGAACATCTTTCCTTAAATATGACAATTATATGTTATATTTGTATATCTTTCATTAGTGTGTTCTTGACTTTTAATTTTGCTCGGACCCTGTTAATCACCGCTTGCGGTTATATTAATTATAGGTATTGGATAAGACACAATTAATGCATGCAATCAACCGCTATGTAGGCCTAAACATCAGAAAGCACATCAAACTTGTACACGATGTGGGTGAACTTTATTCTAAAAAATAAAATGCCAACCATTACACGTGAGGAAGTAGGATTATGTGGTTCTCTTGTTTACTATAGCTCGCCAAATGAAGGAGTCTGATCTGATCCAGTTGAAAGCTTTCAAGTCTGTTGTTTCAAACACACAGCCGAGTCAACACTTCTCGTTCAACGCTTTATTCTTGAGCTAGCGCAGGACTCCCAGAACAACCACCACAGTCCCTCCAGGGTCATTTTAATGATCCTATTCTGCGTGTTAATCCTGCATGCATCACAAAACACAGAATATCCAAACATGTGAAAAGGGCGAGGCTATCATTCACCTCAAGTAACTACCGAAAGGTGTGACCCACTGACTCCTATTGGCTTAGCGTTATTAAAAGGAAGCCAATCACAAATCGCCTTCACCCTGGTTAGGCTGAGGACTTGGCGGGGTGTGACACCAAGATGTCGGGGCAAGATGGGCCCTGACCTGTTGGTCTGAGGGGGAAGATGTCGTCGGGCTGTGAGCCATAAGAAGGGCCATTTGATGCTGATAACATCCCCTCAGTGGCTCTTTTAATAAATTCCTATAAGACCAGTAGAGGATTAGGGACAGAGGTCCGGCAGGGATGAGGAGGAGAACATGTTTACGGTCTGATCCACCTAAAGTGGGGTTCAGAGACAGGAATCTGTCAGAGAGGGGGAGGAAAACAGAGCAAGGAGAAACCATATCTAACTGTGGAGAGATTGATACATCCCTCCCTTAACCATGAGAGAGAGAGAGAGAGAGAGAGAGAGAGAGAGAGAGAGAGAGAGAGAGAGAGAGAGAGAGAGAGAGAGAGAGAGAGAGAGAGAGAGAGAGAGAGAGAGAGAGAGAGAGAGAGAGAGAGAGAGAGAGAGAGAGAGAGAGAGAGAGAGAGAGAGAGAGAGAGAGAGAGAGAGAGAGAGAGAGAGAGAGAGAGAGAGAGAGAGAGAGAGAGAATGAAGGAAGTGGTGTAGGAGAGAGAGAGGGAGGGCAGCGAGGGAGGGCAGCGAGGGAGGGCAGCGAGAGAGGGAAGCAAGAGCCTTACTTTAACACAACACAGTCATTAACAGCCTGGCAGGATATTTCAATAAAAAAAAAATCAAAAATGTTCTGCCTTTCCTTTTGGTGACTCAGATGATGATAAGCATCAGCCATACTCTCCCTATTAACACTATTTTCCACAAGCAAACACAGTCTGCCTAAGCACAGTCCACCCCTCCTTTACAAACACATTCATCCAAGCAACACAGGCCTCTCTTTTACTCTGAAGAGGATTACGTCGACGAGAGTCACAATTCTATCGTCGAAGAGCGATGCCTAATCACTGAGATGATTATCCTAAACGATTAGCGCTAAACGATCGTCTCAAGAAATGTATTCGCTTAAGTGTGATTTCCTTAACATCCACCATATGATCAGCGACGAGATGGCTCGGAGACACACGAGATGGAGCACACCGACGAGAGAGAGAGAGAGAGGGAGAGGGAGAGGGAGAGGGGAGGGAGGGAGGGAGAGAGAGAGAGAGAGAGAGCCGCTGCCAGCGGCACCAGACGTTTTTCTCGAGGCTACATAAAGAAAAAAAACACAACGTCATCAGAAGTATGTGTCATCAGATATGTGTGGGTGTGTGTATGTGTGTTTTTGGGGGGGGGGGGTCAAATTGAGGGCAATGCTTATTAGCGTGCAAAGGTGTGCCACCTGTATCGCTGATAACCCTGGTACTGGCACTGAAGGCAAGCGAGGGCACAATGGGGATGTGTTGTGCTCTCCTGAATCACAGCCAGTGAGACAAACCCATCCAACCGGTGTGCTCTGAGTGTCTTTATACATTTAATGACTGTGTTTTTGTGTGTGTGAGTGAGTGTGTGCATGTGTGCGTGAGTGCATGCTTGCGTGCACTGTGTGTGTTGCTGTGCGATTGAATGCATGTATGCCAGTGGACCTGGTTCACCTGTGTGTTGATCTGCATGTGTACCTGTGTGTTTCAGTGGCTGTTGGGAAACAACAGCGATAACGCTGTTGTTTCTACTAGCGTACCCCCTCTAAGAGATTTCTCCTTCTCCCCTTCACCGGCACAAAGAAATGTTGGGAGAAAAAACTTTAATAATGTATTTGTGTTCTATTTGGCAGTGTAAACATGAACATTAAAAGGGTGCAAATACTATATATTTTCAGATTTACATTTCAATTACTTTTTTCTGAATGTGATGTGTTTTATCCAAACTGTATTTATTATTATTAAGTGTGATGTATTTTAACCTAACTGTGAAGCCGAAGACAAATTTCCACATTTGTGGACAATAAAGATAATTGTTTTCATATTAACAATAAAAAAAAAGCAGAAAGAGCGTGAGTGTGTGGGATCGATAGATAATTAGATTGGCAAACATAGAGCTTGCGTGTTGTTGACGGAAGTCCCAAGCTCTGTGTTTGCCAATCTACCTATCGAGGCTTTAAGACAAGATGGCGTTGACGGGTGAACTACTGATGGTATTGTGTGTATAAAATGTATTTTTTAATAAACAATCTGCACACTTACAAAGTTATCAATGCCTCGTTTAATATGTTAAGACCCTTATTATACTACCAAAGAAGTGTCATGCTACTTCTAGCCTTGTAAATGGCTTAAAGTAGCGATTTAGTTTTTTACCATGGGACATGCCCCTATCGTTCCAAGTTCTTGCGTTTTGGTAGAATCGGCTAAAAACAGCCAACTTAAGAACGGGTCTATATGCGCTTTTTTGCTCCCAAGCGAACATTCCAACTCGTTATCATACCAAACATATCCCAGATCCATTTTACACTTGATTTCTCCTTTAAGCTTTTAAATTCCCATAGGAACAAGGGTCGAACCTTTGCAGCCCTGGGCCCTCCACTCCAGATGAGGCCAAGACAGCGCTTCATTCATCTTCTCCTGTTCAGAACTGGAGAGAGGAAGGAAGGGCTGTGTTCATCTTACTGTAAAGTATGCCAGCTAATCCAACGATATGCTCTGCTGTGTTTGTGGAAGAGGTCATTTCTGGCATATGATGGGACTGAAGCATAAAGCAGTGATTTGTGTTGTGTTTGGGATGAGAGTGACCCCATCTGGGTGGAGGGAGCCCAGCTTGACCTCCCCCCACCTCACAACCCCCGCCTTTAAATGTGTGTTTGTGAGTACAGGAACGTCTGGGTGTGTTGGGGGGTTTGTGTATATATCGGTGTGTGTGTGTGTGTGTGTGTGTGTGTGTGTGTGTGTGTGTGTGTGTGTGTGTGTGTGTGTGTGTGTGTGTGTGTGTGTGTGTGTGTGTGTGTGTGTGTGTGTGTGTGTGTGCGTGCGTGCGCGTGCGCGTGCGTGCGTGCGTGCGCGTGCGTGCGCGTGCGCGTGCGCGCGTGCGTGCGCGTGCGCGCGCGCGCGTGCGTGCGTGCGCGCGCGCTCAGGCATGCAGCTGGGGGCAGCGTTCCCCGTGCAGGTGTTCCGGTCCGAGAAGGCCTGGGTCAGGTTGCAGGACAATGTCAGAACAGGTGCCGGGAATGATCTCCCTTGAAGAGCTTCTTTGTGCGGAGGCTTTTGTCCGCGTCCTCACCCCTCTGTTCCCTCTGTCTCACCCCGTCTCTCCCCTTACACGCTCCAGGAGGGGTCAAGACTCGGGCTGCATGAACCTCACATGTAATGGAAGGCTAGGAAAGAAGCATGAAGGCTAGCAAAAAGCCTGTTGCCAAAAGCAACAGGCTTTGGCTTATTGTATTAAAAATGTTAAAAAAGCAACGTTCTTTGGCTTTTTGGCTTCAAAATGTTTGGGTTTAATTATTGACTGTTCGAATCGATGTTTACGTGCCATGTAATTTTGAGCCACAGTTTACAGGTTTAGCATTTCTCCTATCAGTGTGAGAAGGAAGATACTCCTCGGGTTCATGGTTCTTGTAACCGCTAACATTTTCATTAGACCGGGGAGAGTATCGACTGAGTCATGTCGACACGCGTGAGCAGTCCTTCAAACCAAGCAAACACACACACGCATAAACACACATTGTTGATCGTTATTTGTTGGGAGAGCAACGAAGAGTTTAGGAAAGGTCAGGAGAATAATGGGCTTGCTTTTAGGATTACCAACAACGTTTGAGCCACTGCTTGTTGGGCAATATTTGTGAGGCTCAAACAGCGATGGGGGAGAAAATGTCTCATGCGAAGCGACACTTCCAAAGCAGGGATAGGGAGGGTGGCGGCAGGACGATACTAACACCCTGTAGCTTTATTCACACAACGCAAACATACACGTGTGTGATCAGCCGTTCAAACCAAGCAAACACACACACACACACACACACACACACACACACACACACACACACACACACACACACACACACACACACACACACACACACACACACACACACACACACACACACACACACACACACACACACTGTTGAACAGTATTTGTTTTGAGAGCCACGAAGAGTTCAGAATGGTAACGCAAATAGTTTTTGGAAAAAAGATTCATAATGTTCAGTTTGAAGTGCTTGACTACAGTACATGGACATAACTTAAGTACCCTAAAGACACAATAGGCGGCATCGGTTGAATTGGCCTCAAGAAGTAGAGCTTACAGCAGAATATGATCTGTGCTGAGTTTCTGAAGAAAGAACAACAAATAAGAAGGAAGAAATTAAGGGGCCTCTCTATATTTGAGTCTTGTACATCAGGTTTCTGGACGCTGTTAAGATACAGACTGTACCACGACGTCGAGACGTCATGCGTGATAAAGACAGACAGACAGATAGATAAACAGACAGAGAGACCTAGAAAATGGGGCGGGGTAGAATTGAGTCATCTTTCTTTAATTTAAATGTGTCATTATTGATCAGTTACTTTACATCTTTCTTTTTGTGCTTTGGCAATGAAAATGACGTTTTTTCTACAGCAAATGAAATAGAAATGGCTTGAGAGAGAGAGATAGAGAAAGAGACAGAGAGCGAGAAGGAGAGCTGATTGACGGACAGATAGATGGACTCAGTACAGAGTATTAACAGTTGCTATTGTTCATCGAGTAATTGAGTTCCCCGACGCGCGGCGTGGAAAACCTGCAACTGGCAACAGAGCGTGTGTGCGGGCTTTTTGTCCTTGAGAAAGACAAGAAAGAGAAAGAGACACACACACACACACACACACACACACACACACAGTGGGACAGAGAGAGAAAGAGGGGGGTGGGAGAGACACACACACACACACACACACACACACACACACACACACACACACACACACACACACACCCCACACACACACACAGTGAGAGAGAGCGAAAGAGGGGGGTGGGGGAGAGACACACACACACACACACACACACACACACACACACACACACACACACACACACACACACACAGTGAGAGAGAGGGAGAGGTAGCCTTAGCGAGAGTGTGCTAGACGCGCGTCTAGACAACAGACTGATCCTTCCTGTCATTGTTGGTCGGCATTGAAAGGCTCATAACAGGAACGCAGTTCTGGGACGCTGCTTTTATAAAACCCAGTGGCGAACCTAAAGCTCCTTAGAATTATTATAACGCATCCGATTATTTTTGATTTTACTGATACGTTGCTGTTCACATATGTTCTGTTAATGAAGAGGGGGAAATTGCACTTAGGATAAAAGCGTCTGCTAAATGCCCTAACTGTAATTGTAAATGTATGATGTTATCAAGGGTATAGAGGCTAAAGAGACATGGGGTTAAATAACATATTTGACACATGACACAGTGATTCCCCCTTGATTTTTTTGTAGCATTGGTGCTGTGAGTAGCCTTGCAACGCTAGGGGGTCCTGGGGCATGCCCTCTCGGAAGAAAATGTGAAAAAAAAAAATGGTTACTTCTGGTGAGAGTTTTTGGGGAAAATGTACAGATTGAGCTTCCAAATATGACATAACCAACAGAGTCAAGGTGTCTGCTGAGACCAGATCATATGCAAATGTGCCTTGAACTTGGCAGAAACTTTTTCTTTTTGCAGTTGCGCTGACAATTCAGCAACGGCGCCCCGCTGCATGACACATATTCGATACATCCTCCAACCCATGTTTCTCTAGCATGTACCCCCTTGACGACATGTGATGTTAGGTGAGCATTCTGGACGTTCTCATTGTTGATTATACCAAATCTTTACCAATGGCCTTCACTGTTCCCCTGGACTAGAAGCTATCAAATAGCAACACGAACCATTTTATTCGAAGTCCATTGTTGCCAATCTGAACTGTGGTTTTAATTATTTCAAATTCTAAACAGATCTAAAGTTTCAGGGATTTGGAGTGTTGTATTCTGCCATCTAGTGGACACACAATTACATTATTGAAAAAAGGCTTCGTCTGATAAAAACTGACCGCATATGTGAGATCAATTTCTCATCATTAGGAACTGCCAAACTGATTTATATGTTGTAGGCTACTTGTAGTTTTGGACACAAATTCCCTTAAAAAAATATATAGGCTGCCTCTGATTAAAAATGTAGCCTAGTCTTTATTTGAAAGACATTTTCCATGACTAGGCAGTGCCAAACTATTTAATTGTTTTTTCAATGAACTAGTTAATAATTCCACATAGATTAAGCAGACGCTGTCCTATCTGTGTGAGATAGGACGGTGACGATTTAAACCGCCAGGTGGCAGTATTTTCATACTGACGACCTGTGTGAGAAATGTCCGCAGCAGAGATCCGTAGAAGGTGCACCACTTTTTAACGTTTCACCGGAGTGTTGATTTGGGCAACACTACTAACAACTTAACTCCACTCTTTAACCCTAATACTGTATTCAATTTAGGATAACGCAATCATGGAAATTGGGACGGAGATTAGCAAGAAAATAAGGGTGAGTAGGAGATTTCCCCCTTGAATTACTTGTTTTGCATCTAGGCCCGAGTAAGTAAACGTTAGCTTAGCATAGCACGATTGGACCATGGCTAGCCTACTAGCTATAGTGTTATGTGTTGATATCGTATCCACGCCCACCTATCACACACTACAGCCGATTCTGTTACCTGGTGTACAGTATCTCATTGATCCACTCATGTTTGATGTACTGTTGAATGAAGTACTGTTGATTGGTTTATGAGCACTTGCCCATTCATAAGGTTGCCTGCACCACGCTAGCTATTAGCAGAGCCAGCAGCACCATATCTGGTCAAGCGACCAGATTGTTTTCAAACCTGCCCAACATGTCTTGTTATTTCATTGCAGGCCGCCATAAAGGGCAAGTTGCAAGAACTGGGAGCGTATATCGGTAAGTTAACGAATGCACCGCAGACGTTCATTCTGCGACACCCACTGCGTGTTTGCATGTGTTGTTGAGGCTTCTCTTTGACCCCGTGTCCCCGTTTCTCCCCTCAGACGAGGAGCTGCCTGACTACATCATGGTGATGGTTGCCAACAAGAAGACGTCTCAGCAAATGGGGGACGACCTATCTCTCTTTCTAGGGGGCAACACGATCAAGTTCACAGTCTGGTAATAATAGCGACGATCATGATGATAATAATTGGATGGTTCCCCCGCTAAAGTATCGAAGTCTTGGGACTCTTTCACCCGGGTGTTGGGTTCTTCTTAAAGTTTTGTTCAAGAAGAACGACCCCCCCCACCCTCATTTACTTCAACTTATTTGATGGAACTGCAGATCACATGATCTGCAGAAACATGATTGAAACAGTAAATGATTATTCATTGTATTTAAAATAGTGTAATATTAGTTTTACCTAATTGGCACTTTTACATTTATTTTATAGGTTACATGGTGTCCTTGAGAAATTGAGATCCGTGGCAGTTGGTAAGTGAACTCTAATGCAAAGGTTTGCCCAAATGTCAGTATATTTACTCACAGTTTAGATGGATAAACAGAGCAATGCCGTGATCCCAGTACATTATTTCTATGTTGATTACTGTGTTCACATGGCCACTCATGTTTAACGTGATAAAGTAAATGGAAAGATTGAATCAAGAGCTATTAAGGTGTCTCTGTTACTATACCCCAAGAATAAACCGATCTACGTTCTTTACATGATCGGTGCATGTAAACATAGTGAGAATCACTTGAATCCGACGACGGTGAATCTCAATTCTCCCTCGCTAACCCGTGTGTTCTCTCGGTGCGCACAGACCCCGCGTCGTCTCAGCTGCAGCTGGACAGTATCTCCGTGTCGGGGAAGACGCAGTCCTCCTCCTCCGGCGGTGAGAAGAGGGCAGACCCCGCCAAGGCCCTGGCCGTGTCCAGCTCTCGCTCCGACCGCAACGAGACGCGCGTGTCCAGCTCGGCCCAGGAGCACAGGTAGGGCTGGGTCGATGTGCTGCTTCCTTCCCAGTGTCAGTGGCCAGCCGTGGTGACTCTGTTTTAGAATGTGTTGTGAAGGGCTGAAAATGGCAGTCGTGAACCTTTATGGTTCTGCGTCTGGTGTTAGTGAGCGGACCAATCGCAGCCCCTGCTGCTGCGTCGCCTCGATGGAAGGTTACAATTCTTGGGAGGCGCACGTCAGGCCCTTGCGGTGGAGCGTCCGCAAGGACGTAAGGGGTCCGTCACCCCCATGCGTTGCGCGAACGTGGGACCATAATCAGGCCTTTACCCTGTGTGGCCGAGGCCTTCATCCAACGGGACTTCCAGGGAATGGCTCTAGAGGCGCTTCTTTGTGGAGCAGGACGGGTAGGGGGTTGGTTCAGCTGAGGACACGGGGGTTGAACTGGGCACACAGGGGGGTGGAACTAGGGACGGGGGGGGTTGAACTGGGGACAGGGGGGTTGAACTGGGGACAGGGGGGTTGAACTGGGGACAGGGGGGTTGAACTGGGGACAGGGGGGTGGAACTGGGGACACAGGGGGGTTGAACTAGGGACACAGGGGGGTTGAACTGGGGACAGTGGGGTTGAACTGGGGACAGGGGGGGTTGAGCCGAGGATACAGGGGTTCAGCCCCGAACCCAGTCAGAAGCACCCTAACCAACTTTCCGCCCGATCGAATGCATTGCTGAATCCATCGCTCTATGACGAAGATGCTCTGACAAAAAGAAAAAGGAGGAAAACAAACCTGTTGTTTCCCCTGACCTCTTCATTAACCAACCACCCCCCCCCCCCCCCCCCCCCCCCCCCCCCCCCCCAGGACGAGCTCCTCCTCCCGCCTCACCTCGGCCGTGAAGCCCCTCATGGAGCAGCCCCCCTTGGAGGCCGTCCTCGACATCAAGCCCGAGATGGATGACGACGACCTCATCGACGAGGACACGCCCCCGGAGTCGGCCCATCAGGTCCGCCAGCGGGGCCCCTCCGGCCGGCCCACCGCGCCCCTCTACCGGCCCTCCCACGGGGGCGGCGGCAGGCTGGCCTCGGGGGGCCGCTCCTCAGACGAGACCAGCGTCCACCACGGCGGGAGGCTGGGGCGGTCCTCGGACGAGTCCGGTGCCCACCACGGCAGCGGGAGGCTGGCCTCGGGCCGGTCCGCCGACGAGGGCACGGCCCACCAGGGGGGAGGCGGGAGGCAGCAGCACGGAGACAGCCACCGGCACCACCACCACCACCAGGACAGCCGCAGCGGCAGCGGGCGCAGCACCAGGGCGGCCTCCAGCCGGCTGGGGCGCTATGAGACCAGCAGCAGAGAGGAGCTTACCCAGGTAGGGGTTGGGTTAGCCAATCATAGGGCATGTCCGTCATTCGATTAGCCAATCATAGGGCATGGCCGTCATTCGATTAGCCAATCATAGGGCGTGTCCGTCATTCGATTAGCCAATCATAGGGCGTGTCCGTCATTCGATTAGCCTATCACGGGGCATGTCCGTCATTCGAGTAGCCATTCACGGGGCTTGTCCATTGTCGTTATGTTTGTTTTGGTTGTTGTTTAGTAATTTAATCCTGGAAACTTTTTATCGTTTTGGGGAGAGATTGTTGTGTTTGAAAATCCTGCAATGATTCTCATGTGAGATGCTGTAAAACAAGGTTTTCATTCGCCTGGGTTGCGGTGTATTAACCTTTTTATTCAGGATAACTCTCCAGTCACCTCCATACAATGCTCTGGAGCCCTCTCAATATGCCCATGATGACCCCATGATGCACGGCACGCTGTTGTACAAACCCTCTAATCATCTTGTCTTTGTCCAGGGGGAGATGTCCCGCAAGCGCAAGGCGCCGGTGGCGAGCTCCGTGGGGTGGGTCAACCGACGGGCCGAGAAGCAGGACAGCGACGACGTCGAGGAAGAGGAGGAGGAGGAGGAGGAAGAAAAGGGCTACGCCGGCAGGAGCATGTCCAGCCGCGTGTCCCTGCCCTCCAAACCGGAGCGCAAGTGAGTCACACGCACGCACACGCCTGGATCGATCACCATCCTATTGACTTGCATGGAGCAATAGTGTCAAACGACATGTGGACAGAAGGTAAACGTCAACCGATGCCCTTCCAGACCCTCCCTGCCGCCGGGCAAGCAGGCCAACAGGAACCTGATCCTGAAGGCCATCTCTGAGGCCCAGGACTCCATCACCAAGACCACCGCCTTCACCGCAAGTAGGTCCACACTGAGGCTTGGCTATTCAACAACCACGATGCGTGTCGCGGCACCTCGTGGAGGAGTTGTAGGCACTAAAGAGAAGGACACAAACGTTTACCGCTGTGTTTTCATAACCGTGGAGTAGGGCTGGGCGATATGACGATATCATACCGTGGACGATATGAAAGTGTCTACCGGGAGAGATTTGGACATATAGTTTATACCGAGAGAAAAAATAAAAATAAAAATAAAAATGGCGGTGGATGGAACTGCAGGTAACTGCAGTTGCGCCACAACGGGGCCCTGCAGAAGAGTGCTTAGCTGTAAGACATTTAACTATTCCCAGAAGAAGAAACTTCACCAGCCAATGTGCTTTCAGGTAACGTAACCTGCACGTAATTTGAGGTGAGGAAGGCAGGAATCATGGATCAGTTAATGACAGATTGTTCGCTACTTACTCCTTTGTAAGCATGGAAATTCAAGTTCAAAATAAAAGAAAAAACTGATCAAATGTGAAGTATGGTTATTTTAAGCCATTTATTATTTTAATTTACTTCAAAAATACCATATCGTGATATATATCCATATCGTGATATAAATTACTCATATCGTGATATAAGATTTTCTCCATATGGCCCAGCCCTACCGTGGAGTTGATCTGTTTTGACATCAACGCCCACCTCGTACCGTTCTCTTCGTACCGTAGACGCTTTTATCCAAAGAGGCTTACATTAGGTACATTTGTCATAAGAAAGAGAAACTGCACTATATCGCTGTCGGTACAGTAAGGATGTTCGTAGAACCAAGCACTAACAATCACTAGGTTAACCCGTTCCCCGTAGACAAGCGCGAGAGCTAGGACAAGACGCTACACAATGCTCAGTGCCATTTTTAAAATGCCAGGACGTACAACATACAATGGTTGCATAAGATGGGCGTGGGGGGGTCAGAGGGATTGCCCTGTAACCTGTTGGGCTCTGAACCCGATCCCCGGTTTTCCCCAGACTCCCAGAGGCAGATGGTGCCCGTGGCCCCCCGGACCCGCCTGGCGAGCAGCGAGGAGATGACGGCGGCCATCCAGCTGGTCCAGGAGCACCTCCAGACGCTGGCGCCCCAGGCCCCCTCCTACAACCCCACCGAGGGGCCCCCCGCCCGGACGCTGGGTAGGCCACGCGTCCCTGCCGAAACCGCTCCAGAGAACGCACATGTGCAGCCGCTGCTTAGATCGGTGCTGTTTGCAGCGCTCGTGTTGGATTGAGAACGCACATCGCGGAGGACTGTGTGTGTGTGTGTGTGTGTGTGTGTGTGTGTGTGTGTGTGTGTGTGTGTGTGTGTGTGTGTGTGTGTGTGTGTGTGTGTGTGTGTGTGTGTGTGTGTGTGTGTGTGTGTGTGTGTGTGTGTGTGTGTGTGTGTACACTGATTCTTTAGCTAATCTAAACTCTGTCCGGGCAGTTGTTTCTTTTTAGAAAGTGGGGCGTCACGCAGAGAAGCCTCATAAAAGCATGCGCCAAACGTATTGTAAATATAATTCAGTCGGCTGCGTTTTGAATCGATGATCCCTGGATCAGATCCTAACCGCCCGGCCCGACGGTCCTCTTCTCCTCATCTGTTGTTCTCCTCTAGTGCCCCCGCCGAGGTCTCTAGCTTCACGCCTTCAGTTGGACCAGCCCCAGAACGTCTCCAGTGTCCCAAAGGAGCCGGCCAACCCCAGTGAGTCTAATTTATCCGATTGTTGCGGCGGTCCGTCCCGGCGGCTCGACGGCCGCTCGGTCCACGAGCTCACGTTATGATGATGTTGTTGTTGTTGTTGTCGCTGCTGTAGTCATGGCAGATGTGGCCGTCACCGGGGGCAACGGCGCCAAGGCCTTCGACACCAAGGCCTTCGACACGCGCTCCTTCATCATGAGCCGGGCCGCGCTCCAGGACACGCCCGTCCGGAGCCGGCTTCAGCTCCAGGAGACCGGGGACCTCGTCAGACCGGGGTTACCCCGCACCGTCCAGGCCAGGTACGCACACACACACACACACACAACGTCACGCACCAACGCAAGCACGCATGCACACCGGCAGGCACGCGCACGCGCACACACGTCATCACACAGGCACGCACGCACACTGGCACACTCACACACACCCCGCCGTGAGTCCCGTCAGCACTTCCTCCCGGGTCACCTGTCCGCTCTGTGCTCTCAGCAAGGAGACGGAGGCCGGCAGCCCCAAGTTCATCGTGACGCTGGATGGCGTGCCCAGCCCGCTGGGCAACATGGCGGACTGCGACATGGAGCTGGAGAACCCCCGGCCGCCCCCCGTCTCCTCCCGGCTGGGCCTGCAGGCCAAGGGCAGCATCCTGCAGAGGCTCCAGGGCGGGTTCAACATGGCCGACGGTAGGCTCCAGGGCGGGTTCAACATGGCCGACGGTAGGCTCCAGGGCGGGTTCAACATGGCCGACGGTAGGCTCCAGGGCGGGTTCAACATGGCCGACAGTAGGCAAGGCAGCTGGGTTGTCTTTCTGGTAGGGGTGGGGGCGGTACCTCATATGGGTAGCTACTCCTTCCTAAGGAGGTTGAACTTTTAAATGGTTGAGGGTCTGCCCTTCAGACTACCACATGCATCACACCTCACTGTCCTGTCCTCCCCCTCCTCTCTACTCCCCTCCTCTCCCCTCCCCTCCTCCTCACCCCTCCTCTCCCCTCCTCTTCTCTCTACTCCCCTCCTCTCCTCTCCCCTCCTTTTCTCTCTGCTCCCCTCCTCTCCTCTCCCCTCCTTTTCTCTCTGCTCCCCTCCTCTCAGATGACGGCATGGAGGTGGACGATGAAGAGGACGAGGACGGCGCCACCGTCCCCCAGAAGAGGGCGAAGGTTCTGGAGCGATGCCGGTTCTGGCCCGTGTGCAAGAGTGGGGACGAGTGCCCCTACCATCACCCCACCACACAGTGCAAGTACGTAGCCGGGGGAGGACAACAACAACATCGACCACAACAACGACATTACAAATGGTTGCATTTTTGTTTGAGTTGTGAAGTCTAACCATGCTTCTTCTTCTTCTTCTTCTTCTTCTTCTTCTTCTTCTTCTTCTTCTTCTTCTTCTTCTTCTTCTTCTTCTTCTTCTTCTTCTTCTTCTTCTTCTTCTTCTTCTTCGCCCTGTTTGCAGGACCTTCCCTAACTGCACATACGGGGAGAAGTGTCTGTTTGTCCATCCCAACTGTAAATACGACGGCAAATGCACAAAGCCCGACTGTCCCTTCACCCACGTGAGCCGACGGGCCGCCGCGCCCCTGCCCCCGCCCAGACCAGGTACCCCCCACGCATGCGCGCGTATCCCCACACTCCCTCGCACTGAGACCAAATCAGCTTTTATCCTCACCCCAGGAAAAAAGTTTTTTAGATTCTAGTTCAGGAGTTGAGAAGATTCAAAGAAGATAAAGCAGACCCAGGATCTGTAATTATTCGTTTTTTCGTATACGGTCTGAGAGAAGTGGAGAGGAGTAGTATAAGGGGGTAATCATAATGAACAGAGAGCTCACAGGATGATGCAAGTATATGCAAAATTTGTATAAAATAAATATTGTTCCCCCGCTTTGGCAGTTGAACAATGCATTAATGAAACTGCCATGGTAGCATAGTTGGAAAAGGCAGTTGTTGTTGAAGCTGAAATCCCAAGAGCTGACGAGATTGGCTGACATGTCAATGTGTGTGTGTGTGTGTGTCCACAGCGGCAGCAGCCCCGCAGTCTGGCAGTGTGTGTCGCTTCTTCCCAGAGTGCAAGAAGATGGACTGTGCCTTCTATCACCCCAAGGTAACCACGGTTACCTGGTTGTACATCAACATGTCGCACATCAACATGTCGCACATCAACAGGTCGCACATCAACAGGTCTCATATCACCGTGTGACATATCGTGTGACACATCAACATGTCACACATCAACATGTCGCACATCAACATGTGACACATCACCATGTGACATTGACCCGTTGCCATGGTGTCGTTGTGCCCAACAGCCGTGCCGCTTCGCCACCCAGTGCAAGCGAGCGGGCTGCACCTTCTACCACCCCACCACCAGCCTGCCGCCCCGACACGCCCTGAAGTGGACCAAGGCCCAGAGCAGGTACGGCCCCGGCCCCCACGACCCCCCCCCTAACACACAACTCACGACCCGTGGACTCCCTCTAGCGGGAGGCATCAGCCCGGCCCTCTGCTCTGCCTGCCTCACTGCCGCCCGCTCTGAGTTCAAACTGACTGCCAATAAGGGAATTTGGGCCACGTGTTGAAATGCACCATTTCCGTCATTTATAAATATGAATAAAGTTCAAGATTTTCTAAAGCCTGGTTGGTGTTGCTGAAACGTGGGTTTGTTTATCTTTAATGGTGAGTAGCGGTTTGTTTTATTTCAGGTTTTAAAATGATTTTAGTCATTTGATGTCGTTGTTAAACAGAGGTTTGTTTCAACGGTTTAACATCGTGGCTGGAAGAAGTTGAACATGTCCGAGGTTAACTCTCATGTCTTGATACTCCTATTTGGTCGAATACTAATCCATGTGTCCGTCTTTCTTCCGCTGCAGTTAAAGCTGACAGATCCAAAGACGTCAAGAAGAAAGTATTGCGACGATGACGACCAGATAGAATTTTGATATCGTTTTCTAAAGTTGGTTCCTTGGTTCCCCGATCTTAACGTTTTTAGTTTCCATGTTTTGTGAAATGCATTTTATGAAAGGTTTGTGTAAGTGGAACTGTTGACTTTTCTCTAAACGTTGGATGTATTAAAATATCCTCCATATAAAGTCAGTGTTTTTTTATGTGGCCTGAAGTTGTGTCCTTCTTTACACCCAAAAATGATCAAGCACACGATTTTGCATAATATTCACAAAGTACAATGATCAGATACCATTGGACATTTAGGGTAAATACTAAGTGTACTTTTATGAAAATGCAATAAACACCTTTATCCATAGCAAGTATTAGCAGTGGGAACTAAAAATACAATTTAAATATGATAGCTACGTGACCATAATAGCCTATAAATGTCTGGAGGTTGAATGAAACCACCTGGATTTTGAACCATATCGTCATAATAAATTGATTATATTCCTTTGCCTGGTTTTCTGAAGACAATGATTAAGAGGAAATAAAACGTGAACTAGTTTCGTAGTTGACTGTTGTGGCCGGAGCTTTGTAGAGAGAAAGAAGGCTCTTAATAGCTCTGGTTGCGGCCACGGTGGTTGACTCATAGCACAAAGTTATAGGTTCCCAGTCAGTACTCCATCGATGCCTCGCGAGAACATGATCTCGCGAGTTCATGCCAGTTAAGCGAGAAATCGCAAATCAGAAATCGCAAGATCAGGATGGTCTCACTCTGAAATATCCACGTTGGCTGAACATAACTGCCTTCATTTTAATAGCCTACTCTGGGTTATCTCAAATAATGAACCCCTGAAGCCCACTAAAAGCGTTGTTCTTCAGAGGTTTTGTTGCCTAAACCTCCTCAGGCTAAGCCAATCATAAACAGAGTTCTGCTTCTGAAAAAAAATCTGCTGTTTTACTTAATTAATGAGGTACCTCAAAATCCCGAGAGAAGCGGTTACCTGCATGGAGTGCGGTTTGCTGACAATCATAGCAATCGGCAACACATGGAAAAGGTATATATTTACCATTTCAATCTCACATAGGCTCTCTACACATAAAGTAGGCCTACATACACATAAATATCGTGCTGTGGCATAAATCGGCACGTTAATTCTAGATATATTTGACAAGGGGGCTGTAACCATATATATATATTAACTAGATGCCCTACGGCGGCGTCTAGAACGTCACCATAGGCGGCCATCTTACCACAGTAAACTGCTCACCCATTTTCAACCGATTTACAAACGGTTTGGTTTATTACAAACGTTATTAACGTGGTTATGATATTGTACGTATTTTAGAACATTATTCTACATTTCATTATTCTATCAAAAGTATGCAGTGTCATAACTACATCTCTGACGATTATAACAAACCAAACCGTTCGAAAATCGGTTGTAAATTGAGCAAGTTATGGTTGTTTAAAAAGTACATGAATCCCTACCAACACAATGTTATGGCTTAGCAGCTTACTGTGGTAAGATGGCCGCCAGTGGTGACGTTCGACTCCATTGGCCAGCAGCGCGGACGACATCTAGTTAATATATATATCTATGGCTGTAACGCTCCCAAGCTGCGAATCATTATCTAACCACCAGATGGAGCGAGAGAGCGTTGGGATGACGTCATGGTTGTCGAAGACAAAAGCATTACCAGCGCTGTACTCTCTCGCCGGGCGCAGTGGCGTGCGCCTGTAATCCATGCTACTGGGAGGCTGAGGCTGGCGGATCGTTTGAGCTCAGGAGTTCTGAGCTGCAGTGGGCTATGTCGATCGGGTGTCCGCGCTAAGTTCGGTATCGATATGGTGCTCCTGGGGGAGCCCGGGACTACCAGGTCGTCTAAGGAGGGGTGAATCGGCCCAGGTCGGAAACGGAGCAGGTCAAAGCCCCCGTGCCGCTCAGTAGTGGGTTCGCGCCCGTGAATAGACGCTGTAGTGCAGCCTGGGCAATATAGCGGGACTCAGTCTTTTTAAGATAAAATCGATCTACATTTTTAATGGAGTTAAATGTTAAACGTTAGTTCACCATACTGTTCTTAAATAGTATGCAATTGCCATGACCTACTTTCCCCTCAATGCTGAAAATTATAAATATTACAGTAAATGCCTTGCTTTTTATGAATGATTCTAATTCACTCAACATTTAAGAGGCAATCCCACCTTTATTGTAATTACGGGGCTTATTTCATACTACTTTTGATGTTCTGAACGCTTACAACATAGCCGATGGCAAGCTCAACGTCCCATCCAACAGCATCTCCTACTGGTTAAGGGTGTAAAAGCATGACATTTACTCCAACTAGTTCCCTTAACCACCCAGCAGATGTCCCTAGTTTACCATTCAACTGTCATTAAGCTCAGCAGTTTACTTTTTTTCAACTAAGTGGACAGTGTTGACGCATTAATGTTTCACATGTTTTAATGTTTCACCTCAATACCGAAAAGGAGCAAAGATTGTGTATACTGGTTCTGATCTATTATATTAAAACGCATGTTATTTCCCATGGAAAGGTATTTGGGAAACATAGGGATATAGGCTTATAATAATACATATGATAAAGATAACTTAAAGGTTGAGGTGAACAATAATTTCAGAGTTGCTTTGATTTTATACTCTTTTTACAATTTAATCACTCGACATGATTAAATCTCGACTGCATAATTATTTTTTAAAGTCCCCTTTAAAGTCCCCTGTGACAGGCAGCTCTTTAAAACTCCCAGTTTAATATTTGCTGGGTCTTCAATACATGGCCATCATGCTTGTATGGTTTGTACAGCCTTACATTTAGCCCACACATTCAAACGGCTACATTAATGTCAAAGTGTGCGTGTCGTTGTGATCCATTGCTTACAATGTTACACGACAAAACACGACATTTTCTTGGTGTATTAGTAAGTTTAAGCCTAAGTTAAGTATTATCCAGGCCATCTCGTCTAAACAATATTAGTGGCAAGGAACATAAAACAAACCTTAACTAGTAGACGCATACAGATGCATGAGCGGAATTAATGATTAATATCCCCAAATAATCCTCACCCCCACACATACACACACAAACACACACGCACACACACGCACGCACCTAAAACAAACATTAACCCTAGAAGACGCCTACACGATGTACAGATGCATCTGAATGAGGGGAATTAATTATTGAAACTATCCCCAAATAATCCTCACCCCCACACACACAACCACACACACGTGCACAGAGACGCAGCTTGTATTTCCAACTCTCTGTATTAGGTTTTTCTGGGCAGAATCAAGACTGTTGATCCATTTGAGGAGTTTCTGTTTATGTATTTTTTCATATTCAACAGTTTTGGAGCACTCTAAATGCCAAGTACCAGAAACGTCTGTCCGTCAGCCAAGCTCCGCACACTCCGGCTATAGCGCAAAACACGTTTCTGTGTGGGAGGGCTGTTCTGCCCAGTGAAGCTGTTTTCGTCGTGATTTCGCTTTTTCTTTTCAGCTTTTATTTTTTTATATTCGATCTACTCGGTCTTGTGCCACTAATTCTACCTTGTTCCAACGTTTAGGGACAGAGGAAATCATCCCAATAGAGATTTTGGGAACAAATAATTGTGGACATGTGTGGGCATGTATCAAATATTATATATCGTTATTGATAGTTCATTTATACTACACCAGGCTTCTTGCGAGGCAAATATTTAATAATATTTACAATAATAAAAAAAAAAATTGATTTCATATTTTTCTTCAGTTTACCATGCATGGGTACCACCATTTTAAAGACACGCAAACATATGTAATCCCGCGGTGTCAGGGCTGGCAGACCTATACCAAACGGCATTGAGTTCTATAGGTTACAGGCTCATTCTAATGAGATGTCTCATTTCCTGTAAGTCCCTACGGATAAATGGTGTCCCCCCACCCACACAAACACACATATGCTCTCTCTCTCTCTCTCTCTCTCTCTCTCTCTCTCTCTCTCTCACACACACACACACACACACACACACACACACACACACACACACACACACACACACACACACACACACACACACACACACACACACACACACACACACACACACACACACACACACACACACACACACACAAAGCCTATAGCCTATGCAATTAATCAAAATTATAATAATAATATATAAGTTACCGTTATTATGGATTGTTATTCAAAGTTTTCTAATTGATAATAAACCGTACGTTTTTCACGTTAAGGGCTTTTCTGCAGGGTCAGGTTATTTTCAAATAAAATCTACCCCTCCGACGTTCAGTATTCTGCGTACTCTTACCCCTTTCGCCTTATTCGGAAACCCCTTTCTCCTTAAATGATGCATTTCCCTCATGAACACTGTGTCGCGGTCACACACACTTTCCTCCGCTGTTAAGCATGGGCAGAGAGCGCTGGTGAATCAGAGGGATTTCTGACACTAGGTGGGCAGCCAGTCGGTGGAACCCCCTGCCTCCTCTTCTTCAGATGGCGAGCTGTTCGGGACACCACAGCTGGTGCACAAGATTCAAGAGACCAGAAAGCGCAAGGAGGAAAAGCCCACAAAGTGCTTCTGAATACGCAAAACCCTCATCCACGCAGCTTCTCCTTTTCTCCATTCCCTCTCTCTCTCTCTCTCTCTCTCTCTCTCTCTCTCTCTCTCTCTCTCTCTCTCTCTCTCTCTCTCTCTCTCTCTCTCTCTCTCTCTCTCTCTCTCTCTCTCTCTCTCTCTCTCTCTCTCTCTCTAGACATGGACCATTGAGAATTTGGTCGAAACTTGAAAACAGAAAGAGGTAATTACATTACATTTATTCAGCTGACGGTTTTATCCAGGGCCATTGAACTATGTCAACCCCAACCAAAAAGTGCAAGAATCATGCGAGAATACAAATCAACAAATAGGTCGACTGCTTCGAGTGCATTTAGAAAAAATAAGAGAGAATATGGTTTTAGCTTAGTTTTTTGTAATATCCTATTAACCTGTACTGTAACTATCCATAATAATTACAGTACAGTATACAACACATATACTCAGTGTCAAACAGAAAAACAAGCAACCACATAAAGTTTTAGTGTCAAAACTTTATTAATCAAATATCATCAAACACACACATCCCTTAATTGGGACTGTTTCTCAATCCACAAATGTGTGTGTTCTGCCACACACTGTATGATAAAAGTAAATGGACTGGGTTTGCACAGTCTTACGATAAACGCAGCGGGGAGTTTTGGTTCTGTGTCGGAGTTTACAAACACCTTATTGTTACCAAGGTGAACATAAAGACCTCACCGGACACATGACTTCTGGGGTAATGACATAACGTGGATCTTACAAGAAAACCCAGCTAATTAGGCACAGTCGAGGGAGGGAGAGAGAGAGAGAGAGAGAGAGAGAGAGAGAGAGAGAGAGAGAGAGAGAGAGAGAGAGAGAGAGAGAGAGAGAGAGGCGGGGGGGATAGAGAGAGTGTGGGTGAGAGTCAAATAATAGAGGAGGGTTGTTAGAATGAGAGAGATTCATCACTGGTAAAGTGAAAAGAAGGTTCCTCTCAGAGCAGCCTCACACACAGACACGCATGCTCAGACGCGCGCGCACAAACACACACACAAACACACACAGACACATTGCAGCCAAAGTGAAAGCAGAAGCGGTGCAGAGCGAGACGGGATCGGAGACGCCACACTCGGCATGGCTCACGGCTCCGACAGCAATGACACAAGTTACAACAGGTCTCCTTCACCGGCCAGCCAACCGGTAAGTCGGTAGCGTTTCTCTCTCTCTTTTTCTCTATATATTCCGTCACTGCCCCCCGCCAGGAGAGAGAGGGTAGAATGAATTATTCTCCCCCTTTCAATCTACCCTTCTTTACCTGCTCGGCTTTTTGAACCGTTAAACCTGGGGGAGGGGGTGGCAAGAAAGCTACACACACTCAGAAGAAACCAGCTATTGCATGGGTCTGAGGGTGTTCATATTGGTTGATATTCAAATGTTGCCTGAATGGGGGAAACAGCGGGGATTGCAGAGATGTTGTTTATGACTAAAGCAACAGGCGCCAGGGACCCATAACGCACGCAGTACGAGAATCTGTGAATGAATGAATGCTGCCTGAGATGTCATGTGGTTTTTTGATAACGCGACCTATGGCTCATCTCCGAGTCACTTGTGCTAACTTGTCAGATCAGAAGCTCCGGTCTGGGCTTGTGTGTGCGTACCTATTCAAATCTCCCCACACATTCATGTCCACATTCTTGTATTATGTTTCCAACCCCCAGTGCGATGCAACATGCCTGTGACATGCGCTATGTCTCCTGCGCCCGACTTTATCTTCTGAAGTTCCTGAGAACCACTTTAAGCAACATTGAGGTGGAGATTTTGTTAAAGTTATGCAAGCTAGATGATGTATTATTTTGAAGTGAGACCATTGAGAGGGATATGTCTTGGTGTCTCCTCAATGGCCCACATTATGCTAGTGGCTTTACAGTTGAGTCAGCACTTTGCGGGTGCACCGTAATTCTGATGCCTGTCACAGTTACTGGTGTTTGGGACCTGAAACAGGTGTGTGTGTGTGTGTGTGTGTGTGTGTGTGTGTGTGTGTGTGTGTGTGTGTGTGTGTGTGTGTGTGTGTGTGTGTGTGTGTGTGTGTGTGTGTGTGTGTGTGTGTGTGTGTGTGTGTGTGTGTGTGTGTGAAATCCAGGGTATATCTCAGCCACACCCCTAACTGTGTGCCATCAGGTACAACGAAAAAAAAACGCCTATGTCTCAAACTGTCAAACTGTTAATAACCAAAGTATTTGTCTATGTCGAGGTAATTTGGGTGGGGCACGTCGTTATTATTCAGGTGAAATCCCATAATGACCTTAATCATTTTACAACCGTAAGGCATATTTTACCTTCCATATATGGGCCTTATTCACCCAAAAGCAGTCTTGGTTCCATCTCGGTTCTATATTGGTTCTAAACACTAGCATATAATTGAATGCGGCAGGGGCATATAAGGACAAGGGGGCCAGGAAGCAACCTTTGGGAAATTACCTGTGGTCAAAACTATATAAATAACCCATGGTGTTCTCGATTCTAGACAAATGCTGTTGGTTCCAAGGTTTTCTCGGTTCTAGAATGAATGCTGTTGGTTCCATGGTGTTCTCGGTTCTAGAATGAATGCTGTTGGTTCCATGGTGTTCTCGGTTCTAGAATGAATGCTGTTGGTTTAATGGTGTTCTCGGTTCTAGACTGAGGGCTGTTGTTCCAGTGTTCTTGGTTCTAGACTGAATGCTGTTGGTTCTTCTCCGCACTAGGCTGAAGGTTGGTGGTACTGTGTTCTCCGCAGGGTTCCTCAGATGATGCAAAGAGGGTGATGAGACGGGAGAAGAACCGAATCGCGGCCCAGAAGAGCAGAATGAGGCAGACCCAGAAGGCCGACACGCTACACCTGGTGAGAAACACAGCTTCTCGTGACCGTAGGCCTGGGGGAGATCCGACCTGGTGCCGTTCTGAATGGGAGTCAAACCCTCTCCACACAAAACTAGATTGTCCTGCCTTGTCTCTCAATTTTACTCTAAATTAGCTACTACTGCTATTACTAATTCAACTACTGAGATAGTTTAGTTTGTGTATCCTATGGGGGGAAGGGGAGCTTACAGTTGATTTCAGGTCAATCTGTGTACACTGTGCGCATGTGTGTGTTTTCAGGGGCACATGTGTGTGTGTGTGTGTGTGTGTGTGTGTGCGTGTGTGTGCTTGTGTGTGTGTGTGTGTGTGTGCGTCTGTGTTTGAGTGCATCTGCCCAGCCTAGAACCAGCCTAATGATGACACCCTGATGAAGGTCACAGCTCTGATGAGAGATATCTGGCCAAATTAGGGACAGTAGGGACACACGTACAAACACGCACACGCACGCACACACGTTTGTATGTGTGCAGAACGACACAGAAGTAAGCAAGAAAAGCACACCTGGGTGGACTTGTCGCTCGTTATAACCTGAAGGTCGCTAGTTCGATCCCCGGCTCCCCCTTAGAGGGTCGAGGTGTCCCTGAGCAAGAAGTCACCTCACCCTGACTGCTCTCGACGAGCTGGCTGTCGCTTGGCATGGCTGACGCCGCCGTCGATGTGTGGATGTGTGCATGAACGGGCGAACGTCAATATTATAAAGCCTTTGAGTGGCCACAGGTTAGAAAAGCGCTCTATAAATGCAGTCCATTTACCATATAGGCAGAGATGAATCTCTCTCCTCCACCAGTCTCCCTCAGATATGTTTCTCCGCACCCATGCAGTGCTCAGGGAGCGCTTTGGCCCGGGCGGTCTGTTATATTTACAAGGCTCCACCTGACCATGTGGCGCTGGTGTGTCACGGCTTCTGTTGTGTTGCACACTTGGAGGCAAGCGCTGCGTGTTTTCACAGAAGCCTCAGGAATATATTAGCATGTGTGGGCCTCCTCCTCACGTTCTCTCCCGTGCTGTCTCTCGATCTCGCTTGCTCGTGCTGTCTCTCTCTCGGGCTGTCTCTCTCTCTCTCTCTCTCTCTCTCGCTTGTGCTGTCTCTCTCTCGCTCCCTCTCTTCTTTCTCTCTCCATCTCTCTCTCCATGCCCCTCTCCCTCCCATTCTCCCTCTCTCCATCTCCCTCTCTCCCTGTCTCCATCTCCCTCTCTCTCCCCCTCCCCCTTTCTCTCTTCCTACCTATCAATCTCCTTCTCCCTGTCTCCATCCCTCTCACCCTCTCCCTCTCTCCTTTTCTCTCCCTCTCTCTCTCCCTCAATCCCCAGTCCCTCTCCCTTCCTCTGTTCCTCTCTCCGTCTCCCTCTCTCTCTCTCCCCCCTCTGTCCCCCTCTCCCTCTCTCCCTGTCTCCATCCCTCTCTCACGCCCCTCCGGAGCCAAGTGAAAGTGGGCCCGGGTTGAGATTATAGCACTGAATTTAAACACAGCTGTCTCATTCACTGGCACTGCTCTTTTTCTTGCCATCATCGGCACGTGTTGGACGACACATGAGAGCTGGCCATAAGAAACTGCCCCTTCTGGTCATTACTGTGTAATCTTATATTTATTTATATATAGAGAGAGAGGAAGGGAGGGAGAGAGAGAGAGAGAGAGAGAGAGAGAGAGAGAGAGAGAGAGAGAGAGAGAGAGAGAGAGAGAGAGAGAGAGAGAGAGAGAGAGAGAGAGAGAGAGAGAGAGAGAGAGAGAGAGAGAGAGAGAGAGAGAGGAAAGAGAAGAAGAGGGAGAGAAGAAAGGGGGAGAAGAGAGAGAGAGAGAGAGAGAGGAACTTTTTGTGCCATAACAAAGTCCAAAAGCGGTCTCTGAAAAGGGATATTTACCGTAACTGTTTTCATATTTGAGATCTGATAAGCAGCCCTCTCCAGCCCACGGCGCTGTCACGTCCCTGTGACGTAGAGCCGTGCAGGGAAACACAGGGAGGGATTTCCAAAGAACCAAAGCTGCTGTCAGCACATCATCACCTCGTTTCTTACGCAGACCGCTTATTCTTTTGAACTTTATCTGAATAGAAACAACAGAGAAGAGGTTAGGCGTTGTGGGGGCGGCGGCAGTTCTGGTGTTTGTGAACTCGATCAATGACTGTCTTCCCACGCGCGGCAATCGCGGTCCTGATCCCATCTCCGGAGGTGTTTCAGTGTAAAGAGTGCCAGAGCCGCAGCCACACAGACAGGCCTCTTGTGGCTCTTTGGGTTCTTTAGTCGTTCTTCTCTGTCATAAACAGGAAGGTATCTTTTTTTTTTTCCCTTTACTATGAGAGACGAGAAGCGTTTCCTGTTTCGTCCAGAGTAGTTTATTTTTTCACACTTGCTTTTGAGTCGCGTCGCGAGTTCCGTGTAAACGTTATTCAGGGGAGGAGCCGAGGCCCGTGGGCAGTTGTTTTGGGGCCGCAGTGGCAGCGGGTTATCACTTCTGGTAAAGATGTCATGCGTGGGAAGGACTGCGTGGTGACAGGCTACGTCACCCGGGGCGATGGGGTTTGCCCAAGGAAAGATTGTGTCTGACGATCAGAGTGGCTTCGGGCTGAATGTGGTCGCGAGACGATGACCTTTTCAATCCCCGTGAGAATTTTGTTGCGTTCGAGGCACCCTCCTCTTCCTCTTCCCTCTGCACTGATCAGAGGTCGACGCGGTTTCAGTTGTAGTACCGGCAAATGTATTTTAACATCATCTTTTTTGGAGAAACCCCCAGAGTTCTAGTTATAGTAAATGTAAATATACCTTATCCTAGGCTAATCAAAACTTTTTCGCATATTAAACACTCTTAACACTTTTAAAACAACACTTCTTCCCATAATGAGGAATCAATTCAGGATTAATTCCCGAACAATGACCAAACAACTATTTCTACCTACATAATTACTAACATTCCAATTCTGCAGCGCTCCCAGAATGGCGGCGGTCATTGCGATGCTACGTTGCGATGCACAAGCAACATATCAGGCCTGCTGCATTTCCCACCACTCAGTCAACTGAGTGGTGACTGAGCAGTCAGTGATATGCTAACTAATTACAATTTAGTGAGAAACATGGGTCCGTGCTTCATGCAACTGTTGGCTCCTTTCTCCCCAAAAAAGAAGCGCAATGCTAGGGGAGGGCCAGAGCATGTAGAGGGGAATCCCATTCAAATATACGTCTTCCTGGAATTGACGATGTATATTTATCTTTCTCCATTTGTACAGATTCACATTTCAACCACTTCTCTATTCTCTCGACTTTGTCTAGATTTCAGCATTTAAACTTGCTCAGAAATTAGTTAGCATCTTTTTAATTATTATTTTCTGAGTGCCCCCTGCAGTAGGCCTACTCCATTTGAGAACCACTCCCCTAACCCACGGCGTTGTGTTGTGTCTCTGGTCCCCAGGAGAGCGAGGAGCTGGAGAAGGTGAACGCTGCCCTCAGGAAGGAGGTGAAGCAGCTCACCGAGGAGAAGAAGCACCTGTCCTCGATCCTGAGCAGCCACGAACCCCAGTGTACGGGGGGTCACGCCGGGGGCCACGCGGCCCACAGCCCGGAGCCCATCTTCCCGGCGACGGCAGCGGGGCAGCATGGCGGCGCCACTAGCTACCCCCACCACCCCCACCCCCATCCGCACCACCCTCAGCCCCACAGCGTACCGCACCACCTTCTCCATCAACACCAGCAGCACGTGGCGGCCGGCCCACACTACCAGCACTGACCAGCGGGAGGCGTCTCTGAATGTCGTCCCTCCGCCCAGCCGGAACCTGTGGAAGTCGTGAGGGTCGCGAAACACAAAATATCGCGACCCCCTCGTAACATTTGGGATGGGGGCAGGGGCTGGGCAGGGGCTGGGCCGGAGTGGAGGTGGGGGGCCCCTTTTTGTGAGAGTTGGAGCGTGATTGGCTGATACTATACAGTGAGGAGAATAGAAGTCATATTGGAGGTATTGAATAATGATGATTATTCTTGCACTGTTTTTACTTTGTTTGTGTTTTATTGGGTGTTTGCGAAGGGGGGAGTTGGCGCGACATTTGGCACTATTCACAAGTATTTATTGGATTCAGGCCATCTATGATCAATAACCTATAGTATAGAGCATGTCGAATCTACAGCGGGGAATTGCACCGCAAACCGACACGGAAGGAAAGCAAAGTTTTGTGTTTTTAACGTTTTTGTTTTGTGAATGTACTAATTGATTATGATTGATCGATTATTGATTGATTACTGATAATTATTGATTGATTATGATTATTGCTCAGGGAAGCCTCACACGTGCAGGATATTTGATTGTAGACGTATGGAATGTATTTCTCAAAAGCAATTTCGCTTTCGTGAACCAAAGCAGTTAAAAAACAACACGGTAACATTGTGTAAAATATTCTGTAAAAGTGATACATGCTAATTTGTAAAAATGAGAGGCACAGCTATTTATTAAATGTGGTGTCTTTAGACGGTTCCGCTTGCTCTGTTCAGTGCATGATATTCAAAATGCACCATTTCACACATCATTTATTTATATCAAGAGGGAACTTGCACCAGATACAATTCTCAATTTATGTTTATCTACAAAATTCATCAGTTTTAATATAATTAATTTTGCAATTGGCCTCAAAACAGGCCTACAGTGTATACGAACGATTACATCCATTGAACAAGTATATTAATATCTCTAGTCTAGACGACTTAATCGATTCATAGTTTATATCTTTAGACTTGTTTTGAGTGCATTTGGTCGATAGGTGGCACTGTTTACCCATAAACAGAAAATAAGTGAAAGCTAAACTACCGGTAGTAAGTGTTGCCCACTGGTCTTGTTGACACCTCTGAAATTTTCTCCGGATTGGCACTTTTCAAAGCTCAGGAAAGTGGAGCAGTAATATTATAAGCCCCATAACTGTCAGGTAATCCCCACGGGGAAATCCATTCTCTGCATTTAACCCGTCCTATGCCAGGGGGGTTCACTTGCATGTTTGTATAAAAAACATTCGCAGTACAGAATATGTTCTCTGATTCGTCTCTGATGTAAATAGTTCGTTTGAGTTTCTTCCTCATTACGTCCCTCCGGATCTCTGGATTAATTGTAAACATGGAGGCCAAAACATTTCGTTTGACCTTGTGAGTATTTGTTTGATTTTCTCCAAATAGGCGATGTCCCTGTACTTAGCAAGTGAGTCATCTGATGTCTCATTTGTTTTGCGCCTTTTGGACCTAGTGCTAATTAGTTTAATTAAAATAAGAGAACACTGAAAATTACCTACAACATTCTGAAATAATACCAACTTGACTTTCAAATAATAATCCGAACAGCCACGAAAAGCATGACAACAAACACTTTTTTTTATTCATTGAAAAGAAGAGGGAAGTTTGGAAATAAACCCCGCCTATCCCACGGCAGGAAACTTTCGTTGCAGCAATCTGGTTAGGCCGAGAGAGGATACTGTGTTGTAGCGTTATCCCGGTCTACCGCCCACTTTATTTCCGGTTCTTTACTTCGTGTGAACTGTGTACGCCAGTTTACGGGCCAAGGGCGAAAATAATACAACATGACAAGAACATCAACAAAATGACAGGCTGAATAAATGTATAGCTTGAACGTAGAATCGGACTAAAGTAATATCGGAAACACGTAACGAATAGAGCTAGCTAGCTCCCTCTCGCCGCCACCCATGTCCTGAGTGCTCGCCCTCCCTCACCGATAACGCCAATTCGGAGCACCCCGTTCCGTGCGCTCCGTCTTGAAGTGGGAACGCCTGGAACCGAATTGCTGACTGTCGACTCGAGTAGCTGTGTCACCGGGTAGGGAAATTGTACCACGTGCCGACCCAACAGTGGCTTGTATCTAGACAAACGGACCCAGTGCTAATACTACATGCGTGGACCTAGAGTGACACAAGGAGATCATGATCACGTGTGATTGCTGGTACTAGGCGGGCACGTAAGTAGCTCACTAAAAGCAAAGACAGACTTTCAAGTGGGAGTGAAACGAGTTCTGCTTGTCAATTCTATTCCTGGGGAGTTTGAGTTCCATACCGGTTGCGCTGGTTAGGTTGAGTTTACGTTCAACAAGTCTGTTGACTCTAATAGTGTTCTGTTCTGGTGTTAGGGTTAGGGATAGTATGTTTACGCGTTGTCATTTTAAACCGGGCAAACTTTAGTCTTTACAGCTGTAGACAGTATAAACACCCTGAACGGGCTGACCCGCCAGTGGGCATTACACACTCACACTCAGTGACTCAGAAACCCCCCCAAAAAGAACTTTAAGCAGCCATGTGGACATAAATACACTCGGGACATAGGTACACCCGGGACATAGGGACACCCGGCAGGATGGACGTCGAGGAGCCTCCCGCCGAGCCGCCGCTGCAGCCGACCCGGCTGTACGTGAAGCGCTGGTTCATCGTGCTGCTGTTCAGCTCCTACTCGCTGTGCAACTCGTACCAATGGATCCAATACGGAATCATCAGCAACATCTTCATGCGCTACTACGACGTGAGCACCTTCACCATCGACTGGATGTCCATGATCTACATGCTGACCTACATCCCCTTCATCTTCCCGGTCACCTGGCTCTTGGATAAGAAGGGGCTCCGGGTGGTCGCGCTGGTCGCCACGGCGCTGAACTGTGCGGGCACCTGGATCAAGGTGCTGAGCGTGCGGCCGGACCTCTTCGCCGTCACCTTCCTGGGGCAGTTCTGCTGCTCGTGCGCGCAGGTGTTCATCCTGGGCATGCCGTCCACCATCGCATCCGTGTGGTTCGGCTCCGAGGAGGTGTCCACCGCCTGTTCAATAGGAGTGTTCGGCAATCAGGTATGGCGGAGAGTAGTGTTTTTTAAGTGAAATATTAACAAATTGTTGTTGATATAACTTGTTACTTCATCACCGATTGGTTAAAAGTGAGTAGGTGAGTGAATGAATGAATGAATTCAAGGGTGTAGTTGACTGGCAGGTCAAACGTTTGGACATCTCTGTGGTGTTCTGGCGATGCAGAACAAGTCGCGTAATTACGCACGCCAACACCTCCCCGTTCTCTCGTTTAATGTTATAAAAGTTTCCATCTCAGCGTTGCGTGATGGTGTTCCCTAATACTGACCTAATAATACCCTCTGGCTACGTCTGCAGAGTAGCTGACCACGACCAGTTCTTCTCACGGTTAGTGCGTTCGCGATTGGTATTAAAGCATCCATTTCAAATCAATAGGTGCGATATAGTAGTAGTGCCTTGAAGTTAGTTTTTTTTTGGATACACGAAAGACATTCACTCTGGATCCAGTGGCTTCTTCAGTGTCCCCCAATGTTGTCAGTAGAGGACGGTTAGCTCAACTCCGAAGGCGGAACCACAGGGGGTTCCTTTTAGGGACCGTCCATAAACACATTTTTTTTACGCGATTTTTTATTTTATTTCGATAACTTCATAGGGACTTGTGGCTTATATCTGGGACAATTTTGATCTATATATTTTTTAACAAATCGGTCTCATGTAGAACAAATATTTTGACTGCTAGTGTACTATCAATTTGTTTTACATAAATATTTCAAATATTTACATAAATATTCATTACAAATCTTTTTATGGAAGATGCATCAATATTTTTTAAAAGCTCCCATGTCATGTGACCCAGTGACTCCTAATCAATGACCGATATTACAACACTGCACAAATAAGATACACCGCTCTTTGTAATGGGCATTAGTGCGTCTTCTATTTTAGTATATGTATTGAATGAAAATTCATATTTCTTTAATGTCACATGACACCGCCGGGCTATTGATAAAAGGGATGCCTTTTCCATACAAATATTCTTCCCCACAGGAAGGGGCGGCGGGAGATGATGAGGTAATTTCCTGTGTTCTGTGGTAATAGTACATTTTAGGACTTTCTATACTATAGGCTTTAACGCTCATTAGCAGTCAATCTAGTATGTGCATCAGTGGACCGATGGGAGCATGGTGACAGTGATTTCAACTGTGAAATAATGTGGACCAGCTATAATTTATAGTTTCAGCATTGGGCAGCATTGTTACAAAAAGGTAAATTAAACCACAAGCTGCTCTGCAGTGTACTCTATTTCTTTTAGTAGAAGCTGATATTGGGCAACACTTTTATTCTTTGGTAGTGGCTCCCATTGTGGATGTTATCAGGCCCTCTGCTCTTGATAGAAGCCCCTCACTGAAGGCCATGGGTGCACATCAACGTCTCCATGCACACCGACAGATCCTGTTGGATTTGCTTGGTTCCAACCGTACTTACTTGGTTTCAACTCGTTATCAAGTAGGGAGTATGGAAACCACCACACACGTGCGTGCACGCACGCACGCGCAAGAATGCAAAAACACATCCAGAACAACCACACGCACAACCCACTTGTATTTTCTAAGTATTTTCCAACTCAATGTAGATGATATTGGTGTATCATTCATGGGTGGTTAGACTTGTTCGGCTTCTGTCAACTTTAGTTGTGATGCCCTTATCATCAGTGATATATTATGGTCATTGCTTAGCAGTTCACCATTAACAGACCGTTTCATATTTAGCCTTAGCCTTATCCCTGGAAAATTGACACTGACCTGACTGTTTCAGGTCAGGGTGCTGTAAAATATTAGCGAAAAGGAGCCACTTCAACTTGACCTGAATGTTGTTTAAAGAAGCACAATTAGGCGATTGTGAGGAAATGCATGGTCTATATATGGTCTTTAGACCCTAGCCAAGATGTCATCACAGTTCAGCCTAGGCTCCAGTCGGCAGGCTGGTTAATTGCCTGAATATCAGGCAGTATCTTCGAATGGATTCTCCATGACTGGGCTGCATCCTGTTGAGACCATGACTTTTATTAAATCAGATACCAGCATTACCAGTTTCAATTCCACAGGGTAGCTTCCAGGAGTCAACCGGTGGATCGGTGTGGAGGTGATGCAGGACTGGTCAGTGGGGGAGGAGGAGGGTGGGGGGGGGGGGGTGTGCTAACAGGGCTCGGGGCAGTTGAGGAGAACCCTAGCAATGGGTTGCTACAATGCGTATTGCCTTCATGGTCACACACTCGCAGGTTGAGCCACTGAGCTGCAGTGCAGAGAGAATCATCCTTCTAATCACTGGAGCAAGGACATAACTGAGCACTTGGCGGCTTCTAGGTCGTCCCGTAAACGTAACGATGCAGGACACAAATGATTCAAAGTGCTGACCCAAGTGTTTGTTTACAGATACTTTTAGGTATTAAGCTCCTATAAACATGCTTACAACGATTAGTTATATATTTCAACAGTTAGCGAGAGTTGCCTGAGCAATTATCGGTCAACTTTTCTGTTCTGCCTGCGGTGCCCGTGATGCGAGTGTGTTCATGTTGAATTGATGGGGGCTGAGGGTTCAGCAACACTATGCTGTTTAGGATAAATACAGATGCACGTGCATCAAAGTGGACGCATGTAACAGGGTGGGAATGGGTTAACGTGGTCTGCGCGACACATAAACAGCCTACAGAGACAACATTGCACAGCAGAGTCGTCGCAGCTGTCCCTCTTGGATTGGTCAGAGTGCAGCATCTCCTCTTAAAACATCAGATGGTTCATCGTGTTAAACCGATTTTATTTTAGTTGAGCAAATCATTGGCCTGTGTCTATTTTAGTATTTTATTCTTGGGAATAAGACTCGACAGACGGTTAAGGGAGTTAGAGTCTGCCGAGTACAGTCAGAGATCACACCGCTCGTTCTCTCAGCCAACACCGCGGCCTCGGAATGCCCCAGAACGGAGACACCGAGCGCAGCTGTGCGGACCCCTCGGAGCCCCGCGGGGACGACTGGACCGGGGGTCCGGCCGTGACGAAGACGGCCCCGGGCCTCGCCTCCATCGTGTGGAGCCCCGGGCCCTTAGGCAAGTCCCTCTCCACCAGCTCCCGGTTGGACCTGGTCGAGGGAGACCCCCAGCTCCGGCCGGCCCCAGAGGCCGCCGAGACGAAGGTGTACCGCCGCCGCTGGGTCATGCTGGTTCTCTTCAGCGCCGTGTCGGCGAGCAACGCCTTCATGTGGCTGCAGTACGGCATCATCAGCAACATCTTCACCCGCTTCTACGGCGTGGACCCCCTTGCGGTCGACTGGCTGTCCATGATCTACCTGCTGACCTACATCCCCCTCATCCTGCCCGTGCTGTGGCTGCTGGACCGCCGCGGTGTCCGCGACGTCGTGCTAGTGGGCGCCGCCTTCAACTGCATCGGCGCCTGGGTGAAGATCGGCAGCGTGGGGCCCGAGCTGTTCGCCGTCACCTTCTTCGGCCAGTTCGTGTGCTCGGTGGCCACAGTGTTCGTGCTGGGCATCCCCTCGTACCTGGCGTCCGTGTGGTTCGGGCCCAGGGAGGTGTCCACTGCCTGCTCCGTCGGGGTGCTGGGGAACCAGGTTTGTCAGAGGGGCGTCTCCCCGGAAATGGGGACCTCACCGCACTGACTTCTTTTCCGATCTTCGGTGCCTCTTTTAGTCCTGCTGTGTTTTTCTCTCGTTTTGAGGTAGTGTGTGCCGTTAGGGGAAGCTAGTGTGTACGGATGTGTGAATGGCACTTTGTTTTGTGTGTACACACCGGCCTGGCCTCGGGTGCTGGGGGAAGGTGTGACTTTTATTGGCTTAGCGTGAGGGTCGGCATCAGGTTATGGCCCGGGCAGGCCTCCTCATACCTGCGCTGTATCAGTTTTATCAAGCCAAGCTATGCCACTATTGTTGAGTCAAACTTTGGGTTGTGCAATGCTTTCTTCTCCGTTGCTCAGTGAATGGTTAGTGGTGGTTAATGTGTGTATGGTAACTTTGAGTGTTGTGTTTTCGGTGTTTGGTTTGCATGTTATAATAAATTGGTGACAATTTTACAATAAGGGCGCACTAAATGACCATTAGTTAACGTTAGTTAATGCAATGATAAGCATTTACTAACAGTTCATAAATAGTTAACTGATGTGTCTAGTAATCATTTACTTCATGTTTCCTAATTGTGTTAATTTCTGTAAGTTTTCTATTATTTATTATTTAACTCAAACCCTAACCCCTATGCTATCCTAATGCTATATAATAATGCTTATTACTGCATCAACGAATGTTGACTAATGGTTAATTCCTTAAGTGTTTAATAAACAAATGTACTAAATGTAGCAGGTCAAATTTAAATGCAGATATTCTGAACTTCTGCTCTTCAAAGTTATTAGTCAATAGTATTGGACGTGTATATAGTTCTACTGCTCGATTATGAGAAAAATCCTAATCATGATTATTTTGGTCAATATTGAAATCACGATTATTCAAACGATTATTTTTGAGTTAGAAAACATGTTGTATTTATTCAGCATGTCTCTCCAAAAAAAACGTTGTAACTGAGAACTTTGATATTTTTGCCTTAAAAAAATACCCAAATTGTCAAATGTTCGAATCTAAAATAATATACAGATATGTATCCATCTGTTCTGCCCTTTCTATAAAACATAAAAAAAAACATAAAAATA
Source organism: Gadus macrocephalus (assembly GCF_031168955.1). NCBI lineage: Eukaryota > Metazoa > Chordata > Actinopteri > Gadiformes > Gadidae > Gadus > Gadus macrocephalus. The sequence goes on along the minus strand of NC_082402.1, from coordinate 6,044,757 downwards.
AATAAATCGAAAAACTTGATTATAGTAATTTTGTGATCGTTTGACGCTAAAATCGCAATCAAAATTAAATTAATCGCCCAGCCCTAAGTTCTACTGTCTGATAGTATTCTGCATTCTGTCAGCTGCTCTAATCTCCTGAGGAGTGTCCCTCACTAATAACATAATTAAGGGTTATAAATGGACAGCAACCCTTTATCGCATTATTAAGGGTTATCAATGCACCAATTGATAACCCTTAATCACACAATTAGAATGTTGTGAACTAAGCCTCAGAAAAGTATGTTCCATGAAATCCATTGCAATCTCATGACTCCTTTTTTAATTGTCTTCTTTGCCTTCAAGTCGTTCAAAGCGTGGAGTTTATTTTTCCTTACGTGGTACGCAGCCAGGTGTCTGACCAATCACCATCCACTGATGTGGCCTAGCCACTATCCAAGGACCTTTTACTTTGAAATGTTTCAGACATTTTCTTGGCAATATATCTGGTAGCTGTGAGATCTTCGTTTCCTCTCTATGTCCTCTGTTGCTCATTTCTTTAGCCAATACTCTAATTTGGATACCAATACTGGGCTGTTGAATAGTTACTTTTTAAGATCCTGTCTTCCATCACTTTATTATTGGGACTGTTAGAGCCCACTAAGGTTCCACCATTCATTCATTCATCAAAGTTTATTCGGTTCTATCTCAAAGTGGCAATCTCAAAGATTTCCGTTTCGTTCTCTTTGACGATAAGCGATAATTCTTCCCAAAAATACAAATAGGGTCGCTATCACCCAGTTCCTAGAATTCATAATACAGCAAATAGAAGAGCTTCCATCAGTGGGCCACAGGCTCCGTCACCATTGTTTTCCCTCAATCGGCCAGAGATAGCAACCTCGAAAACATTAAATTCCATGAAAATCCTCAAGATTGCCAGAGTAGGCACTGGGCTGCGACCCAAGCGACACAAAGAGGGTCAATCCCGTGGTCCGACCTTGTGGAGTTGACCGCTGAAGCAACATTTTGTACAACAACTGTTCGTGGCAATGCAACACATCACAGTTGGTTCCTCAGCCAGCGATTAACCCTGCAGCTGTTGTTCTCCCATAAAGACTCATTCACCAAGAAATGCGAATAAAGATTTACTTCGAATGATAGCATGAGAGAGAATGTCTTTGCATGATAAGTCTTTGGGGTTAGCCCCGTCACGTATCCAGGACAACGTGTGGACTCGGCATATCCTGCCGGCCTTTCCCTGGACCGGTAGACTGGGGCAGACCTGGTGGTGGTGGGGTTGAAGGGGGAGCATCGAACGAAATACCTATGCAACAAATAACTCGTGTTGGACTACTCTTTATAAAGCAGGTGTAGGCAGGTGATTGGTGATTGGTAAACTGGCGCACGTGAGTTTGAGGGCCTCTGGTAGAAATTGCCATAAAGCTTACATTTCTCCTGTTCTCCAGCTGGGCATCGCCATCGGGTTCCTGCTGCCGCCCATCCTGGTTCCCAACGTGGAGGACATGGACGAGCTGGCCGGGCACATCCGCAACATGTTCTACATCACGGCCGGTGTGGCCACCTTCCTCTTCATCCTGGTCATCATTGGTGAGACACTCGTCTGGTTTTGTGTTTTTTGATCAGGAGCGGCGGATATAACGTCTGCGTGATAAAACACCTCAACGCCTCTGTTGTCCTGGGTGAATGTCGACAAGTCACCGCACTAGAAATATTTGACACTGTCGGTCAGTGTCATGGTGATGGAGAAACCGAACCAAATGTCATCGTGGAGGAATTCAACTTTGATTCCCAAAATAAAGTTTGACCACCAAACTGCATTACACCGAAACATTTTGTGTACACAACTCATCGCTGAGCCCTTTCCTTATCTTTGACTTTTGAATCCCAAAGATAAAGTACGGTGAAGATCCTCTAACAAAATGTTTTTTTAGAGAACAACTCAACACTCTTATCAACTCCCTTATCTCCCTTATCTTCATCATTTGAAGTGCAAATGTAATAATCAGGTGTAAAGATCATCACTAACAAAATGAGTTTCCGGTGCACAACTCAAACAAGGCCCACTCCCTTATCTTGGACATTTTATGTGCAACGATAATGATCAGGTGTAAAGATCACAACTATCAAAATGAGTTTTTCGTACACAGCTAGACAAGGCCCCTTCCTTATCTTGGACTTTTGGATCGTAAAGATATTGCACTGGAGTAACGATCACGAGCTTTCCATTCAAGACATTTTCGGGTTGCGGTGTCAGATGACACGTGGTCATGGAGGAAGTTACTCACGCGGTAGGAAATGGGTTTTACAACGGAACCCCACTGCCCCCGAGTGTCTAATTTATCCCTGTCTGCTGTTACTTCACCATTCTCCTCACTACCAACCCGACCACTAGTATAGTCTCCTCTCTTCCACGCTGCATTCACACAAACTCACCCCAGCCTGCTTTAGGCTTCTTTGACTTGTTCCTTTTGTAATGTATGTCTCAAAGTCACGAGACACAGGTTCACAACGACGAGAGCGTTACTTTCAGTTCATGCGTACTCTCATGCAGTAGGGTATATGCATGTTTAAAGGCCTGGAGGGAGGCCTAGGGACAGCCAGGGTGATGGGTACGGAAACCCCCATCGCAGGGGTACCCTAAGCCTGTGCAGAGAGGGGGATCTCAGCCGGGTCGCGGGCAGAACCCGACGAGATGGTAGAAACACTGTCATGGTCTTGGTGGAGGCAAGGCTCCATGCATGGAGCCAGCTTGGAGGTCATGAACCACCGTAATCTTTGTAGAAATTCAATCTTGAACACAACTGTATTCAAAATCAGCGTTTTGAGAACTTCCAGAGGTGAGTAAATGCTTACTCAGTTGAGACTTCTTACTTTGTGTCCACCAAGTGTGACATTTGTTGGTGCGTGTCTGGCTGGCTCCAAACCTTTTAGTCTCCAGTCAAGTCTCCAGTCAACAAAAGGTTGACTGGTCGGGGCATTCCATGTGAATGCCAAGCACAGCAATGTTTGACGGTGTTGACGCGATTACCCAACTGCCGTTTGACCTACGATTTTAACACAGCTTCCTCCCCTGTTTGAAGCATGGACCCTTTGAATACACGAGACGGATCCGCTTCACTTGAGACAATTGAGTGTACGAATGTCCTGCAGCACAAGTCTTTTGTTTAAATGCAAAGGTTTACTTGTGTGTGTCTGTGTGTGTGAGAAAGTGAACAACACGTACCAGTTGGTCAGTGGTGTGAAGCGTCCATTGTCCGTGACTCAGCCATCTCTCTCTCTCTCTCTCTCTCTCTCTCTCTCTCTCTCTCTCTCTCTCTCTCTCTCTCTCTCTCTCTCTCTCTCTCTCTCTCTCTCTCTCTCTCTCTCTCTCTCTCTCTCTCTCTCTCTCTCTCTCTCTCTCTCTCTCTCTCTCTCTCTCTCTCTCTCCTCTCTCTCTCTCTCTCTCTCTCTCGTACACATCATCGGATGCCAAATGTGTGAAGGTTGCCCTGCTGGCGGGGCCATCTGGGGCCCCCCTGAGTCACGGCCCCTGGGAACAGTCTTGCTGTGGGTGGTTCGGGGCCCCGGGCCAGAACATGTCTCATCGGCTCCACGGGGGGGGGGGGGGGGGGGACGCGGGCTCTGGCTTCTCCTGCAGGACTTCAGGACGATCACATGACTGAACTCAAGGAAGGGGTCACTCCAGATGTGTGGTTCCGGGCGAGAGAGAGTGAGATCCCATGTTACTTTTAGTAACATGGGGTTTAACAGTGAGAGGGAGAGAAGGCGGGATCTTCGGAGGAAGCGACGCCCCTTTTAGTCGCATGGGTTTAGCGGTGAGAGGCGACAGAGAGAGAGAGTGGATCTCCTGATAAGAGGGATATCCATGTCTTGTCACGTTTCAGATATTGCTTGGTCAAAGTCTTTGTTCAAAAACCTCCATATTTCTTCTCCCTGTGTATGTGGTTCTTGTCATTGTATTAATCTCACTCCGCCGTCTGTCAGCTGGCGTTCACACTGTCCATCCTTCGGACATTTCACCCAACCCAAACTAAGAACCAGATTAGTACTTATAACAACACAAACAGAAATGCTTCGTTAATACCCAAAGTACTTCCGCTAACACAACAGACCTTCTCTTTTTAAGTGATATTTTGGACCCTGTGTTGTCTGTCTCAGTAGGGGGTTGATTATAGGGGGCGCAGGGTTCAGAATGTTATGTCCCCAAAAGTCAGCACCACAGGGGGGGGGGGGGGGGGGGTCGGACCGTCTCCGCCTAGTTTGGTGCCATTCAGTTCAAACTCGCTGGCATTGGAAATATAAATTTAACAGTTTGAAGATCAAACAATAATGGCGGTCTAGTCAAACAAAAATAAACACCAGGAATGTACAAATACCTCGTCCTCCCTCACCTCCCCTTCCTTCCCCCCTCCCCCCTGCAGACCTTTTCCTGTTCCATAAAAAGGGAAACATGAAAAAGCGCTGCACTGCTCTAAGAAAACGCCGGTCCTCCTGTGACGTGATGCATTGTACTGGGTTTATTCCTGAACCTTTGAGGCCGACTTCCAAGTGGAAGTACCTGCCGATTTCTACGGGAGCTGTTTATATTTATATAATCAAACGAACAAAGGGAAAGTAATAACACAAAGTGTTTTTATTTATCTTATATGACTACATGTATATGGGTTTTGTTTTTAGTGAATTCCTTAAACATGTGCAGCATTCCAACAACATTCCGGTTCTCTCCGCAGTGTTCCAGGAGCGTCCGGAGCTGCCCCCGACCCAGGCCCAGGCCCGGGCGCGTAGCCTCCCCCCGGAGCAGTACTCCTACCTGGCCTCCATCCTCCGCCTGGTGCGGAACCGGCCCTTCATGCTGCTCGTCGTCACCTACGGTACGGGGGGCGTGGCCCGGAGAGGCGTTCCTTCGCTGAGAACGCCCCTCCCCCTTCTACAGTTGTTCCGATACCGATGCTAGTGTCGGAAATGACTTGCGAGTAGATTAGTCTATGCGCCGATCCGATGCATCACGTGACCCCTTTACAATACAGGCAAAGAACATCACAACACTACGGTGTTGTTCTATGTTTCGTTAACGGTTACCATCTCCGACCTACTTGAGTTTGAGCTACCAAGTCAGAAAAACATGGATGCTTCTGCTTAACTACAAGAATAGAAATGAATTAATATAATTACAGATTAGAAATGTAAATGATCTTGTTCTGAAAAATTGATAGTCAAAAGTAAGTGGACATTGCTGTCATTGTAAGAGAACCAGTGCCATCATCAGTTACAATGCTGTATCGGTATATACTCTGTATCGGCCGATTCTCAAGTTCAGGAATCGGTATCGGGAAGGAAAGAATGGTATTTGAACATCTCTACTCCCTTCTAAACCCCCCCCTCTTGTACTCCTCTTCCTGGTAGATCTTCGTGGACTTTTGATATCTCAAAACCTATGCAGACGTTTTGATAGATTGAGTATCTTTACGCCGACTCCACCCAACGGTGATGTAGTCATGGCGGTATCTACAGGGGATTTATTGAGTTATTGAGAGATTAGATTGTGAGATTGCTATCAGCGCTTTTCCGGTATATTTATTTTATAGATTTGGTTGCCAGTTGTAAAAGGTCAGCTAAAGGAGATGCTGAAGACGCATCTAGCGATAACGCTCGTTAGTTATTTGTCGTTTTACTAACTAGACTGTCTCCCGTCTAAATAGGTCACAATACTTTGTGTGAAAAAAGTGTACGAGATGAGATGTGACCTGGCTGATGAGCTTGGCGAGGTGTGGGGACAGAATGATGTGACGTCGGAGTTAATAAACAAACGTTTTGTTTGCCAAACTTTTGTCAGAACTTACTCCTCCAAAATTGTTTAACTTGTAGAGTCCATGGCAGATGACTGCGATTTGAACATTGTGTGTGATTGGTCAGAAAAGAAAGGCAAGGGGGTATTTTGATCATGTCTCCATGGAGACCACTGGTTCTTGTTAATGGAACGTTCAGCAGCCAAACTTAAACAGCATTGAAATAAAACTAAAATGTCCTCAAAAGACTTTCTCAGTGTAAATAAAATCTGCCCGTTGTTTGAAGTACTGAGTACAAATATAGAAATTATACAATATTCAGTAAATAGTACTTGGTTACCACCAACTACTGGTTTAATTATTACGAACTGCTAATCGCATTATGAATAATCTAGAATGACAGGCCTGGCAAATTCCTGTCCTAATATGCAGACTTCTTTTCATACTTTTGTTTGGGTTCATGGAGGATAGCTGGTCAGGGTATTACATACTTTCCTGTTGCCAAGAATCCTCATGCCGTCAGACAGTTTGTAACTAGTTTGTAACTGGTAATATGTCTATCTTTTCTACCATGACATTATTCTCTCTCTCTCTCTCTCTCTCTCTCTCTCTCTCTCTCTCTCTCTCTCTCTCTCTCTCTCTCTCTCTCTCTCTCTCTCTCTCTCTCTCTCTCTCTCTCTCTCTCTCTCTCTCTCTCCTCTCTCTCTCTCTCTCTCTCTCTCTCTCTCTCTCTCTCTCTCTCTCTCTCTCTCTCTCTCTCTCTCTCTCTCTCTCTCTCTCTCTCTCAGGACTGAACGTTGGCTGTTTCTACGCAGTCGGCACCCTCCTCAACCGGATGATCATCATCCACTACCCTGTAAGTCCTGCCCTTGGGCAGTCTAATAGTGGTGGTTTTGGTGTTCGACTCCCCGCTGCAGGGTTGTGAGATCGAACCCCTGTCCACAGTCTGCCCATAGGCTTCCTCGAGTGAGAGGCCCTAAACCCCCCCTACCTGCTGTTATTCAAATTATTCAAATTATTTTTGGCCAGTCACCATGCTACAGACTTAGCCATTGTTTCTGCCAGTAAGGATATAGTTATTTGGCCAAAACCTCCTTTGATTCTTTGACACTCAAGTTGAACGTCACCTGTCGCCACAATACGGACTAGCGGATCGAGAAAAGTGTGTCTTCCATCTTGTATGTGAGGTGTGTTCTCCTAGAAAGATACCTAATAATTGTCCCACCCATGCACCTCCCCCAATGCTGTTCAAGTTGACATCTGCAATCGCCCTGTTTTACCTGTCAACTGGGTTTTAAGAGCGCAACCACAGAAGAATGAAGAGAATGATGACGTCGTCCTTTAACATCTGTGGGTTGCTGTGTGACCTTTGTTCAGGGTGAAGAGGTGAATGCTGGGAGAATCGGACTTACCATCGTGATCGCCGGCATGGTGGGGTCTCTGATCTGTGGCATCTGGCTGGACAAAACCAAGACATACAAGTAAGAGGACTAGCAGCAGACTGGTGAATACAATAAGTACTGTCGGCAGCCTGCATGTCAGGAGATGTCTGAGTCCAAACTGCTCGTTGATGTCACTGTATGTCGCTTTGGATTAAAGGCTAGATTACTAAATGGGAATATACAACATGTGCATGATTTTCACTGCGACCGTGATGATATGCCAAATGTACGTCGTCTTTAGGGACGAAGACAAATCTCTGGTTGGAATGGGCGGTTTGGTGGCTGCGTGTCATTGTCAGTGTCACGTCCAAATGACTTTGAAACAAAAGCGATGGCTTCAGTGAAAAGGTTTCCTCGAAGAACGCAGTCAGGTGACCTTTTACAAAGGAAACCACCAGGCCATAACCCAGCTCCAAAGAGAGACCAGAGGCCCCGCCCTCCCCTTCCTTCACATCAGGCCCCGCCCTGCCTTCACATCAGGCCCCGCCCCTCCTTCACATCAGGCCCCGCCCCTCCTTCACATCAGGCCCCGCCCCCTCCTTCACATCAGGCCCCCGCCCCTCCTTCACATCAGGCCCCGCCCTGCCTTCACATCAGGCCCCGCCCCTCCTTCACATCAGGCCCCGCCCCTCCTTCACATCAGGCTCCGCCCTCCCTTCACATCAGGCTCCCGCCCTGAGCATGTGTTGTTGTGCTCGCGGCGCTGTTTCAGACGTCTGGGGCTTGGAGCGTGGATGTTGCTTTGTCGCGGTGGCTGTTTGGGACTCTGTGGGGCCTGTTGACCCAGGTGGGACACTGACAGCCCCCCCCGGGTCTCAACCCAGTCCTCCCTGCCCCCCCAGCCACCCAGCGCTATCCAAACAGGCGTGGGTGCCTGAACTAAAGATGGGACACTATATTGAAATAATCTTGATCGCAATTTCCTGACGGGAAACAATAAAGGGCTATCTCATCTCATCGTAGATTAGGATATGGGACTACATGTTGGCTTTTCTTTTTCATATTGTGACACTATTTGTCCACCTCGATTATTTTATGAGGGCAGGATTTTGGTATATTTTTATATTGCGATGCAGCAGAAGTGTATTGTCTCTTAAAGTCTATTAAGCTTTGCAGTTTAGTCGAGACCGGGCTAAGTCTATTTAAATGTATTTAAGCTATTTCATTATCGCTCCCGATTCCATCAGACTGATCCGAACACAGGTTTTATTTTATTTTCATTAGATACACCTTCAACGGCCTATTCAAACTCCCACTTTTTACCCAAATTGTAAAACAAACACATGTCTAGCGGGCCGTGAGACCTTGGGAACCAGCTGGACCCAGTGTATGTTTTTGTTTCAACACTTATCTGTGTGTGTGTGGTTGTGTGTGTGTGTGTGTGTTCTCCCAGGCAGACGACCCTGGTGGTGTACTTCATGTCTCTGGTGGGGATGGTCGTATACACCTCAACCCTTAGTCTGGGCCACCTATGGGTGGTCTTCATCACGGCCGGATCTCTCGGGTAACCCCTCCTCCATGCATCTGATTGTCTTGTTATTTAAATGTTGAAAATGTCACCGTTGAAGATCAGATAAGAGTAGATGATTCCTTCTATCTCAATCCTTTTGATCTGGCAACCCAAACCACAGCAGGTCTACAAATCAGAATAAAGAATACATGCAGGGTTTCCTGGCAGTCCGCACTAAACATGTGTTTGGGTTCACATACCAACTACCGTGTTTTTTTTTAAAACTTTTCCAGGGCTATAAACGAGAGGGTTTCATCTGTTTTTAACAGCATGTAGAAAAGACAGTAAAATACCCAACTGGCAAACATTTAGCAACAGACTCAACATTTCAGACTTCCTCGATCGCGGCCCATCGTGTTGTTTTCTGCGGACGTCAATGTGGGTCACTCACATCAAGGAAACCCTTTGTAACTGAATCAAAACTGGTCTCTCTCTCTCTCTCTCTCTCTATATCTATATCTATATCTATCTATATCTATATCTATATCTATATATATATATATATATATATATATATATATATATATATATATATATATATATATATATATATATATATATATATATATATATATATATATATATATATATATATATATATATATATATATATATATATACATACACACACACAAGAAGGTTCCGTACGTGTGTGTTTAAGACAGCCAGCGGCCACCTCTCTATTCGTTCAGCCGTCGGGGCAGTACTATACGGTGGCAGTATTTGTCCAGCGTGTGCACACACAGGGGCAGGGACGTCGATCGTAGCTTCAGGCCCATTGCAAACATAGCCGAGGCCAAGACCAGCGCACCCATAAGATCTTCACCTCTGGGCAGGTGATTCCATAGTTATGGTTATTGGAGCAAAACCACAGGAAAGGGGTTTAGTTGTTGTTGGCAAAAGGTGGATAATGTAAAAAGAAAGTGGTATATGTATTGAATCTTTCAACAACAACCTGTCACTTTATTTCATAGGTGTTGCAGACATGCACACACCATTTGTATCCACATGCACAGACTCAAGCAGATGGACTGAGTTTAAAATATTCTGTGTCTGTTTGTGTACACATGCATACTCTTCAATCGGGCGTTTGCATACTTACTCTGAGGTACGGGTAAACATGCATTCTATGTATAAATATCCTTGAGGCAACGAACTGGAGAACCATTCGAGAGCCATGTCAGTATGCAGCCTTCCTGTTGTGAGGACTTAAGAGAGGAAAATACTTGCTTGCATCTGGGATTTGTTTCTTACCTAATCTGCTCCTAATTTATTTTAATTGAAACAGTTCCCCCACTCCCCGTCCGCATGAGCAACCAATTAAAAACCGTGTGTGTGTGTGTGTGTGTGTGTGTGTGTGTGTGTGTGTGTGTGTGTGTGTGTGTGTGTGTGTGTGTGTGTGTGTGTGTGTGTGTGTGTGTGTGTGTGTGTGTGTGTGTGTGTGTGTGTGTGTGTGTGTGTGTGGTCCGTCCCTGCGTGTGTTCTTCTAGGTTCTTCATGACGGGGTACCTCCCGCTGGGCTTTGAGTTCGCCGTGGAGCTGACGTACCCCGAGTCAGAGGGCACCTCCTCCGGGCTGCTCAACTGTTCCGCACAGGTGACGGCCCCAGCTGCCGTCTTTGTAGTTGTCGGCCCAGATGTCAGCCTACGTCTGCGCGTGTGTGTGTGTGTGCCACTCACCCTTTCCCCTCGTGCCGACAGGTGTTCGGGATCATATTCACGATATGCCAGGGGAAGATCATTGACACTTACGGCACGCTGCCGGGAAACATCTTCCTCTGCGTGTTCCTGCTGATCGGCGCCGGACTGACAGGTGAGAGGTCAAACGGTTTTGGGGGTTTCGTGACCCTTTTAAAGGTGCAGTGTGCTAAATCACTTGTTTGAAATGCCTTGTTAATCTCATGTTACGTTTACTGAGTCAGCCTCTCTTTTTTGGGGGGGGGTTGGGGAGAAAGGGAGGGAGGCAGAGGGTTTAATATTATTTTTTATTAGAATGAAGCTAGTTTGAAATTGCTAATTATTACATATTGTACTTTTAAAATACAAGGGATCATAAGAGGATACTTTAAAGGTGTTTGCCAACAGTTTTTGCCGGGCGACTTTGGTCACCGTGGTTACTGATTAACTCCAGAGGTTCAAAGACGTTCTGCTGATCGATCGTGCGGTCACCTTTGCGTTTTATTGTTCCCAGAATGACATCTTCATACCTCAACGCTGACTAGGACGCACACGTGTGTGCGCTACGACGCGATACGAACAGCGCAATAACGCACCGGTCCGCCCTGTCACCGGGATTTACCCAGGGGCCACGTTGAGATTAGTAGGAGGATCTGGACTTTAGCGTCAACAGCCGTTTGATAATGTACTTTTATGAAGCCATTATCAACCATAACACATAAAAACATTTCTTTATTCAAACTACAACCTAGTTTCACGTCTGTTCCCCACTTGGCACCGTTACACATTTGTCTTAAATACGGATTAAGGTTAGGTAGCTTACATTTCATGGTCCATTTAACGCTCTATGAGCAATAAATAACTTGGCTAGGAAACAGGAGGGCAAGAGACGCCGACGGTCACAATGATTCTCCTCTCAGAGATCAGACCACACAGAGACCTCCTTCTTCCATGCCTAACTTATTCAGAGACACCCACTGCTAATGCACCACTTTGTGCCCAGATTCACATTGCCATCTTTGTCCTGGGGAATAAAAGCGGAGCCCTTTCACTTAGTCTGGACATGATCGAGAAATGATTTCCTAGCTTTAACCCTAAAGGAATAACTCTGAGGCCATAGAGGAGTTATGTATCGGTTACCTTGGAAAACTTTTCTGGAACAAAGGTCGTTCTTCCTCGGTACACAAAATTGACTCGGAGGAGACAGAAAGTTTTGTCCTTGTCAACAATAATGCATTGTTTATAAAGAAGCGTTGATGGAGGAATGCTGCGGTGCCAACTTTCTGTGAAGAGTCTCGCTGCGCTTGAGAGCCACCTGCTGGCGGTCTACAGTACTTTCACTGTTTTATATTTTTACATTGTTGTTAAAAAAAGACGATTGATCAAATTATATAATTATATTATATTATATTCATGATAAATTGTACATAATCCATGATTAATCATTATTCATATTTGTAATAGCTTGACAAAAAACAAATCTATGTGTTTCACATGTTATGTTTATACGCGAAGAAACTGGGTTAAAGGCACCCAGTGCAACTTTCGAGGCTTAAAAATAAACATTCAATTTCTAGTCTTTTTTACACGTAGTAAGTTTCAATAACTCCATACCATTACATACCGACATTTAAGCAGCAAAGATGAGACGTCGTTGTGTGGTGAGAACTGATACAAAATCGATAACAACAACAATGCCGCCATTTTCTTTATTTTTTGTAACCTACAATAAATAAAGCAGGCTTCCAGTCAATGGAAAAATGGCTTCTCCCCACCGGCGATTGTTGTTGTTTACGATTTTCTATCAGTTCTCACCACACAACGACGTCTCATCTTTGCTCCTTGAATGTCGATATGTAATGGTATGGAGTTATTGAAACTTACTACGTGTAAAAAAGACTAGAAATTGAATGTTTATTTTTCATTGAATGTTTACATAAAGTTGCACTGGGTGCCTTTAAAGACTTCTTTAACCCAGGGGTTAATACAGTAACTCACATTCACTTGTCATTCATCTAACTTCGAAGTGTGTCTGTTTCGTTCCCACAGCTCTGATCAAATCGGATCTTCGTCGACAAAAAGCCAACAAGCTGGTCAAAATAGCAGTAAGTGTTTGGATCCGTCATTAACCAATGCATGTGCTGGGGTAAATTAAGTCCTATGGGTGACTTAATTAATGGGTGGGTTTGGTTTAATCCTGAAGCTGCTTATCCTGATGCTACTCAATTAGATACCATAAAATTACAACCTTATTTAGACAATATTTGCACTACAAATACCAAAAGAAAAACTCACCAGTACGAGGTGGAACTTTTTAAATATGTGGATATTTTAGTCAATGAAACTTGACAATTCCCATTGCTCAAGATTTCCCAACAGCATGTTGACCTGATTGAGTATCAAACTGGAGAATTATAATCCCGGGGCAGTTCGTCCCTGGTTCTGTCTGTCGGTGTAGAAAGTTCTCCTCCTCTCCTCAAATAGTACGCAAAGCAGTTTTAGAAATGACGGTGGAGGAAAGCAAAGATCGGAGCAGTGATTGGTTCTGTACGACAACAGTTGGACCAGCCATGATTTTTGTATGGTTCTGTAAACTTGATCAGAGCAGCGTAGAGTCATGCTGTGTGTTATTGCTTTGTGTTAGCAGTAGTGCCTCGTGTTAGCAGTACTCGATATAACCGCAGGCCAGCCGCCGTATGCTGCTTTGTACTCATTCTGATTCTTCCTCTGCTGAAACTCTGTACAGTCACGTGATTAGCACTATAACAAAATATACATACGCGTGTGTGTTTGTGTGTGTGTGTGTGTGTGTTGCTATGAAGGGCTCGTGCTGAACACCACATTGGCCTCGTCTATTTTTAATGACCTTTCTGGCCGTTCAAAGCGATGCAAGTTATTCCACTCACTGGGGTTGTCACCTTGTGTGATGTCACTACTACCTCACAGGAGTATCATGAGGAAGATTATCATTTTTTTTTTTTTCTAAATGTTCCCCCGCCACTTTTCTTTTGTTGCTAAACAAAGATTTATTGAACTCCTGTGTTCATCCGCTAAGAACAGTAGTTACCGTGTACCACAGCAGCCTTTTGACCAACCGCTTTGTTAGGTACTTGAATGCCCAGATAGTTTCCCCTCATTTGTTTCTAATGAAATAATGAACCCCCGCCTAGGAGAATATGTGTCGTTTACTTTGCAGAAGGAGCTCTGCGTGAATTTATTCTTGATCCTGTCATATTGTTAACCTGGCGAGTACAAAAAGTTAAGACCCATAATCCGATGTGCGAACGTCCTTCATTTCCAACATTGGCTTGTACTTCAACCTTGAGCATGAGACCGTTAGACTAATCGCTTTATATGTGGCCTGACAGATACGGTTGGCCTTAGAAAACTTCGGCGGGCCGTTTAAAGATATTAATCGTTAGCACGGCTGCCAAGTCACGGGTTTCTATTGGATTCCAGGAGATTAAACAGAAAAGATTTAACAGGGAAAATCTGCAATGTCCAACAGTAAAGCGCACTCGCATTGAGCAAGAACATATTCCACAACGCACACTGCCTCACAATTTAAAATAAGTCATTTTTCAACAATGATAAACAACGATCTGAATTAAACAGCGACAGTAAACACAATCATTTTATGATCAAACAGAATGTGAACAGAAATTAAGATGACTGAATTCAAAAAGTGTTAAACATTATACAGTAAACAGAAGGGAGGGCTTCCCTGGCACGAGACAAAAACAACTTGACGTGAGCACTCTGACCGTCTCATTCACTCCCTCCTGATTGATTGATTGTTTGATTCATCAAGGGATGTCTGTTTGCTCGTGCTTGAAGACAGAGCCGGGCTGGGATATTCTGAGACACCAGCAGAACTTTGTACTATTTATGAAACATTTATATACATAAAACAAATCTCCCGGACTTGGACGTCGGAGACCTTTCCAAGAGGTCCGATTCTGAGGGTCTCCTGAGCACTAACAGTTCCTGCTGACCATTAAAGCAAATATTTCAGCTATCTCTGCACTGTTTACGTAACGTTACGACAGCCATATGTCAAAATGACACCGTGCCCCCGTGGAACGCTCAGCCCCTCACAGGGTTAGCCGAGCGCACTGTGCTTTGCTTGGAACAGAGTTAAGGGAGAAGTAGAAGATTTATTTCATTAATCCCTGTGGGAGAAATTCGTCCAGCACAGCAAACGGGAACGAAGGGTAGGTTTCGGTGCCATTGCCTTGCTCATGAGCCGGGCAGGGGTGTTGGCTTTTGAATAGAGGGGAGAGCAATAGTCGTGGTCTGAACTGTTCTTGTTTACTCAGATAAGAAGGTACGCCCCCGCAAGCGGGAAGCCAACTCTCTGTTCTCTATGCGTCAACCTGAACTTTGACCTTGTGTTGGCGCAGCCCTGCTGTTTGGCTTTTGGAGATAAGATTAGTCTGATGGGTCAAGTCCAAAAACGTGTGTTCATGTGTCTAGCCATAATCGATAAAACACACACACTGGGATGTAGAGTGATTGTGGATTATTGGTGTGTTTGACAGCGGCCAAGCAAGACAAGAGGTTGTCACGGTGATGATGTATGACGTGGCACCAGTGTCGCTGATTATGTTGTGGCAGTTCGACAAACAATAATGCGTTTTGAATTACTAAGTAAGAAGGAAACGGAAATTAAACAGAACTTTGATTCTGATCTTCTACCGAGTCGCTCAAAACCTGAGAGTTCACATGACTTTGTGGAAGGATGGTACACAAACAAATAAAGAAAAAAACACATGTTTGTGGTTACAAACTTTCGGCGGATGATTGTGTTCGTGATAGAGGGGATTACGTTGAATTCAGAATGCGTTGAATGGGTTTATGATCATTCGGCTCACTTGATACAGTGATATGATGCATGTTCGAGTCTCACTATATTCACCTTTTGAGAGACCCTTATTGGCTAATGTCACTAATAACCACTAATTATTATGCATTACTAATGAGAACTAATGAATCCAAAAAACCTTTTAAAATACTATTATACGTGGTGAGATCATCACATATAATTACGCTTACACCTCCCATATGCAAAAAGTCTGTAAAGAAAATACAAAGGACAAACGTTTCCATAACATATTATTAATAGACAAATAATTATTCAAGTCATTTCCGGTATTCCGCTTACAAACATTATGATAATCATTTGAATTGCAGAAAGAAAACACACTACAAACATTTGCATATGGGTTGGCTCGTTTGTCTCTGTGCAGCCTGGTACGTGCATGACTCTATATGTAGGGCCCCCGGTTCACTGGTGTGTCTCTGTGCAGCCTGGTACGTGCATGACTCTATATGTAGGGCCCCAGTTCACTGGTGTGTCTCTGTGCAGCCTGGTCCGTGCATGACTATCCCTAAGGCCCGGGTTCCTACATGACTCTAGGAGCGGTAGGGCCCCCGCTGGCTCGTGTGTCTCTGTTGAGTATTGTCCTGCATTACCCCATCATGGGGCCCGGGTGTACTTGTCTTTCTGTGGCGCCTCGTTCCTGCATGACCCCCCCCCCCCCCCCCCCCCCCCCCCCCCCCGTAGGCCCCCAGGTGGTGGTCCGGGGGTCTGAGTTTTGACCACCAGCTGTGTATTTTAGGCCGCAGCAGCGATGACGGACCCGGGCAAGGAGTGCAGGGCCGTCACCCCAATGATCCAGCCGCAGAGCGTCCCGCCTCCTTCTAGAGATTGACCAATCAACCACCATCACACCCGCCCCCACCCCTCACCCCCCCCACCCTTTCACTTCCAAAACCAAGCAAACACTTGTTGGGTTCGACAAAAACCAAAATCGAACCAAATCCTAGCGCGACCCGCGGACGAGCGAAGGTAGGTCACGGCTGAGGCACACCGACTATTGACACCACCCAACCCAACCCCCCCCTCACCCCCAATCCCATCACGCTACTGGTAATCAGCACGCTGCACACACACACACACACACACACACACACACACACACACACACACACACACACACACACACACACACACACACACACACACACACACACACACACACACACACACACACACACACACACACACACACCTGCCTGTTGGATGTCCTCCCCATCCCACTAACTCTTCCTTTCTCCTCTTCCATCGATGATTCACGTTCCTGCGTTGTGTTTTCGTACGATCACGGACGCGTTACCTACTTTAGGATGTGGAGATGCGCCCGAGCGAACTATTGGTACACAGTGTGTCAAACCGACCAGCATTTTTAGTTGATACTTCTCTGTGGATTCTAAGTGGTTGTTCAACTTTTTTACACATCTTCTGTTTTTATTGTCATTCCACACTGTTTGTACTGTATTTTGCTCTTTGGGTTTACAGTATCAGTGACATAGTCAGTCTTCAAATAATAAGTAGGTAATATAAGAGTAATGTATTTTTAACATTAGGGTTGGTTGATTATTACATGTCCTTGAGTATTCCGTGTATTTTGAATGCAATATCCTCCCCGAAGCTTTAAAACACCCGTCCTAGGACTGCCACCTGGTGGTTGGTGTGTGCATGTTCAACTGAACGGTCACTCAACGAAACGACCAGTCATGGATGTCAGTTGGATAAAATGACACACGGTTACCAGTACAGTTCTTTCAATGTATATTTATAGAATATCAACATAACATTTGGGAATATGCAGGAAGAACACTTTTGTAAAGAAAATGCCCATCAAAGGCTATATTTTTATTAACTACTATTGATGAAAAAATAACCTTGTTGTTACTTGACAGGATCCTGACTCTATGACTGGCACACCTTCAACAACCATTTTGAGGGAATTCAAGTGTTAATAACACACACACACACACACACACACACACACGATCATTTTATGATCAAACAGAATGTGAAAGTAAATTAAGATGACTGAATTCAAAAAAGTGTTAAACATTATTAATTTATACCTATATCAAAGGTTTCTAATTAACATTGTTGTACACATAGTTTGTTAATCTTTCTTGTACTTGGTATGTTTTGTATGGAATCTCAACCACAGAAATCACAAAATCATTGCACTCTGGATAATGTCAGTGCCTAAATATTTTTTGTATGTATTAGAGTACAATTCAATGTCTTTCTATACGTAACTTCTATCACTTTAAAATGTGTTCAAACTTGATTGTTAAGATATTGGGAAACCACACAGCAGAAATGAAATTGTGTAGGTTATTTCTTAATGACTTAAGTTATTTTATTATTTTTGTGAGGGAAAAAGATTAATTTGTTGTGAAGAATAATCTGCTATTATTGTGGTTTGTATGTTTTTACATTTTAAAAATGCCTTAAAAGAGCAACAGATCTGTGAAATATGAAAAATATGCTTAGTTGTATCTTCAATCATGGCTGTCTACTTCGAAGTCTCTGTGAGTCTTCCAAACCATGCCATATCTTTGGAAACATGACATTAAACATGTTGAACTGGGATGAAAATAATTTCATAAGTGGTGAAGATATCACATACAATACCATCGTATCAAAATGCAGTTAATAGTAATCTGTATTTAACACAACAATGGCTGCCGCACGTAGCCTACGTTTGTATGAGCGCAGCTCATGTGAACGTGTGTGTGCACAATTGAACCACACATGCCTTGTTCTCTATATCTTTTCATCAGCAGATTGGATTCAATTTGGTTGGTTCATGAAGAACACATTGTTGTTAAATATTTTGAGCTCCTCTTTTTAATAAAGTAACCTATAAGTAAACGTATGTTCCAAACTGGTTAATTACCTGTTTATAACCGAAAAGCTGGCTATGAATCAAGAAAAAGCGAACTCAACGACATCATTCAAGTTGCAATAAACTGTTTTATATTGCTCGTATATCAAACGTCCAAAAAAAAAAATGCAATAACGTGTTCAGACCACACGGTGACACTGTTGCAATCCAGTTTACAGGGGCTTCAATGACTCAACGTTTTAACTGGGATAAACGCTAGCATGAAGCCTATTAAAGATATGAAGGCCAATTAGACATTAAAACCTGTGATCAGTAGAGTTGCATTTAAGAATAATTGTCGTTTGCTTATAATGCAGTATCCGTGTGGCCTATGACTGCCTATGAGATTATTAATGCATAGGCCAACAGCTTGACTCCTTATACTACAAAACACTAACATTAGCCTACAGTTGAAATTCCTCCAAAAGCAGGTATGTTAGGGTTTCCCTGGCATTACCATCGACTACCACCTGGCTGTGTGGCGGACGTGGGCCGAAACCTTGCATTAAAACTCCCAGAGAGCACACATAGACAAAACGATGACTGTTGCATTAATACGCATGCAAGTATGGGTGGCGTCTCTAGATGTTTCCTTTAGTTTTATGATGTGTGCCTTTAAGTGTGTAGGTGTGTGTATATATGTCTGGGTGGGTGTAGGCATATTGGCGGGGAGAGCGTCTACACATTCGGGCGGTGGAATCGAAGCATGGCCCATCAGGCCAGAGGTGGGCCTGCACACCTTGCAGCATAAACACACATGGTGTAGCAATATAGACAGGCTTGTTCCTTGGTATGTGTTGGTGTGTGGAGTAAAACTACGAGTTTTTTGTTTTTCTTAACTTGCAGACCGTCTTGTTGGCAGGGTCCTGTGTAAAGGGGGGAATGATCACGTCTCTAAACTGATCAGGACACACATGGGATGATGAAGCCAGGAGTTACATGACAGTGACAGTGAATCAAATAGGTGTGAGATTATTTTGAATACATTTATATTTTTATTCAATAATTGACATGGAAACGAGGGATTAAATGTAGGCCTACCTACTTTTGCATATAAAGAAAACGAATTTGTGAATATGCGACAACACTGCCTTCTAGTGGTGAGACTGGAAATGAAAAAGGAGATTAGATCATCAATTAGCGTCGATTTCTGCATGGCAATTGAAACCAAAGAGTTTTTAATGAGTTTTTAATTGAACAGTTATCGTATACTTTGATAAAAATGCCTTTTCTATAACCAAACGTATGTCTGCTTCACCTTACATTGAAAATTGGTGCCGGAATACACGCAAAAAACTGCTGCTTTCTGTCAACAATCGATCCGGAACTACGGAAAGCAAAACAAGCAACACAAGGTAATCCTGATTTACTAACAATGCAAAGGTTGAACTAACGTGGAAAAAGTTTTTACGGCATAACACAAATGTTGGCCTTCCTCTGCGGCGTTTTGAGATGATGTAAGACGTTTGTAAGACGTTATTTAATCCGTTAAGTGGCTATAGTTTGAGTTGGCTATTGAACGTGAGGGCCTCGTCCGACTCACTCACCGATGAAGGCGGTTAGGAGGAGGGGAGGGGGGGCCTTTTTCTGCTGCTGCTGCTGGGGAAGTTGAACTGTGAAGTGATTCATGACAGTTAGCGCTGGCCCAACGCCAAACAGCTCTGCAAGGTACCACTGTTTACCTTATACTCCAACGCACCCACGCACGCACATACACACACACAGACACCCCAACACGGTGAACTCACACACACTGTTAAAGAGTTAAAGAGTGTGTGTGTGTGTGTGTGTGTGTGTGTGTGTGTGTGGCTGGAAATAGACATTCAAGAATGTAGAATTTGCTTTGCTTGCTCTGTAATATGTTATTATTACAGCCTAACCTTGTGTGTGTGTGTGTCCTCGGATTAGTGTGGTTCACCCTAAAGACGAACACCACAGCTTGTTGCTGTACTAGGGGTTGAAAGCCATGTTTGCCGGCTTAAGCACTTTACTGTCCCTTTCCCTCCCGCCTCATCTTCAGAGAAAGTAAAATTTTTTGTGGCATTCCATCTTTTATTGTCCACAGTATGCACACCGAGACTGACGGAAGGCATCCATTAAAGGTAGACTACAAAATAGTAAGCTCCTTTGTCCGATTTGTTCCCCTTGAGCAAGGCACTTCTCCCCCGGCCGCAGAGCTGGCTTTGGGATCCGAGGCCGTGTGAGCCTTGGCAGCACTCATGGTTTGGCAAACGCATGAACGCCTCGCATGAATGAAGCGTGCATTATTGCTTGTTGCTTTTCCATGATCCTACTTGATTCACGGCCGCCGCGACCGCTACCATTCCTGATGATGCAATTAGGTCAGATGTAGAGAGGGAGAAGGGGGGGGGGGGGGGGGGGGGGGGAGCGTCACACCGCCAGTGGTGTAGGCGGGGGCACCATCACCAACCACCACCCGAGCACCACACCTGGCCGACGCTAATTAGACCTCCCCTGGTTCTCCTTTTTACCTCCTCCTCCCGTACCAACAGCACGACATCAAAACGGGCAGCCTGAGATCCGATCTAGAGCCGCCGTTTAAATCTCTCTCTCTCTCTCTCTCTCTCTCTCTCTCTCTCTCTCTCTCTCTCTCTCTCTCTCTCTCTCTCTCTCTCTCCACCCCCCTCTGTGGGAATAAGTAGGTCATTGTTGTGTACATGAAGATGATGTGTGTGTGTAGATGATTTGCATGGGTACATTGTAAGCAGGTGGCTGTATGATCTGGTTGGGGGGGGGGGGGGGGGGGGCAGTGAGGTCGAGCTGAGTCCCCGTGGCGCCAGGTCCCCATGGCGACGGCAGTGGGTATGGTAAACAACAGAGCCGGTGTTTGTGTATGGGGAACCCCCAAGCTAGCTCGCTTCATAATTTAGCCCTCTGCCAAATGTTGATCTGTGTGTGTGTGTGTGTGTGTGTGTGTGTGTGTGTGTGTGTGTGTGTGTGTGTGTGTGTGTGTGTGTGTGTGTGTGTGTGTGTGTGTGTGTGTGTGTGTGTGTGTGTGTGTGTGTGGGGGGGGGGGAACGGGTCTCGAAAAAACCGGATCTCAGGCACCAAAGCACCTCAGTAAGTCCTCGCCAGCCGCGCCCAAGACGACGGAGCCTGGCTTCAATCAGCCCCGGTGGCGTCCCGTCTACCCCCGGTTCGGAGCCTTCCCCGTCCCCCGTATCCCCCCGGTTCTGAGCTCGAACCCCCTGACCGGTGGACCCCTCGTCCGCCTGACCCCCGGTTCGCCCCTGGAAGCATGTGTCGGTAACATTACGACTCGGCCCTGAATTATGGGCCTCGTTTTGAATTTATTTCCAGGCCTGCTTTTGGGGAATAATTGATTACTCTTAATGCAGCAGCTGTCCCACCCTTAATTCGGTCGTTGTAGTCGGTAATTGCTGTTCCACTCGACCCGGCGGGATTAGAAAACGATTCTTCTTGGCTACCTCGTTCGGTTCCAATGATAATAAACAGCGTTCACACATCGGAATATAATGACCCACTCCCCGCATGCTTTTACAATCAGCTCTGTAGTCTGGGCTTTTAGAATTACATATCGTAAGACATCAGACACTTAATACCTGGGTGCTGCATGGCCTGACCTCTCATCTGGGCCTGGGCTGTATCGCTGCACTTTCTTCTTTTTCCATGCAAGTCTGGCAGCTCAGACAGAAGTCCGAAGCAGTAGCCGTGATTTCAACCGTTGTGTGAACCCGAATCAACCCTATGGAACAGAGGTTTGTAATGCACTCTGGGGAGGAGCTCTCTGTACTCTCTGTACTTAGTTCAGTTCAATTGAATTGTATTTGTATAGCCCTCACTCACAGGTCCAGTCTCAAAGAGCTTAACAGGCCGTATATTCATGTCATCACCCCCCTGATCCTAGCACCCCAGAGGTAAAGAAAAAACTCTGTTAATTAGCAAGGAAGAAATCTTGAGGAGGGATGCAGAGTGGAGTCGTACTCACCGCAACACCCTAAAACAGACAGAGTAACGAATTAGAAGATGTAGACTACTGCTTTAATTTAGTAACCACGCAAACAAACACGAACAAACACGCCTCGGTACAATCAGAAAACAGAAACATTCACACGATCACAATCAATAGCGATGGGAAGCTGTTCAAAATCTCCCGGATGGATTCACCGACGGCTGTCGTACCGAACAACGTGGGGACGTCATGGACTTCCCCTGGACACTGATTTCCCTGCTGCTGTTATCCCCGCGGCAAACGCGCCAACATGCGCGCATCCACGTCTGTTATCGGACTTGGATTACAGCACAAGGGGAACATCCCAGCCGTGGCCTTTCTTTTAAAAACAAGCTCTTCTCTCAAAACAAGTGGGTGTCATTTATTCATATGTCGAAGGTTTGTGCTGCCAGAACCTCCTTTTATACGCTCTTAAGCGAGACGCTGACTACATACACACAGCCAGCCCACCACCCCATCACTCTACGTCTCTCTACTCTCTTGTTTCGGTTTTTCATTCCCAAATCCTCCTCCAGCTTTTGTGGTGCCAGGGTAGCTTGAGTTAGCCGCCAGCCGCTATCAATGGCCGCCAATAATGAGCTCAGTGCTGGGTGACCGGTCGACTGTTTGTTTGACTTAAACGCGTATTGGACTCCTGTTAATCCTCACCCCTACTGACCCCCCCCCCCCAGGGAACAGGGAATGCATTCA
The DNA here is from genome assembly GCF_031168955.1 of Gadus macrocephalus. NCBI lineage: Eukaryota > Metazoa > Chordata > Actinopteri > Gadiformes > Gadidae > Gadus > Gadus macrocephalus. The sequence continues at coordinate 6,021,908 of NC_082402.1, read as the reverse complement.
TTACATTTCACTCATTCATGAAGTGTAAAAAAATAAAAAGTTACTGTTACAAAATAATGCTTTTGTGAAATATAATTATAAAAGTGATGCTCTTTAATATATTTTCTACGCAGATTTTTTTCAGAAATGGGAAACTTTAAAGTAAGTAAATTTGCTCCTGAACTTTTGTCCAGCATGCGTTCCGATATGAATGACACGAGTCATTCAAAACACATTTGATTTCTTCTCTTAAAAGCAGAGGGGAGGAGCTGACCATTGAACCATTGAAATAGCAACGATTTGATTACCAATCATTTTAGGATTTACTACGAATAAGACATCCATCAGCTGGTCGAGGATGGAGCCAAGCTGAGAGAGATGAGAGGGAGAGATTAGATACACACCCAGTGATTCACCAAACAAAGCCATCTGCAGTTGGCTCACAACACATGGCCAATATTGTAGTTTGACCATCAAATCGTACATCTGTTGTACAGCAGCCCAGAATACAACACACATCGCGGTAGCTTGTGCACAGTGTTCTGCACTCTAAGAATATTTTTTTTTTATGATTTATATTTAATTTGGATTTGTTTGTGTGATCTTTATCTTTGCATTGCAATAAACACATTAAATCACAGGGTATCAGAGATATCGTTGGGAAAGTTCTTTGAATCAAGCGAATCGACTGGAAATGTCTGAAACGCGAGAATATAACAACTGAAAGAACGTGCGCATGACCACCAGAAGGTCTGCTCGTTGGACCCGCACATTATAGACACCAACGCTGGCCTCATTGTGTGTCAGGCAGAACAACTTTGACGCAAACTTTACTTCTTCAAAGAAGTGTCCTGAACGCACAGGATCTGACTGTAAAGGGTTCAAGTCTGAGGCAGGAGAGAAGGAATCACGTGACATTGTGTTGTACAACTTTGCGTTCGGCCCCCGCCAAAAGCCTGCGGTTGAGTCATTCTCTGGCCTGTTTATTCCCGGTCCGGTCCAGCATCATCTGGCAGGCTCGGCAACTATTGGACGAAACACGCGTGTGAGTCATCGGCGAGATCTCTGATTGGTCGCATCAGTTGTCCGTCTGCCCTTTGGCCCTGTGTAGCTTTGAGATCGGTGTACTGTAAACGCTTCATGTCTTCGCTTTGAGCCAGGTGAAATGAGTCTCTCTCTCTGGAAAAAGTCAAGTGAATAAACCGCAAACGGAGAATGAAATCACCGGGGATAATAGAAAAGACACTGGAAAAGTGACATCATCTACTGTGATAGGCCAGGTTGTTTAACAAGTGATTGGCCATCCTCTGATCCGGGCGAGGACACTGAACATATGAGCCGGCATCAACTCGGAGCAGCCAACTGCTTACAGGGAGAGAAGAGTCCAAATAAAGACTATCATCACACCCAGCGTTGGTTAACTCAACCGTGCTGGGCTCTATAACCCGGCATGTTTGCGTTAAGCCGCAGTGTTTCAATATACTGTTTATAGGTTATAAGTGTATTTGATACAGTAGTTTGGGTTTATGTGTCAATGTGAGTGCTCGCTTCACAAGTTTTTGTCATAGATATACAAAATAATACCTATTTTACAGAGTCCGGTTGCAAGTGGTGGCGCAATCTCCTTGGCACGTCGAAATCTTCATATCAAAGTTCAACAGAAGTTCCCACTGTAGGGTTATGATTGCATGGTTTTTCCTTCTGCTCTCTCTCTCTCTCCCAGAAATAACCGTCAGCATATAAAAATGTAGCATGATGCAACTGATAGGGTTCCCAGTGAAACGGAGGCATGGTAGATAAACCAACGGAAAGGGAAGGGGGGGGGGGGGTAAATGGTTTTCCTCCCGTCGACTCTGCGGCGGCTTTCTGTTGAACACATCGCTCCGCCTCATTTCACAGTAAAAGCGCAGATATGCTGACTGCGGGGCAGAGGGCTGTGCCAACCGCCTTTCGTCTTGAAGCATGACGTCGGCTATGTATTGAATATATGTCAGTCACAGTGTATAAGATGTAGGCTATATTAAAGCACAGCAGTAGGCCTATGTCAAATATTTATTAAAGCACAGCGGTTATTGAAATATATATTAAAGCACAGAAGTAAATACATTAGAGCTGTCAAGCGATTAAAATATTTAATCGTGATTAATCGCATTAATGTCATAGTTAACTCACGATTAATCGCGATTAATCACAAATTCTTTTTCTATGCTAAATATCCCTTGATTTTTTTGTCCCATAATTCTTCTCATTTTAATTCTCTTATCGTCTTATAGTTTTTTTTTTTTTTTTGTAAATAAAATATTTGCGTTAATCGCGCGACAATTTTTTTAACGCCGTTAAAATTGGTTTGCGTTAACGCCGTTAATAACGCGTTTAACTGACAGCTCTAAAATACATATATATGAAAATACAGAAGTAGGCCTATATTAAATACATATTAAAGAGCAGCAGTTTATTAAATGAATATGAAAGTAGGGTGATGATGACCATGCATGTTGTCCACCTCGACACTAGCCTTATGCACTTCTTATGACAAATGTATTTATTGTAATTCGCTTTGGATAAAAGCGTCTGCTAAATGCCCTAAAAGTAAATGTAAATGTAAATGTTGTAAACTGACCACTAGTATTTATTTTGTTGCAGTTGAGAGAGAGGGAGAGCAAGAGAGGGGGGAGGGAGAGAGATTTTGGGGAAAGAGAGGAGGTGAGAGACAGAGAGAGAGACAGAGACAGGGAGAGAGCTGATTGACGGACAGATTTTAGGCCTGAGTGCAGAGTATTAACAGTTGCTATTGTTCAGTGAGTCATTGAGTTCCCCCACCGTATGTGTGTGCGGAGAGCCTGCTACTGGCGGGAAGTCAGAGCGTGTGTGTGTGTGTGCTTGTGTGTGTGTGTGTGTGTGTTCGCAACGGCAACCGCAGCAACACAGCTCTGCCATGATCTCTCACTCAGCCCTCCACATCAGTTCCCCCACCCCCCCATGCCAATTTCTCTCCATATGACTTTTATTAGTTTCACATGGAAAGTTGCCATGTTTTTAATTTCGCTTTTTTTTTCTTGAGAACCATTCTCCTTTTGTGTCGCAACCCCCCTCCCCTCTAACCTCCTCCTCCAATCCGTAGCCTCAAATCATTTCCTGACTGACCAGGCCCACTAAAGACGTAGGCCCATTATTTGTTTTAGATGTACTGTGGTTTTGTTTAACCCCAAACTTGTGCAAAACTGTGAGATCCGCTTCAGTTTTCTCACCTGGATTCCATTTCTGTGGAACAGTGAATCAACTACTGCCAATGTTTGGTTATGTTTTGTGTTGGTTTTATATTGGGGGAGGGGGGCAGTGTGTGTGTGTGTGTGTGTGTGTGTGTGTGTGTGTGTGTGTGTGTGTGTGTGTGTGTGTGTGTGTGTGTGTGTGTGTGTGTGTGTGTGTGTGTGTGTGTGTGTGTGTGTGTGTTTTAATGTCTAATTGTTCAGATAAATATTCTAGGCAGTGGAGGTGGACAGTTGAGATATATATATATATATATATATATATATATATATATCAGAGAGTTATAATGGATGAAACAGAAGTCAACAGAGCAGGCTCTGTCTTCTGCACTTTTAAAAAATTCAATTTAAGGTCACTCAAAGTAATGTTACCTTACCAGACGCGGCTTAAAGCGCCATCAAAACACGCGAAACCACTCTCCTCGTGAAGATGAAGTAATGACATCATCCGGAGCTGCGGAGAGCGCCGTCAAACGGTGTGCGCCCCCCCCCCCCCCACGGTGAGGGTCTAAACCCTGTCGCCCGGACACAGGCTCGGGTTCCGGGACCCCATCAGGGGGGCGGGGTTCTAGTTTTTCATTTCATCCTATCCGGTCGCCTCCCGCTGTCGAACCTCGTCGAAAAGCGCGGCCATGTATTCGGTCTCTCGCTGGGCGATGTACTTTCGACCCTTCGTGTTTTTGTATTTTTTTTCTTCCTTTCTTCAAACCGTTGCTAAAGCATGCAGCATTGTTGCAGACGTAAAGAGTGCCGCTCCGGGTTTCACGGCTAACCGCACTGCCGTTCGTCGCCTCACGTCCGGTGACTGACGGCTTCGCTCTTTAGCTATGAATCCATTGTACGATGCACACCTTCAATGGCACACACACACACACACACACACACACACACACACACACGCACGCACGCACGCACGCACGCACGCACGCACGCACGCACGCACGCACGCACGCGCGCGCGCGCGCGCGCGCACACACACAGCCTGTCTCTCACCCTGTGGTTGACGCTTCATCATCATGGACTTTTTCTCTCCTCCTCACAGTTTCATCATAACAGAGGCCGTCTCCGTATCAAATGTAACGTGAGGGTTGGTGTGCGTTAGCGTTAGAGTGCGGTTATTTGAAGTGACTCTCATATCCAGACCAGATGGGAGGAGGTAGTGTATGTGTGTGTGGTGGCGGGGGGGGGGGGGGGGGGGGGTTGCTGAAACAATTTCTATGGGCTTCCTAATGCGCTATTTTGAGGAATCGTGTAAAAAATTCGACCGCACAGATTTTTGAAGAACATTCGGCCGTATACTGTCCTTTTCTCCCACAGATGCCATCAATATGTCCTCTCGGTACACGCATACAAGCTCACCCACAGTAACGAGTGCAAGTTTTACAACAACCGTTGCAATCAGCAGCCAGCTACGGATCATCATCATTAACATCAGCGGGAAAACAGGGCTTACTCTGTATAAACCAGGCTTACAGTGGCTCAGGGGGGTGGTCTGTGTGTGTGTGTGTGTGTGTGTGTGTGTGTGTGTGTGTGTGTGTGTGTGTGTGTGTGTGTGTGTGTGTGTGTGTGTGTGTGTGTGTGTGTGTGTGTGTGTGTGTGGGAAACGATGACCGAGGTGCGATGACTGGGCCAGAGGATACAGGTCCCTGTGTGTGGTCTCCTAATATCAGCAGCCCCTATTGGGATGCATGCGTGCACCGTGTTGATATTTAAAAGCCTGGGAAGTTTGTTTAGAGTGGGTAACTGATACGTGGCCAATGGAAGCCATTCCTTCGATTTGGCACCGGCTGTGAGAGTACAAAGACTCCCGGCCTGCCATGTTTTGCCCAAGCTCTGGCCAGCCCTCCCCTACTGGGAGTTCACCACTCATACGTTCTGTGTGTTGGTCCTCGTGCCTTCGGGGGCCGGTAACAACGGTAGCCGGGGACCACACATGCTGTGGCCCCCGTCGTCCTTCGAGGCCCTAGCTTGCGGAGGGTTTTCTCTAGTTTCCGGGGACTAGTGACCTCTTATTGGAACGTTCAATAAACAAGCAGCAGCTGATATGCAGTGGCTGTGTTTAGGTTGGGGTGCGGGGGGGGGGGGGGGGGGGGTCAGGGGTATGGGGGGGGGGGGGAATAGGTTTTTCATGACAAGAACGGACCGTTTGAAGAACAGCACATACGCCACGACCCCTCCCCGTTGTACAGAAAAATCTGCTCTTACTGGAAGCTTCTGGAAGACTAGAAGCATTCCCATGAAATGTTTTTCCCCTCCTGAAACATTTTTGTGGATTCTTCCTTGAATTGCCAGGGGTTTGAGACTCCCTGTGCTTTATGGGATGTCTCCCTCTCCCTCATCAAATATGAATCCTTCTTTCTCTCCCACTGTGTGTTATTCTAAGTGGATGCCTTGTTTTCTGGAAGCCCTCCGAAACAAGACATGAAACGAAAGCATTGACTTGAGAAGGGTTTTGTGAAAGCGCCAGCACGTTTCACAAAATGCATGTTTTTTTTTTGTTTGGTTTTCAGACGTGTGCGTGTGTGTGTGTGTGTGTGTGTGTGTGTGTGTGTGTGTGTGTGTGTGTGTTTGTGTGGGGAGGCGGGGAGAGGTCTTTGCACCTTTTCGTTTTGATGTCCACCATTTGACACAACCCTCACACCACCCACGTCTCCTCCCATGTGAGAAACGCCGCTTGAATCTCGCTTTCATCGCCCTCATTCTTTGTCCGTACAAAGTGGGATGCCTAATCCTGTAATGAATGTCTTCTTCTGTTGCCACACACACACACACACACACACACACACACACACACACACACACACACACACACACACACACACACACACACACACACACACACACACATTCCAGTGCCGGGAACACTGGGAACAGCTGGGGCTTTGAACCTCGTGGTCAGGTGTTGTGGGCTTTGATCATCTGAGTACACAACATAAATAAGTCCAGGTGCTTGTCTTTTTTTCCTGTCCGTTTTTGTTTTCATTGCTAAAATGTAGCCCGGCAGAAGACAAGAAGAGTTTGGTTTATCGCTTAAAGACTTTGAGCAGAGAGTTCTGCAAAGTTCACTGGCCGTCACTTACCATTATTATTTTTTGATTTAGTTACAAATCAAAATCATATTGTGAAACATATCTCAGTGTGAAAGTTGTACTTTCTCAGTTGGATCTCAGAGTAACAGCCCAAGAGTAACAATCCCATGTTTTGACAGAACAGATTTACCTCTGTAGCGCTCATAAAAGCGATTCTTCTCCGCCTTCACTACATGCATGTGATTGGATAAGTATTTAGTCATTTTTTGTTGACAAACACTGTTCCATGACTTTCCTGGGACCCCAAGACACATCCAAACACAAGATCTACAGCGTGTGACCGCTCAAACCAATACCGCATCAGCGCTCACGAGCACTCGGCATCCAGGAGAACGTCTCGCGCATCAGCGAGCGAAACAATTGAGTCTTTTGTGTGTCACGTCCAACAAAATCTATTATCGTATCAACAGACAGCCCAAGAACAGTACTAAAAGACAGACATCCTCGCCGTCGAACCTCGGTTGTAGTTGGCGTGCGACGCTGCAAAGGAATTCTGACACAGGACTTCAGGAGGAGTACAAAGAGAAAGGGGGAGGGAAAACCGTCTTCTCATGGATCTACTGTCATCTCGGAGCACTCTGCCATTTCTGGGATTCCTCCCAGATGACTTCGGCGTACCCAGAGCTGTCAGCTCTCGGATGTTTCATAATGACAACCCGAAGACTAAGTGAGCACGCCCATGACATCATGTCCTTTCTGTAGCGGCGACGAGGAACAAAGGCCTCCAGTGTGCTCCATTTTGTTTTTCTTTCGGAGAGAGGACCCTTCAAAAACCAACCATCAAAAATTGTTTTATTGAAAAAGAAAAATCACTAATAAAAGTGATTTATTAGCGACTAACCAGGCGAGAAGTGTGTTGATTATTACAGTGAGCGAGTGTCGATGGATATAATAGAATCAAAGAATCGTTTGCTGGTGTTTACTTGTTTTCTTTCGAAAACAATACTAAGACTTAACTTGTTGATAGATAGATACTTTATTAATCTCCTTGGGAAATTCAGGTATACAGTAGCTCACGACGTCAGTCAACAGACAGTACAATTGACAAGCAACTAAATGGACAAACAGCAAAAAGTCAATAAAATAAAGCTTTGAACCAGTCATTGGCTCTCCCTCTCGCTCTTCCTCCACGGGCAGGTGGCCTTCTGGGCCTCGAGGTCTGGAACGCTCCCCTCTTCGTGATTAACCAGAGTACGCATCTTATATTCTCATGTTACCTCTCATCACATCATCCTTTTATCACTTCTCGACTCCCATCCGAGCCCTTCGTCAACAAAGAACTCTCAAAATGAAATGATCATAAATCATTTCTCAGATGACGAACCAAAATGGATGTCCGTTATCTCAACGAGGGATTCTCACGGTATAAATAACGAACGGGGATCACCGCAATGAATTCCACCTGCAGTGTTGAGTCAACAGCTTTAAATCTGGCCATATCGTTGTCAAATGCAGGGCGCATAAATCAGCCCCACACACACACACACACACACACACACACACACACACACACACACACACACACACGCTTGTGTTCTGTGTTGGGTAATATTGTCTTTTAATCCGTTAGTTGTGTGTTCTCGGTACTTCTGCCAGTTCATTGGCTGATCTGTTGGTTTGTTGGTTGTGTGTACGTTGTTTTTGATGTCGCATATGTTGGTTGGGAAGTTTGAAATTCATGTGCATCTGTCTCATCGGAGACTGCAGACGCGCTGTCAAAACATCAACTCGTCAGATTGAAATGCGCTCATGGCTCTTAAAGGGGATGGGAGCTGGCACTCTGATTGGTTTATTGCACGGTACGCCCAAACCACACCTACGGGTAATTAGGCTACTTCAGACCAACCCTCACCCTTCTGACTTGCGTTTCAGACCGTTAAAATAGGGCCCCTAGTTTGTGCGTGTGTGCGTGTGTGCGCGCGTGTGTGCGTGTGTGCGTGTAAATCAGTCATCTTAATTTTCTTTCACATGCTGTTGGTTCATTATTGACCGTGTAGCCTTTTAAATATTCGAGGAAGTTGAGCTTGAGCAGGACGGTTTATATATTTATATAAATATTCAGAGTTATAATGGGTGAAACAGAAGTCGCGCGAGCATGCTCTGCACTTATCAATCCTTCGTCAGATGCTATTGGTCGTCCAGGCTGAACGCGGACTTCACCGGTGAGCTCACCAGTCATGTGTCTGTCGTCACCTCACGTCCACCAATGTGTATTTACCGGCTCTCGAGCGTCATGGCCCCGCAAACCTCTCAGGGGCCAAGGGCCAAGGCAAACAGCAGGGAAGAGAGACGCTAAGATTTTGGTCAGTCAGATATAATTTTTCGTTGCTAGAGACAATTTCATCACTGATTCTGCAGTTTGCTGTCGCTAGGCTGAAGCTTCTTGTGAATCAAAACTGGCTTCCAAAGTGTCGAAATGTGCAGGTTCTGCTAAGAAAGAGCGGTGGTGGGGGACTTCCGATATCTATATTTTTTTCATGCTTTGAATATTGCTTAGTCAAATTCTTAGTCAAAATGTGTCATATATCTTATCCATCTGCTTGGTTTTGCTATTTTTCCTCTCGCTCCGAGGCCGAAGTAATATCAGAAATTGTGATTAGTTCGTAGAAGGAACCAGATCTGATCAGAAGTAGCCGACAATACTCAGCAGCACCCTCTCCTGGCGATGTGAGGCGCTGCTCTTGGTCTTTCACTGGTGGTTGGAAGGATGCCATCCTTGTGTTTGTACGTATGCATTCTTCTCCCTGTGTGTATTCATGAAATTCAATCAACAGGCATATTCAGAAAGAGTAACTGTATATATACAGGCCTTCCTTCAATGCGTGAGTCTGTGTCTTTGTTCTTAGCTTTTCTAGGACATCAGCGATCAGAATGATGTCTAATTTCCATTGCCAAACTTAATCTGATCCATCATAAAGTTGAATGGGAAGAATGTCTTTGCTCAGAATTGTTAAAGGGGACATATTATACCACCAGGTGTGAGTGTGATTAGCCTTACAAGCCGTTTCGAAAATCTGCCCCATATGACATCAGTAGTGGGCGTGTCCAGCTAGATCTGCGCTGGATAGATGAGCAATGTTTACTTCAGTCCACAGGGTAGGCTGGTAGACTGATCTATCCAGCACAGATCTAGGTGGACACGCCCACTAGTGATGTCATATGGGGCAGATTTTCGAAACGGCTTGTAAGGCTAATCATACTCACACCGGGTGGGATAATATGTCCCCTTTAAGTGCTGCCTATTTTACAGTTTCAGAGATGTAAGCCTTTCATTGTCATAAGACGCAATGACAGTAATTTCCTCTTTCTCCACTGTGGCTTTTATAGTAAAAGTGATTTAATAATTCATAAATGATCCACTCTACTGCCAGTCATCTATGAAAAACTTAAAAGCAAAGAAGAAAACTGTTTGCGTTTGGTGCAATCGATTTAGGTGATATTTTCTTACAGGCAATAACTTGCAAGACACATCAGATATTTTAGGAATAGTTGCATTGTTAAAGGTAGAATGCAGAGGTTCAGTTAATATTTTCTCTGTTTTGTGTTCAATATTTCTGCACAGATGCATTCTGATAAAATCACAAATCTACTTTGTTTTGCAACCACATGCAATCATTGGACCAACCCTGAAGTGAGCAATTATGAAGTAGTTTCCTTATTTTTGTGTAACTTACCCTAATAATTAACAGCCTCATGGATTCCCAAATGTCTTTTTGTTCTTATGGTCAAAATTACCAGATGTTCATATTTAAGTTTTGGAAGCTATACAAAGATATTAAAAACTAGCATCACAAATCAAAGTCACAATCAGCGATCTGAAAATGGAGTGGCGAAGCTAACAGGAAATGTTGTTCCTAGTTGAGCCTGGACCACACATGAAATAATTTTCTGTTACTGTTGTCAAAAGGCAGCGCTATAAATCCCTCTTGCAAAAACTCAGGGTGGTCCAACAGATGAGCACGAGAACGGCATCCAACATTCCTGTACCAAGACATTTGTTTGATGGGAGCAGAAAAAAATAAATAGAAGGGACGGCCATGGGAAAATATTGAACCACTTTCGGATTGCGAACACTTTTTATAATGCTTTCTTCTTCTTGTTTAAATGAATTCCCTTCAAGCACGACTACTGTTCTCTAAGATAATTAATTGAATCTGAAAACCCCGCCAGCACATTTTCGGGGAAAACAAAACGCAAACACGAAACGAAATCCCATCGGAATTGTGATTTTTTGATTCTCCAATTAAACGGTGACCACATCCGATTAGACAGATTCAATTTGTGTGCGGCCGAGTCTCGTGACATCCTCCACTCTGAATTTGTCCGAGGGGCATTCTGGCAGTCCCACAAATAAGATCCCATTAAGAAGAGGGAAGTAAAGTCAAGAAAAAAAATAAGTTAAAAGGGAAAGCAAGCGAGAAAAGTCCCCTCCCTCATCGGACTAAATAAGAACCAGCTGCGCGCCTGTTTACGGCGTCTCCCCAGAGGTATCCTCAATCTGTAGCAACGTGCTAATGAGCGCGCGACGACGTCGCTAGCCAACTTCCAGGGGCCATTAGCCAGCCTAGCGTTACCGCGACAACGCCAACGCCGCACAACCAGAGCCTGATTGGGTGATTCAACTGGACGCAGCGGCCACGCTTGATTGGTTTCTCGTATAATTGACTACGTTTCGCCGAGATTGCAAATGTTTTTATACGCCTTAAACCACACAAAGGGGCCTTTTTGTGGGCGACCGCAGCGCCAAAAAAAACGTGGTCATCGACGTATGAGAGCCGTGCCTTTGGGGGGTTAGTTTATCAAACGAACGGTGAGCGCATTGGCTCGCTGGCACCGCCGCTAATGTCCGCTCGCCTATTCACCATAGAAGGAACACCTGCCAGTGGATGGAAAGTCATTAGCAGCGCTGTTTATCTTGTGACGCATTGTGTTTTGATGTGTGGGAAAGGTCTTGGCTCGGGGGCAGACCTCCCCGGTGGCAGCAGAGGCGTCCTATGTCCACGTTATGCTAACATCACATTCCAGAAAACAGGTAAACATTGGGCCGTTCTGTCGCCCTGGAGTAGTAGGAGTTAGGCTGTGGCCAAGGCCCTACAGAGGAGAGGGGGTTACGATCCAGAGAGAGAGAGAGGACAGATGCACACACACACACACACACACACACACACACACAGAGAGAAAGAGAGCGATCTCGAAGCCAAAAATCTGAAAGAAATGGAGACTAGCGTGTAGCATGCGGTGGAGCTTCTGTGCTGTGTCACATCGGTTGCATGTGCGCCCACCATAAGGACTTGACTTGATCCAATATATTCACAACACAAAACCACACACCCAGAAACCATTTAGGGGGAGAAGAACCCAAACTGAAGAAGAAGAAGAAGAGCGGGGATTAGAAGATGGTGGTCCCGGGACGGGGCCAGTAGGGCAGAACCACGCGTCTGTTTGCTGTTTGCCTTCTGTAAACATAACAAATCACAGATGACCACGTTTACCGCCCTGTGGAGCCGGAGCAAGACTACAGGAACAACACAAGTGGGGGGGGGGGGGGGGGGGGGGGGATCTAATCGTTGTTGTACTTGGAAGGTTGGGAGGAGCTGGTGAGGGAAGAGATCTGGGAAGCGTGGTTCTCCTACCAGCCCCCCCGTGCCTCCCCCGTTGGGCCAGAGTCAAACTGCCTTTCACAACACACAACATTGGGTTAGGTGTAATTACAGAGAACGCTAACAGGCCCCTGTTGTTTAGAGGGGGTTCAGCGCTCCGCTCACACGTTATCACTGGGAGGAAGGGAGGGAGAGGGACGCCGTGTTCGTCCCAGGCCTTGGAGAGTCACTGTCCCTGTAGGAGGGAAGCCGGCCAGCGACATTCTTAGAGTGGCCTCATCTCCGCTGTGTTGGAGCGTGTTGAGGGAATTTTTGTGTAACTTTAAGTGTGTGTGTGTGTGTGTGTGTGTGTGTGTGTGTGTGTGTGTGTGTGTTTGAAAATAAGTATCTGATGCAACAGCAAAATTCAGTAAAACGTTTTTTTTGTTTGCGCTCTTATTGTGTAGTACGTAAGTGTTTGGGAAAGGTTGTTAGGTTCAACATGATCTCGGATATAGCATTCCTTCTATGTTAAAGCAGCACACACGCAACACACACACACACACACACACACACACACACACACACACACACACACACACACACACACACACACACACACACACACACACACACACACACACACACACACACACACACACTTCAGAAGGGCATTTAAATAAGTATGCACGTGCTGATTTTAAACCTTTACAGACAGATTTTTACTGTTTACTTACACGTGCTATCCCAGTTTGTGTTGGCGTTACGATACCAAATATATCAGATGACACACTGGCACATTCCCGCTTCAAGCAACACGATGGACAGGAAGAGAATTCAGATTTAAACCCATCTGCCATCAGTCTTTAAGAGCATTCTCAAATCTGATTGGTGGATAAGGGATAACAACGGCCGAGTCAAACCTATTCCCTTGTGTTCCTTGCCTCAGCCCTCCAGAATCTCTGTTCTCGACGGTCCCCGAGCCATGTTGCATCACGCAGAATCACGGCTGATCCGCCTGGACATCCCTTAACACTTCCAACCGATAGGCCAACGAGGAGAGATAAACAAAACAATGTCCAAGTCCCATTTTCTTTTCAAGGTATGTTGACAAAACATGACATGTAAAACAAGCACATAAGATGGAGAAGTCGATTCATGCAGGTGGTTGTGACACATCAGGCCTCGTTTCCAGCAGTGTTGCTCCCTCTGCTGCTGCCTGTTAACGGGGAACAGTTTAGAGTATTTGTTGCTGTTGTTACGGTTGATTTATATTGCACAACATGTACACAGAGTGAAGCTTTGTTGGAGGGCCTCACTTGCCTCATGTAGGCCAACGCCACACTCACACTCACGCAACCATTCTGCCACAGTGGCGCAGATGCAAGCACACAAGCATACGCTAAACGCACGCGTACAAACTCACACGTCCAGGCATCAAAGGCACACATGCACTGGCATACACATCCCTCAAAGCTGCACAAATCTATAGTTGCAAACACACGCACGCACGCACGCACGCACGCACACACACACACACACACACACACACACACACACACACACACACACACACACACACACACACACACACACACACACACACACACACACACACACACACACACACACACACACACACACACGCTCACACACACAGGCTCTCACACACACACACACACACACCAGCCGTGGGAGTCACCAGGTCTTGCGCCGATGAAGGGGGGGGGGAATAAAGCAAACGTGTTTCTCATTCAGCCCATGGAGTCGTAGCCTGCCTTTGCTTATTCTCGTAACTTGGCAACGGCGAGGCTCAAATATCTCGTTACTAATAGGATGGTAATTACAGCAGCATTGCCAGCGTACGATTTTTTGACTTTTTCTTGCCTTTCTTGCTGAATGAAGAGCATTCTCTGGCCCGGATTCAGCAGTTATGTTAAACAAAAGATACCTTATTAGCAGAAAGGCCGCTTTAATAAATCAACGGATATCCTATGCATGAAGAGTATAAACAGTCAGTGTCTAGCAGAAAAGAGTTCCATCTCTGAGCAGCGATAAGTTATGAGGAGCTGTGCTGTAAACTGTTGATGTGCTTTGAAGCGCTGCGGGTTAGCGAGACTTTTACCGTCAAAATACTTTGATCGTTGCACATCCTTCTTTATCCCTCAGATGTTTTTGGGCCTTTTGAGCACATTAGGAACTAGGATACAACACATCACTTGGTCGAACAGTGGTTAGCAGCACTGTGTTGTCTCACAGCAAGAAGGTCCTTGGTACAAACCCTGGTGGGGGGGGGGGGGGGGTAATATTCTTGCCGGTGCCATTGACCGAGGCACTAAACTTGGAGTTGGTCCCCGGGCGCTGCACTGCGAGTGCTGGTCATTGCTGCTAGTGATGGGTCCAATGCTACTAGTGCTAGTGATGGGTCCAATGCTACTAGTGCTAGTGATGGGTCCAATGCTACTAGTGCTAGTGATGGGTCCAATGCTACTAGTGCTAGTGATGGGTCCAATGCTACTAGTGCTAGTGATGGGTCCAATGCTACTAGTGCTAGTGATGGGTCCAATGCTACTAGTGCTAGTGATGGGTCCAATGCTACTAGTGCTAGTGATGGGTCCAATGCTACTAGTGCTAGTGATGGGTCCAATGCTACTAGTGCTAGTGATGGGTCCAATGCTACTAGTGCTAGTGATGGGTCCAATGCTACTAGTGCTAGTGATGGGTCCAATGCTACTAGTGCTAGTGATGGGTCCAATGCTACTAGTGCTAGTGATGGGTCCAATGCTACTAGTGCTAGTGATGGGTCCAATGCTACTAGTGCTAGTGATGGGTCCAATGCTACTAGTGCTAGTGATGGGTCCAATGCTACTAGTGCTAGTGATGGGTTAAATGCTACTAGTGCTAGTGATGGGTCCAATGCTACTAGTGCTAGTGATGGGTTAAATGCTACTAGTGCTAGTGATGGGTCCAATGCTACTAGTGCTAGTGATGGGTTAAATGCTACTAGTGCTAGTGATGGGTCCAATGCTACTAGTGCTAGTGATGGGTTAAATGCTACTAGTGCTAGTGATGGGTCCAATGCTACTAGTGCTAGTGATGGGTTAAATGCTGCTAGTGCTAGTGATGGGTTAAATGCTTCTAGCGCTGCTAGTGATGGGTTAAATACTCCCTGTGATGGGTTAAATGCTCCTAGTGATGGGTTAACTACTCTTTGTTCTGCTAGTGATTGAGTGGTTGAAGGCAGAGTCCTCCATTTCCTTCGGGATAAAGTATTAAAATAAGAAGAATATTACAGACGGGCATCACACTAACACAAAACAGGCCTATTGTTGGTATATTTTGGTAAGGACCCCGACCCTAAAAGTTGAAAAGGCAGTATTTCCGGAGCCACAGGTAGGCTTCAGAGGGAGTTAAAGGTTACGTGAATCACAGTGAAAAGACGATTACTTTCTATTACCGCCCACTATTACTGAAGAACTGCATGACCGCTTGATTTATAATAACATGTTTTTTGTGAGTTACGACCGAATGCAAACGGGAATATTCACGGATTTGTAACCCGATCTGTGAGGTTAAAGTGGACCGTTTTCTGCACACGATGCATTAAATACGCCTTTTTATTTCGGGATTATATGTCGACCTTTGTCGTAAAAGTGTAATGGTAAAAAAAGAATGCACCCTTTGCTTCATTCTGACCCTGTGCTTTTAGCGATGCGTATCTCACACACACACACACACACACACACACACACACACACACACACACACACACACACACACACACACACACACACACACACACACACACACACACACACACAGTTGCAAAAACACAGACATACACATGTACACAGTAGTGTGTGCGCACACACTTCAATTTAGAGAGACACACGCACCCACGCACGCACCCATGCACGCACGCACACACTTAAAATTAGAGAGACACACACGCATCCACACACACACACACACACACAGACACTTAATGTTAGAGAGAGAGAGAGAGAGAGAGAGAGAGACACACACACAACCTTAAAGTTAGAGACAGAGAAAAAAAGACACACACACACACACACACACACACGCATACACTTAAAGTTAGAGTGAAAGACACACACACACACACACACACACACACACACACACACACACACACACACACACACACACACACACACACACACACACACACACACACACACACACACACACGGTGTGCAGGGTGAAATGAGAGTTGGCGCTAACAACGCTCTGGAGTTGAGCACCCTGTCCACCGGGGTCTACGGTTCAGCCCAGACACTTCACAATAAAACGACCCAAAAGGGGAAGAGAAGTCCCATTAAGTCAAGACATCGCTCGTGAATCTCTGCTGCACGCGCCCAGGACCTCGGGGCCTCTGGGTCTCCAATGGCAGCCTCTCAGTAGTTACCTGGGGGGAAAGAATCCAGCTCGTATGTCCACTCTCTGCTTGCTGAGGTCTCTCTCCCCTTCCCCCTGATGCTGCATACATAACCCGCATGCACACACACACACACACATGCATACACGTGCATGCTTGCACACACACACACACACACACACACACACACACACACACACACACACACACACACACACACACACACACACACACACACACACACACACACACACACACACACACACACACACACACATCCCGAGTCCACAAGCAAAGAAAAAGCATTGGTTTACGAGCAAGAAAGGTTACACAACCGGCACGCCCCCGTCTGGTTTCCTTGGTTACCTGCGATGCTGTCTCTGGCCTGCGACTCCATCTATCCATCAATCCTGTATTTCACAGAGGGCTTTTTATTTAGTTTGATTCTGCTTTACGGGGAGCCAGGATTCGGCTCACCTGGTTTAAATGGAGAGAGTTTACAGGGAGGGAAAGTCGAGATGGACAAGCGGCAGGAAACCGCTAAAACCAAAATACTGGCAACGCTGACCTCGAGACAATAGTCTTTTCTGTCCCTTTATTGTCTTTACCATTGTGTGTGTGTGTGTGTGTGTGTGTGTGTGTGTGTGTGTGTGTGTGTGTGTGTGTGTGTGTGTGTGTGTGTGTGTGTGTGTGTGTGTGTGTGTGTGTGTGTGCAAGCCTGGATGTGTGTGTGTGTGTGTGCGTGCCTGGATGTGTGTCTGTATGTGCCTGGATATATGTGTGTGTCTGTGTGTACACGTGTATTCGTGTGTGAGTCTTGCCAAGGGTAGGCTATGCTAGACGAACCATAGGATAGAGTGTCGACTGCTGGGGGCAACCTGCTGGGACCACTCGTGTGTTGTGTGTATCCACACCAACGCTGACGGCTTTAAGGCCCTCCGAGATTGGCTGTGGTTTAACACACACACACACACACACACACACACACACACACACACACACACACATTAATACGCACACACACATATTAATACGCACACGCACATATTAATACGCACTTATATTAAAACACCCACACCCACACACATTTACACTCCCACATTAATTCACACACATTTTTACACACCCACGCACACTCCATTAGTGTCAGCAGAAGACACGGTGTGCCGTAATATAACGCAGGGTTTGATTAAGACCTCCCGTTGGTTTGTTTAGCTATTAAGGCTCTGAAGTTGATGTGTTTACATAATTGCTCGCCCCTCCACTCGTTCTTTTTCCAGGCTCTACGGCTGCTGGCGCTTGTGTGTGTGTGTGTCCGTGTGAATGTGTGTGGGTTTATTTTCTGCATATTTATGTGCATGCATGTAAGTGTATATGTATGTGTATGCATGTAGGATTCTGGTGTGTGCGCATATGGTCATGTGGTTGTGTGTGTGTGTGTGTGCATATGGTCGTGTGTGTGTGTGTGTGTGTGTGTGTGTGTGTGTGTGTGTGTGTGTGTGTGTGTGTGTGTGTGTGTGTGTGTGTGTGTGTGTGTGTGTGTGTGTGTGTGTGTGTGTGTGTGTGAAGGCCTGCATGTGGTGTCTGTGCGTTCTTCCCACTGTTGAATTACACAACTCTTTCCACCCCGGGGCTTGAGAACTGCTCTGATGTGACCTGATGATTTTATTGCAGTAACAGTCCCACCAAGCAGATTCCCTCTTATTCTCTCTCTATCTCCCTCCCCCTTGCTCTCTCTCTCTCTCTCTCTCTCTCTCTCTCTCTCTCTCTCTCTCTCTCTCTCTCTCTCTCTCTCTCTCTCTCTCTCTCTCTCTCTCTCTCTCTCATAGCTTGACACGTAA
>NC_082402.1:5829162-6003655 GCF_031168955.1 Gadus macrocephalus | reverse complement strand
AGCATTTCATTAGGAAAACAGGGCCTGTCAATAAAATGTGTTAAGTGGAGTGAAATGAGCGCCGGGCAGCGGCGGGACTCGTTTGTTCCGATGTGAAGATGCGGCGACCGTATCGACAGTTTTCTTTTCATGATGGGGTCCCCCCCCCCCTCCCCCCCCCCCACCCCCCCCCTACCCCTACTCCCCCTCACTAATCAATGGCTGTTAGGGCTCTTTTCTCCTGCCTGACTGAAAGGAGAAAAACAAAATGCTGAGCCCAGGTTTATTTGGCTTGTTTTGGTTGGTCTTCAGATGACCGAATCTCAGGGGATCGGAGGAGCGCAGGGGTTGGGTCGACGGGGGAGAGAGAGGGGGGGAGATGGGTGAGAGAGGAGGGGAGACATGTGAGAGACGTGAGAGAGATGGGGGAGACTGGTGGGAGAGAGGTGGGTGGGGAGGTTGGGCGATGGGGAGAGAGGTGGGGGAGAGATGGGGGAGACAGAGAGAAGAGGGGAGACATGTGAGAGCGGTGGGGAGACATGTGATGGAGATGGGGGAGACATGTAAGAGAGAGGGGGGAGATGGGTGAGAGAGGTGGGTGAGACATGAGCGAGAGGGGAGTCGTAAGAGAGATGGGGGAGACATGTGAGATACTTAAGAGAGATGGGGGAGACGGGTGAGAGAGAAGAGGGGAGACGTGTGAGAGAGACGGGGGAGAGATGAGGGGGAGACGGGTGAGAGAGGTGGGGAGGCCATGGTGGAGCTTACGCGGCTCGTTTGAACACCGACAGTGGCGGCTGTGGTGGTGGCAGGGATTCTCTGGCTCCGCTATGTGTGTGTGTGTGCGCGTGTGTGTGTGTGTGTGTGTGTGTGTGTGTGTTGGGACAGGGGGGGGTATCCAGAGCAACAGCTGTGGATATTCATGGCCATTGATTTAGTAATTAGCAGAGTATTGACGGGGCGGTCGTGGGGCGGCTGACGGATTACGGGGAAATTGTTTCTTCAAAGTTACTTCAGCATTCCGCCCCTCACCTCCTCTTCAAGAGACACACACACACTCAAACGCACACACACACACACACACACACACCAGACAACTGGTGACACACACACCTACGCTCAGACACACACACACACACACAGCAGACAACTGGCAACACACACACCTAATTACACACACACACACACACACCAGACAACTGGTAAGACACACGCACACACCTATACACACACACACACACACACACAGACAAACGTAGCTGTGTGCGTGTGTGTGTGTGTGTGTGTGTGTGTGTGTGTGTGTGTGTGTGTGTGTGTGTGTGTGTGTGTGTGTGTGTGTGTGTGTGTGTGTGTGTGTGTGAACATGTGTATACTGTGTGCATTTATGAGTGTGTGTGTGTGTCTGTGTACTGTGCACACATACACACACCCACACACCGAGCCAAACGGGGACCGGATCAGAATTAACATGGAGGTTTCAGATGAAGACTGCTCTAACACATGTGCGGTCCACATAGCCTACTTAATTTCCCAAGATAGAAACGCAATTTACACAGAAGGAGACTGGTAAAAGAGACTTAATCAGTCAGTTAGGAACATAATTAGCCTTGTACTTTCCCTTTTTTCTGCCTCATTTGCCCGTTGCTTCACTACGGTTCACTCCTCTGCTCGACAACTTTTGCCAGCCAAAATTGATTTAAATCAGCCACCAAACTCAAGTTGACGACGTCTTGGTTGAGGTTTTTTTTCCGTAAAAGCGCCCTTGTGCGTTTTTCTCGGAGGCAAACGTGTGGTGTTAAAAAAGATCACCCGTTTTTTTTTTATCCTTTTCGGATAAACTGTGTGTTTCTGCGATTGCTTTACGTTGAGATTAAACCTTCAGCCGTTACTGTCCATCTGTTTATCGGCAACAAAACCGCCGTCAAAAACAGAAAACGAACTCAACCGAATTGTTATTTACCTGTCCGGGAGTCGCCATGCTCTCCGTCCTTCAGAGATGGCAAACAGATCCCATTCCCACCTTTTTTGTCCCCTTCTCCCCCCAAAAACCCGTAGACTTACACATAGAGAGCAGGTTTTTTAATAAGTCTCAACTGGTTTTATTTCAGAGCCTATACATAAGGGGGCCAACTGCTCTTTCTTATGGAAATGAAGGCCAGCTGCCACCGCGCTCAGCCTAACCATACCCTGGTAATGCAGCCATCTGAATTCATTAGCAGGAGGGTTGCGTGGTCGGGGACTCTGAAAGAAATGAATCTTCCCCACAATATATTTATACAGCCGCCCCTCCGCTACGTCTCTCCTCCTCTCTCCCCTCTCCTCCTTCATCTCCCCGGAGACTCGGCCATGCATAGGAATTTATTTAAGGACAGTCATTAACCACTCGCAAGAGTGAGGGGGTAAATAAAACCCTCTCTCCAAAATTGGATGGTGGAGGCTGGGTGGAGGCTGGCTGGAGGGTTCCGGGTAGTTTGGTATCAGAGGATGGGCGCTAGCGGAGGGGAGTCGGTTCGTAGCTACAACATGTGGGTCTGGTGATGTGTTTTGTTGATAAAGGATGGCTGGATGGATGAGGTAGGATGTTTGACAGAAAGGTACTGGGTTTCGATCGCAAATTTCAGCCGCTTTGCGCGAGATACACCTCGTTCCTCCTGGGAAACACATTGGGTGTGTCTTAATTCACTGTAAGTTGCTTTTGGACAAAGTGCTATTTGAGTGTCTCTATGCCATGAAATATTAAAAAAGGTGTACTATTCATAATCCTGACATGGGGTACCAATATTATTGGTACTATTTATGATTTACTTTTGGAGTCATCTTTTCATTTCTAAACATATTTGACAGATAATGCAATTGTCTGTCTGATTTCGTGATACTTTGTTGACACTAGTCTTCAGTGTGTATAACCTTAGCAATCTCCTGGCAATAAGATGTGGCATTTTTCACAATCATTCCAGATAACTTAAAGTCAGTGTGCCTTGAAGTTGTGGTTGGGCGGGGGGGGATCCCTCATGGATCCCTCATGGGGTCCCTCATGGAGCCCTTCAAAAGGCCCCCTCCGTCCTTGCAAAAAGGCCAGGAAGCACATGTTGAAAGGACTCGAATCTCAAACGCCCTCGTTAACCTCTCCCTCCCTTCCTCCCCTCCCTCCCCCCTGCCCCCCTGCAGACTCCATGCACATAGAGGACATCGAGGCGGTGCAGAGGCTGCAGGACTCCCTGCACGAGGCACTGCAGGATTACGAGGGCTCCCAGCACGCCGAGGACCCTCGGCGGGCCGGCAAGCTGCTCATGACCCTACCCCTGCTGAGGCAGACGGCCTCCAAGGCCGTGCAGCACTTCTACAGCATCAAGATGCAGGGCAAGGTGCCCATGCACAAACTCTTCCTGGAGATGCTGGAGGCCAAGGCCTGACCGGCCGCTCGGTGTGGGGGGGGGGCGACGTGGTCGACGCTGACGACCACCACGACGACGACGTGAAGGCGTGCGTGCGTGCGTGCGTGTGTGTGTGTGTGTGTGTGTGTGTGTGTGGGGGGGGGGGGGAAGAGGGCGCGCATCACCCAGACGTAGGAGGTAAACAAACGAGGCCTGCTTAAAAAAGAACAAAAATGGTGGTGTGCCAAATAATAAATGGACAAAGGACGAGACTTGGACTACCGTCACTGGTAAACGAACACAGGGAAGGAAGGACACACCACGGGTGGATTTTGGCGGGAATGGTGTATATTGATCCGACTGATTTCGGGTTATACAATAATGTATATAATGACGCCGTGTACAGAAAAATAAGCTATCACGGTCTTGTTATAACCAGAGGCCCAGCGCTCTATATCAGCCAACGCTTCTGTCAACCCTGCATTTCTTAACTGACGTTCACCTCGGTGGGGTTTGGAGGAAGGAACGGTGAATGAAATGTCATCCTGTACTACTGTGTGGCTCCGCAGCCATGTATGTATTTTCCTTTTTTCTTCCACATTTTCTAACCAGTTACTCAAAGCAATACGTCCCCACTTGTTCTCCATATAATATGTGTACTGTATACTGTGTGACATTGCACTGGGAGGTGGAGGATTTGTTTGGAAAAGGTTCCACTATTTAACTCAAAAGGAAAAACATGGCCGCCAAAAGTGTGTGAGTGTGTGTGAGTGCGTGTGAGCGTGTGCGTGTGTGCGATTGGCAGAAATCCCGTAACTTATTTAACTTGTACCGGTGTCATCAACTCACCCGTTTTAGAGGACTTGGGAGCTCTTAGTTTGGACGACGTTGGTCAGTTTACTGGTGGGTGGCCATTGCTTACTCAGTGTTTAGACTGGGGAAACTGGTCCTTAGTCCTCGGCAATAATGGACATTGTATTAGAAGTTCTGTTTTGGTGTTGTATGTTAGTGTTTATCTCTTATGGAAACTAAGATGCAAGACCCCCTCTCCCCAAAAAAAGTCAATAATCCACCAAGCACACACGCACACACAAACACATACACAGATACACACACAAACGCACACACACGCACACACACACACACACACACACAAAACACCATCCTATCTCTCTCTATGTTATAAATGTTTAATAGGTTTAGAGTTTTGTGGTTTGTGTCTGACACATCGAAGCTTTTGTCCAGGTCTTTTCTTTCCAGTATTATCCTTAGTTTACATATAAACTCTACAGTGTGGAAATTTTTAATAATATTAATAATATAAAAGCTATTTTTGCTCTAATACAGAATAAAACTGTCACTTTGCGTGGACGTGGAGTTTTGTCAAGATCTGGAAAGGAAAAACAATCTGGTCGCGTTCTGATGATAAAGACATGGCACTATATTTATTTTTTATTTATTTAAATTATTTATTCTGACCGTATTTCCCAGACTATACCAGGGTAAAAAAATTTGCCAAAAAAATGATAGCTGAAAGCCATTATATGTGTGTTTACCTGCAGTTCTAAAAGGACTGAGGAATGGAATCAGAATCAAGCTTTTAGTCGGAGCATGAGCCTTCTGTCTCAGGCATCCTGTTGGGAGTCATGGCAACGATGATACAGGGCGTGTCTTCCCCACGAGGGTCAAAGCATGCTTACGACACAAACCCAAGTCATTGATGAAACGTTTTGCCAAGTCTTTCAGTGTTTTCCATTTCCTCATGTAACTTTTTTGGGGGGGATTTGAGATTAAACTGTAGTCCGTTTTTTTGTATGATTTTGAAATTGGATTGAATAGAGACTTCGTTTTATTCCATTGTTATTAATGGTGCTAATAATTCAAAGGGCACTTTATGGACTTTTCTGGATTAAACTGGCCAACAGACTCTTCAAACTAGAAATGTTATTCAAGATTTTCAAGTAGAATGTTAGGACTAATCGCAATGCATTTGTAAAACGAAATATACAAATAAAGCAGTCAAATTATTACGATTAAATGAAAAATATTCTATATTCTCCATAAATTAATCAGCTCGTCACAAGCGATCGGGAAAATATATATTCTCTCCTTTAAGCACTTTAAATTGGTAGTTACTTTTAAAGGCTAAATGATCTCCTTTACATTGCAAAGGCTTTTGCAAACATAATAAAATAAATGTAATATCTCTCATTTAGAGATTAAAACCCATCCTTCCCAAACGCCACCTCCTTTTAATAGACCCCCCCCCCCCCCCATAACGATCAGACCTGAGCTGAACATTGTATTACCATGCATAGATAATTATAATCTACAATTAATATAGTGGAAAAAAACTACAGCTCCCCTGGTGCTCATCTCCGGGGACACACCAAGCCGTCCAGAAGGTGCGGCAGAGTTGAACCAAAGCAGCTTCAGCTTCAGAGTATACAGGGTGTCCTTAAAAGCAGTCAACCTAATTACCCACATCGTATTTTTATTTAAACCTTGCTTGTATCGTATCGACTCCACACACTCCGGTTGGAGGGGAATGCCGGTGAAGGCAAATTAATTTAACGCGGATGGCTGCCCGTTATGTTTTCTTTATGTTCAATCAATATTCGCATTGATTTCGATCGTCGAGGCCATCTGCCTCCTTCTTAACTCTATCTCCATTAAAAACCACACTCACCGTGTTGAGGCCTGGCCTATATTCTCCAGGCCATGCCCTGTGTCGTGTAACTGCCACGACTTGGTTCTGTTTTGCAGCCACACACCACGACACCTCAGTCTGCACTCACGATGGAGGGCAAAACGCCTTCCATCCGTTTTGTTTTTTAAGCTGAGCCGTACGGTCTTGGGGCGTGTCCCGTCACCGTGGTGATATTCAACACGCCCGTACTAGGACTGGCACTTCCTGTCCGATCAGTTACACACACTCTGGTTCGCTTTGGTCCCCCCCCCACCCCCCCCCCCCCCGACGTCCCCATCGTGAAGATTAATACAGGGAAAATAAAGGGAAGCCCATTAATTTATTTTAAGCGGGCTGAAAACGGTTCTACTACATCCAATTAATTCTAATTGTCTCTGATGCTGAAATTCTCAATAGAAATGGAGCAATTAAAACCCTGCATTGGCTCCACCTTGGGGAAAAGCAGAGACATTTTGGTTCAGTTTCACTGCAGGGTGGGTTTGTTTAAATCGGGAGAGGGGCGATTTCCACGGGTGTCTGTGACAGTTTCATAACACGATGATCACTCGGCTATGCAAGGCAAATATGGCCACCTCTGTGTTCGTTTTTTCTGTCTGTTTGACTTGTCTTATCGACCTTTAGTTGCACTTTGTCTGTCTGTCTGTATCGTGTGGCCATACACAGCTAACCCGCTGCTAATGTGTTGTGTTTGTCTCACGTACCACGTAGCATATGCTGTCGACGAGTATAATTGTAAATACTGGATTTTTATTTTGCTTTATGTGATTACTTTTCGATTGATTTCATGGGCATTTATTAAGTTTTGACTTGTTTACTTTTGCATTAGCAAAAACTGAAATATAGGACCCCCCCCCCTCCCTTGAACAGCCCTACACCACAACATCTTCTTGATTAAAAAGTAATTGAACGTGTGACTGACTGAGTCAGTTATTTTTTACTTTTTATTGAATGTGGGTTGTGTCATATTGTTTTATTTATTTATTTTGTTTATCTGATACATATTTTTGTCTGCTGGAACATATGCTATGTATTATCATCGATTGACGTGATGTACAGGAAACCGTAGAAAAAACTAAAACAAAAAAATTAAAAGTGGTGTAGAAAGAACCAATACCTCAATTCATATTTTGAAAATTACGCTTGGTCTGAAAGCAGGCTAGGTGGTGGTGCGGGTGGTGAAGAGGGGGGTGGGGTGTTCCCACGGGAACTAGTGGCACAGAAATAAAGTGACATCACTGACTGGGTATTAAAAAAAAAAAAAAAAAGGAAGGAAACGAAAGGGAAAAAAAATGTAGATGAACCTCTCGCAATTGGCGGACTCATTCCTCAGAGGGAAGAGCTGCTCATTCGCTGTTCCATTTGTGGACTTATCTCATCTCGCCGGTCTCTCCGAGATGACGAGATTTACATAAAACACGGCGGAGCCACCTCGGCCACTGTGGTCCGCGGTGTATACTGCGGTGTATACTGCGGGTGTATACTAGGGGTGTATACTGTAGGAGACGCTATAGGATGAGCCGGCTCGCGGTACGGCGAGCCACGCAACGTCTGATTACCCTGGAGAGTTACTCCGCTCAACAGCAATACGTTATCGGTTGTGATATATGAATCAAGTTAAAAGCAAGCTTTGTTTCATTTTAATTATGAACTTGCCCCCTTTTGCTCGGCGACCGAACGGGCCTGGGTTACTATGCACACACATTCACTTACAGTCCGACGCGACGAATACGACTAAGTCCTATGTGAATAGGTTGGAACTGAAAGTAAAAGTGGAAGCGAAGCCATGACTGGCTTTCCTTGGACAGTGTCAAGTGGCATCTCCTTGTGTTTTGTTTGTTGTGCTAATATGCCTCTGTACTCGTGTAAATATATGCTTTTTTTCTCTGAGTGAGTCAGATCTAACAGTGAATGTACATTGATAATAAAATCACATGGTTTATGTAATCCTACTGCAATTTATTTGTTTTTTGAGGTGGGGTGAGAGGGGGTGTTTCAAGGGTAAAAACAATCTGTTTTATGATTGTATAACCTGAGCTGATGCAACACAATGCAAGATTATTGCTATCGTTGTATTGCTTATAGAGGTCCTTTGATTATTATCTAGTTGGATACTTGGAAATACCACAGTGAACCTCTGATGGCCTCTGGTCTCTGGGTGGGCAGAAGTCCAACACTGGTATGTGTGTGCGTGCATGTGCGTGTGCGTGCGTGTGTGTGTGTGTGTGTGTGTATGTGTGTGTGTGTGTCTGTGTGTCTGTGTGTACGCACGTGTGAACCCATGAGGATGCAGAGCAGGGTCCCTAAACATGTATTTGTGCCATCAGTTGTGTGTGTGTGTGTGTGTGTGTGTGTTTGCACATGCATGTGTGCTTGCTTATGTGTGTGTTAGAGTACATCCATGCCCACAAGGATTCATGTTGTCTGTGCATGTGTGTTGTGCTTGTGGCAGTACAATACATGCCTGTTTGTGTGTGTGTGAGTGTGTGTAGGTGTATGTATGAATGTGTGTATGTGTGTGTTTGTGTTTAGGCCCTTGTTTGTGTGTGTGTGTGTGTGTGTGTGTGTGTGTGTGTGTGTGTGTGTGTGTGTGTGTGTGTGTGTGTGTGTGTGTGTGTATATGTATGCATGCCTGTGTGTGTGTGTGTGTGTGTGTGTGTATATGTCTGCATGCCTATATGTGTGTGTGTGTGTGTCGGTGTGTGTGTGTGTGTGTGTGTGTGTGTGTGTGTGTGTGTGTGTGTGTGTGTGTGTGGATGCCTATGTGTGTGTGCATGATGAGCCCATGCCATATCACTGTATACCCCATCCACCGTGTCTGTATCTCCTCCAGCAGCCCAGTGCCTTGGGGGTGTAACGGCATCCCTGTGCCCCCCCCCACACCCGCCACCCCCCTCCACCCCCCAGGACGTCAGCTGGCGAGCTGTCTGCGCCGCGTCCTGTGTGACCTTGCGTTGGCGGGAGCACAGGTTGAATGCACATCACACACACACACACACACACACACACACACACACACACACACACACACACACACACACACACACACACACAGAATCACACACTTCCCTCTCCTTTGTGGTGCAATCCTGTGGAAGTCATTTCATTTAGGACGGACTGCCGCTGAACATTGGGGGATGGTGTGGGTGGGGGAGGGGAGAATGGGGGAGATCGGGGGTCTGTGTTTAATAAGCGTGCCGCCCCCCCCCCCCCCCCCCCCCCCCTCCCCGCTCCCTCTGTCCCCTCCCCCAAACTAAATCTAACACGATGCCCGGTAAAGGAATCTTCTTCAATTAAATTAAAAACCTGAAAACAAGACATTCGGCCTTGTTTCTTTGACCAGGCTCGATTCCAATCTGCGGTTACTGTTGTTTGTTTGGAAGATATATATATTATATATATATACATATATAAAAAGAGCCACGTTCAAGTTACATTTCGATGTTTGTCCCCGCTTCAGCCTTTTCCCTTGGCAATTTAGTAAATGTAACAAAATCAAATGTAAAAAAAGTAAAGAAAAATATATATATTACCAAAATATTCGAATGAATATGGTAAAAAAAATTGGCTGATGGCTCACATGCTATTACTTAATGCCAGAATGCTGAGCAATTCCCTACAAAATAAATAAGGTCAAATCGATGCCAAAGGGCTCTTAAAGCTGCGTTCTCTCCGAACTGGCCTCCGGGGGGCAGGCTTGTGCACTATCAGAAGGTTATCTAACAGCCACGTTAAAGAGTCCACGGAGAATAGGCCGTAAAACGCCCAGCGTCACGCTGTGGTTAGTGGGAGTGGCGCTGGTCTCGGCCGATTGTAACTAGGTGAGAGTGCGGGAGATAGGAAGGCATCAATATGCTCCCTGTGTAAATTGAAGAAGGTCATGATTTATTGCTCCTGGCTATAGCGTACATACATGCTGAATCTACTCTTTCCCCCTCCCTGACACACACACACACACACACACACACACACACACACACACACACACACACACACACACACACACACACACACACACACACAGTCCCCTGGCTCAAGGACAGGTAAGGGTGTCTCTCCCCCAACCCCCCCTTGCAGCCCATCACTATCATGAAGTCAGTGGCACTCTATGATGGACAGCCCCGTGGAGGAGCCTGGCAGATTAAAATGAATGGGTGGGGCGCCCTCTATGGGCGGCCAGGAGCACTGCAGTCAGGCTCGTACTAATGTGATAGAGTGGGGGGAATGATGAGGACTCGGGAATGGAAGAATGGAAGGAAATAAGATAAATAAAGGAATGAAGAAAAACTAAGAATGAGAGAGACTAAGACAGACAGACAGCATTGTCATTTATAGTTACAAAGAGACAACGACGTGCGTTTCTGTGGCCCCTCGCCTTAATCTCGCAAAAATAAATCTCCGTTCTCTTTTCAGCGGACGCATTCAAATCGAATCATCAACCGTTTCTGCGTTTCCTCCGGGCCCCCTCCTCCGACAGCTGTGCAACAGTTGCTCAGCGCTTCGGCTCTCTGTTATGAAACAAAGCGAAACATCAGCCCGTCTGCTGTAAAGAACGGTGAGGGAAGTGGCGGTCGTGGAGACGAGCCAACCGCCAGGAAACGAGCGAGGATGCCTGTCGTCAGGCGACAGGAGGGCGGACTTAAACGACCACTCCGGAGGAATCAGTACTTCAGCTGTTGATTCACAGGAGGTGGTGAAATGGATTCGAGGGGAGAGAATCGAGGACCTCCTCTAAATTTCTTATTTATTTGTATGATTTATGATGTCTGGGCCGTCTCTGACGTTGTTATTTTGCCTTTTTGAAGAAGCGAGACATGACAAATGGAGCGCTCATTAGCATTTGACCTCCACATTATGCTTTGTTTACCTGCCTCAACTCACCTCTATATCTCCTCTCCGGGAAAATGGGGGCTTATACACACACCCACATACACACACAGATACACACACAAATACAAACACACACACAAAAAAACAAGTCTCACACACATGACATACACAAGATATTAACACACATACCCACACACATATGCACCCACACACATGCACACACACACACACTTACACTTGCACAAAAACACACACACACACACACACACACACATACGTACAGAAGACATACACACACACACACACACACACACACACACACACAATCACGCAAACACACACACACACACATACACGACTCTGCGAGCATGACACAGTTCTGTTGCCGGGCGGCAAAGCCATCCTATTTGCATTTGGAAATTTCTCAACAACTTGAGCATGCAGGAGGAGCAGGGATGGAGGAGGGTGGGGGGGTGCAGGGTAAGAGGGTGGTGCTGGGGAGCTGGCATGCTCCGCAGGGACCCAGCCACTCCCAGACACTGTCGTCTAGAGCTCCCATGTTCTGACAGCTGCCTTAAATCCCCTTGAGATCGCGCTATGGTGTGTGTGTGTGTGTGTGTGGGGGGGGGGGATACGAGTACAAGTTTAGAGTAAAGTTGCACTTAACATATGATGGTTTTATAGTACAAAGTCGTATGCAAGGGGGCGGTGTTGCATTGAAGTTGTGTGTTGTTAAAGTGATTAATTGTCCGTATTCATTGCATCTATTGGGTGGTGCTGGTGTTATGCAACTTGATATTCCGTTGTGGATGTCGCCATTGTCGGGCGTGCGGTCGGTCGGTGTGTGAGAATGTATTGTAAGGATTAAATATAACTTGGGGAAACATGGCCTAGAAAGCCCAGCTAACAAATGTTGCGTGAGGTGTCGACCGAATATGTGCCTGCCTCCAACTGATTTGTTCTCAGATGTGGGGAGATGAAATATGAATTAAAGCCCGTTTTCGTGATCTCTGATAGGTAAATGCGGTAGAAAAAAATAGAACAAACTATATTTTGGTAGCATTTTTACTTAATCAATCTCAAAGGGAAATTGTGCAATTTGTAATATCTTTGGTCTCAGAGACCTATCGTGTGGGACTGAATATAGAAACCAGGGAAAATAACGCTACGTAAACACAAAATAAAACTACATTTAAATCCTCAAATGTGTAGTCCTTTTTAACTACCGACAGTTAGAAGGCCTGCTCACTATTACCCTCGAGCCTTTAAGAAAAAATGACAAATGTTTAATCAAAACATCGACATTGGAATCAACATCGAAACTGCCCGATACAACATAAGAAATATGATCATTGTGGGTTTATGGTAATCGGACTCAATCATTGATTCCATCAATTATTGGAAACCCCCCACAATATCTCAACTTCTAAATCAAACGTGGGGACGAAACCTACGGTCAAATAGTCCTGACTCCTCTTCCTCTCCACATCCATATCCCTCCGCATAACCCTAATGACCTAGGCCGGGATCAATAGCACAGTTTAAAGCGGATGAACTGTGTAAATAAAGAAGGTAGCTCTTTTTCCAATGAGGCAGCTTCGACCGTTGGGGGTGTCCGAAGCTATCGATGGGATTTGATCACGTCCAACCTGGCTGGAGCTGTCGATAGACGAGATGAAGTGGTGAGCTACTCTTGTTTGAGGATTTGATGTTTGGACACTTTATAGGTGCTTTAGGTAAGTTAAGAGCTAAGATTTGAGTGTAATTTGTCAGTCATTTTTGATGATTCTGTTCTGGCTGAGAGTAATTTACCGTCATCGAAAATCAGGATGGACACTTTCATGTGTGATGTCACTGTAGCGTAGATTAGAAATGGCTTGTAATGGCTGATCAACATCACACCGGCTGGTAATTAAAGCTGGGGTAGGCAATTTATTTTAGAGGCCTTTTTTTCTTCTATTAACATCCCAATAGCAATCTATAAATCAAATGCTCGAAAAAAAAAAAAGAAGTCTGTTGCTATCGCAGGCCGGTAATATGCCTGCCCAATCATATCATTCGGACCGAATTAAATGATTGGATAGCCAACCTGTCTGACTGCCTACAGACACACACTCTGCCCGTGCGCTCATTTTGGGGGAGGGCTTTGGAGGGAGGACGGCAGGGGGGGTTGGGATGTTTTCAATAGGATAGTTTTTAAACCCAGCTTACTCAGGCTGGTTTCTCCAGATTGCCTACCCCAGCTTTAATAGGGACCCTTTACTCTTCCAGAGTTGTGTTGGTCATACTAAAGAATGATTTATTTATTTTTTAGTGGATAATACACAACATAAGGAACTTAATAAATTATAAAAATCGCACATTAAATCGCAATCGCAATATTGATAAAAATAATCGCAATTCGATTATTTCCCCAAATCGTTCAGCCCTAGTGTATACGCATTGCGTCATGTGTATCTGCATCTTTGTGTGTGTGTCTCTGTGTGTGTATGTGCGTGTGCTTTTTTGAACTTTTGCACGTGTGTGTCAGCGGGTTGTGATGCTGCATTTTACCGTGTGACAGGTGTTCTGTACCTCCACAATTATTTTTCAATTAGCGCCAGTGAACATCTTTCGCGAACGCCTCTGCCGCTGCCAGTGCCGCTGCCCGATGCTCGCGGAATCCTACAGCTCTCCAGCCTCAGTCCATTAGCAACCGAGAGCCCATAAACCATCTGGCCAAGCTCCTGCTGAACGCGATGGCCCACCCACCACCACCCCCCTACTTAATGGGAGTAAAAAAAGAAAAGCAATTAATGTCACATTAGCACATCGCTAATAAGTCCTGCCCTCCAGTATGGGTACTGCTGGAATAATCAGTTGGTTAGCAAGTGCTAGAATAATCAGTTGGTTGGCGACTTCTACAATAATCAGTTGGTTAGCAAGTGCTAAAATAACTGTTTGTTAGTGGCTCTCAGAATAATCAGTTAGTTAAAAAATACTAGAAGAATCAGATCGTTAACAAGTTGGGGCCGATATTGAACACTATTTGTGAACTTTAAAGCTACTCTACTCATTGTCACATGGCTCTCACAAACCCAATTTAATTAGTCAACGAAAACATAATTCAACATTTTTGATCAAATTTTTAATTCTTCGTCCTCGAAAGTGCTCAATAAACAGAGCAGACCATTCATATAAAAACCTAGCCGCACAATGATACTGAATGGATTCCAGACATTTCTAGACCAGAAGTAAACTCTTCAATATGTTTGCATTGTTGGTTGTTGATATCCCTAGAAAGATAAAACCACCCAAGCTTTAGGTTGCTACTTATGGCTTTAACGGTCACAAACTAATCGCGACCAGAAACTTTGATACGCTCAATAAATGCCATGCATCTCTCTCTCCCTCTCTCCCTCTCTCCCTTCGCTCTCTCGCTCTGTCCCTCCCCCTTCTCTCTCTCTCTGACCTCCTCCCTCACATGCAGTTCTTCAGTCTTTGAACTGTGATTTAGCCTCTCTACAACAACAGCGGTCTCAAGAGCTGTGGCAGAACAATGCATGCCCTCTCTGCCGTGACTGCCGGCGAAGCTTTAGGATTGTGGCTTAATTGTTGTCTTTCGCGGGGGTTTAATTATACAGCACCAAAGTGCCAATCGTTGTCGGCGCTGCCTAATTCCGCCATGTTCCGCTAATTATATCGTGTTAATTGGGGTTTTTCTATTATGGCGTCACGCTTATTAGCTCAGCGGTGACACCGGCCTTGATAGGGCAGAAGAGGGCGTTGAGGCACTTTTCCCTGATTAAACTTATTATTTAGTCACAAACATTGACTCAGTTACTTGCAGGCGAGATGTTAATAAATGCAAATAACAGAAATGTCCATTCTGCCCTCTGAGTTATGCAGAATATATTCAGTGGGACGGAAAAAAAAATTGTACAGAGAGAAAAAAAACGAGTTTCTAACGACAGACATTAATACATGATTAAGTGAAAACCGAGTTCTTGCTGTAAAACCACTGTTCCACTGCCCTACTTCTCATCGTTTAATACAGAGTCCTCGACTGATGAACTTCCGCCTTCTTAGCACAGAAAACCACCGCCTCTTCTATCCCGACACGCGAGCCACCACACCACACGGTGCAACACAGTGGCACGTTCTCCATCACGGGATTGGTGTCACCGCTGGTGAGCGCCAACACAACTCTGTAGGTTTAATAAGCTGTAGCGACAAAGAAAAGTGGCTCCACAAACCTCCAAAATGTCAGACACTGCAGTATCATCAGTCACTACAAATGGGCTTCTTCCTCTCCTGCCTCTTTACTTTGTCTTTTTTTTGGAGGTGTGTGGGGGGGGGGTGGTACTCTTGGGGTCAGCCACATAGCAGTGATGTGGCTGGACTGATATGCAATTATTCAAATCAGCCCTCGGGAAAAAGACACAACGTGAGCTTTTTGTTTCACATCTCCACGTAACCATGGTGGGCATCGGCTTGCAGCCCTGCAGCGCTGAAAGCAAGTGATTTCAGTACCTATGTTTGTTTGAACAAGAATCCATCGCAAGCCAATCCCCTTTTTCTGCGATTAAAATGTATTTATTTCTTCTCACCCCCGTTCAGCCCTCTCTAAATACCTCACAATTAACATGTGAAGGACCTCCAGTTATTATCAAGCCCAAAATAGACTTA
The DNA here is from genome assembly GCF_031168955.1 of Gadus macrocephalus. Taxonomy (NCBI): domain Eukaryota; kingdom Metazoa; phylum Chordata; class Actinopteri; order Gadiformes; family Gadidae; genus Gadus; species Gadus macrocephalus. The sequence goes on along the minus strand of NC_082402.1, from coordinate 5,988,097 downwards.
AACAGGCTGCATTCCCATCTTCAATACCCCTGGTCCCACACCCAAACATGCCCTCAATTACCCTGTGAGTGCCACATGTGCAACATCATTAATAAGATCCACTAATAATTGTGTTGAGCTCCATTGGCCGTGAGTGAGATTTGACTAATTACTGTAATTGTATTGAAGCGATGCTCATTAAATATGAAAATTGTGTTCTGTGTGAAAGAGGGGCTTTCTCGTGATCCATCTTTTCACAGCCGGCCGGGAAATAAATGAGAGAAGGGTTTTCTCATTGTGCAATTAACTATACGCTACACACGCCGTGCACACAATCGCCTGACCCCCCCCCCCCCCCCCCCATCAGCCCAGCCCCCCACCCTGCATGGTCTGAGGGATTCCTGCGCAGCTCAGACCGTGGATATTGTGTGAATAGGGGGGTTTGTGAGACGTGGGTCTGTGGTCATTGTGTGTTCGAGAATAATTTACAGATCACTTGTTTCAGTTACTTATAAACAGCTATGGTTCAAACATATACATTTTAGACAATATTGGATGCACCTATAAATGCAAGGGTGGTTCATAATTGAATTGGACTATTATGTCATTTTGGTATATCCTTTTTTTTAACGGTGTAGTGTGTAAAATGTAGTGGCATATGGTATATTATTGGAAGATCCCATGAAAACAACAATGGTTTTGTTTTTGTTAGCTAACATTGCACCTTTATGTCTACATAGGGAGGGGTCCTCTTCCATGGGGGAATCCATGTTGCACCAGTAGTAGCCCGGAATGGACAAATTGGGTGTGGGTTGAAATCTGCAACCTCACTGCTAGATGCCACTAAGTCCTATACGCTGCGCCTTAATCATGGTTCGTATCAGTCTGAGAGAAAAAACTGCATTTTGTATCCATTTACTCACCAACCACCATCTTGTCAGTGCTGAATTTACTTTAAAACAAACAATGAATTGCTTACTTTTTACTGTTTTCATTATATATATCACACTTAAAAGCACTATTCATATTCCTGCTTATCTCAAACATTCAAAGCCAGTAGGCTTATCGGCAGCTTTTATTTTGTAAAGTAATGTGAACCATTACAATGTGGGGAAGAGCTAGAGCTAATGCTAGCTATCCACATTAATCAAACGGGCCACTTCCATCTATGACACGAAGCATAAACGTCCTTATCGGCCATCCTAATAGTGTGGACGTTCGACAATCAGATTCTCGCTGGCATAGCATACATTTCATCTTTATCACAGCCACCCATCGCTTCTTATGCAGAAGAAATAGTATATTACCAGCGGACATATTTGTGCTTAAAGAAGCCCGAGGCAGTCTATCAGTTTGAGGAATCGTCCACTTTGTTTACCTGTATTTACATATATTTATGTTTTTGTGTCTGAAATACGGACAGACACACATGATAAATGTATTGTCCACCAGAACAGATTCCAAACATGTTTGGTTTCTTTGAACCATTTAACCACATTCTCATGTTTTGATGCTATATTATATCTGAAATGGTTGCATTAGAAACCCTCTCATGTGAGTTATTGTAATAATAAACACCCAGTTATTCACTAAACAGCGTTTCAATGCAGTCAGGGCCGCTTCGGACATCAGTGGATTTGAGGCGGCCCGAATAAATCAAAGCACATTGTTTGCATTCGATTAAATCCATTCGAGTACAGCTTGTGAAATCGAAATAGAAGAATATTTCATAAACCTCCCGCATTAAACACTTATACCTCCCTTCTTATTCGGACTCTGCTTTGATTAATTCATTAATATTCCTCTCCCAAGGTCTTTTTATAAACCTCGTCATTAATAAAAGCAGACATTCAATTAGCACACAAATCTTGATTGCCAATTTTGTCATAACCGCCTTCCCTTTCTCTTTTTTCCCTCCCCTTTCTTCCTTTTTTTTACACCATCGTTAGAGCTCCCAAGTCTGCTGTGGTTGGCTGGGAGGAGGAGGAGCGGGAGGAAGAAAAAAATTAACTAATTTCATTAATCTAATTGTCATCGCTTTCAACCATCCTACTAATAAGTACAAATTAATATGATTAATCAATTTGACGACACAAACTCATTCAATTACGATTTTTCAAAGGCAAAGTGGGTGGGGACGGGTGATAGGAGGGGACGGAGGAATGGGGGGGTGGGGGGAGGGAGGGGAGGTGGGTGAGGAGGGGGGAGGGAGGGGTGGTTATGGAACAGCCTGGGTCCTGTGTTGGGAGCAGCCCACCAAATTGACGTGAAGTCAGGTAATTAGTCACTTGGAGCAATAAATAAATGAGAGATAAATCCTAGAGGGCAGAAACCTTATTATAATTGTTGATATTATTATTTTTTTTATTTCTTATTAAAATGAATAATAATATTAAGCATTATATTCCTTTTTTGAAAAATGATTACCGATTATAACTGAATCTTTTTGCAGTGACCGTTACCCTTTCCAACCTTTTTATCAAATACTAAATCTAGCTACATGTATGTATTTTTCTACTCCCTCACGATCGAATAGCCACCATGTTCTCTCTGCACACACATGTATTAAGGTATGGATTGGACTTTACTATTTGACTATTGAATATTGAGTGACTTGGCAGGTGCTTTTATCCAAAGAGACGTCCAGCGAATTCCAATACCTCCGGGGCAGGTCGTGGGGCGCACACAGGTTAGCCTGCTGACACTGGGGATTGAACTCGATGAACACACTCTACCTTGTCCTGCAGTAATAAGGATTTCCTTACCCACATTTCAACATTGGGCACTACTAAAGTGAATGCTTTTTTTATATACATATGTATACAGACATATTTCTTCTGAAGACCACAACCATATATATAAATATAGATATATATTTTTTTAATGTGTATATAAATATATAAATCATGTTTTATGTGATGCAGATTCAATGCATTGGAGGGGTTTCAGATACTCTGGCTTTGATTCACACACGGTATATTTACTCTGTTGAAAGACGTGCTGATGCAGCAAGAAAACTGTAACGCCCTTTGAGGTATTGTATCTTAACAAGCTGGTATCGGTCTATTTGTACAAATTAGTGGTTGTTGTTGCTGTTGTTAAGAGGGAGAGGGAAGGGTGTGTGTGGGGTTGTGTGTGTGGGCATGCGTCTGTCCGTGTGTCTGTTTGTTTTTGCATGTGTGTGCACACATGCATGTGTATGTTGGTGTGTGTATGTGGTTCCTTGTGTGTGAGTGTGCGTGCGTTCATCCGTGCATGTGTGTGTGTGCGCATGCATCCGTCAGTGCATGTGTGTGTGTTTGCATGTGTGCTTGGCTTGCGTACGTGCGCGCGCGTGTGCGTGCGCGCGCGCGTGTGTGTGTGTGTGTGTGTGTGTGTGTGTGTGTGTGTGTGTGTGTGTCTGTGTGTGCGTGTGCCTGTCAGCATACGTGCATTTTTGTGTGTGTGCATGCACATCTGTGTGTGTGTCTATGACGTGTGTGTCGGTGGGGGGGGGGGGGGGGGGCGTTGGATGCAGAACAGTTTCAGTGGCATCCCTCTCTAGTTTGTGAAGTGTGGTGGTGGTGGGGGCGTGGGTTAAAGAGGAGACAATTAGACCAACGGTTCGATTGGCGTGTGGAGGCCCGGGTGCTGACAGTGGAGAGAAGGCTTTCAAATGTCATACCAATTAATCTATGCAGCCATCAAACAATATTCAGGAAACAAAGTCAGGGGGGGCGATCAATCCGCATCACTTTTCCCCTGACCGGGTTATGGGAAAATTGATTTGTCAAACAAAGCATTTTGGACGCGGCGCATGGACTTGTACCGGATCCATTAGTGTCCATTGAACATTTTGTTTAACATAGGATTCTCATCACAGGGAAAGCGCCGTGTCCTCAGTATTGCCGGCCACCACAACTTTCACCGTTCTGGATTCCCGCCCCTTTTACTTGTTTAGAAAGCTTTACTGCTGATTTAGCCATCTCTTTTAAACAGACAAAAAAGCCTTTATTTTGCGCATCACAATACACCACCTTCTTCCATAGACCCAAGTGCATCCCCATGAAATAACGTGCCTTTTAATACAACATATCTCACCCCTTCTTTCCTCATTCCACACGTTAATAAACCGTACAAAATGCATAAACAGCTAATGACTCCTTCTACCCACAAGTGTGAGGGACGCTGGGCCCCTAAAAGGCTCTGTATCATCGCTATATCCCGCCGGGGGCCCCCACCACGCCTGCTTTGTACAGTACAGTATACGCGTCGGCCCCTAAGCTGTATAAAGCAATCCCCTGCACACTGTATTGTTCTAACACTGAAGTGTATCACATTGTGCCTGGCGTGCTGTTTTAGAGGGGAGAGAGGGGGAGATAGATAGAGGGAGGAGGGAGAGTGAAGGAGAGGGAGAGAGAGAGAACGAGCTCCCTCTGGGGAGATCCCCCCCCCCCCCCAACCCCCTGACAGCGTATCTCTCCCTAAAGGCTAGGCATGGGTGACCTTGTCTTATTCAGTGAGGGCGTCTACAGAACAAAAAAGGAGAGCTGGGTCCTGAATGGTCCATTTCCCCTCTTTTAACACCCCTTTAATGTCATCAGTGAAATATGAAGTCATTAGGCGATATTAAAACACTGCTGACAAACTAATTAACGGGAGACATTAAACGCGAAGGGCTTGATTAATCCGCTTTAACGATTCTTTTTAAGTGGTTCTGGTCAAAATTAATACAGATTTACTGGTGATCTTAAGAGAAAGAAAAAAAAGCTGGAACAAATACTCGTGTGTACCAAAAAACTCAAGGGCGATCTGCCGTCATTGGCCTTTTTACCTCTTGGGGTGGATTCCTGTTTGAGCCATGCCCTCTGTGCCTCAAGGCCTTCCCAGAGCATGGAAACTGTGTTAGGTCACAACTTGGTACATGTGGTCATCCTTCTTCTGAGGACCTCACTGCTTATTACCTTGGATGGACGATATTGGGTTGTTAGGGGCGTTTGACTCCTAGCCAAAAGGTTCTGGGTTCGATCCCCAGTGTACGCTGTCTACCTGTAGGCCTCCTCAAGCAAAATGTCCTAATGCCGTACATGCTCCTTAATGATATCGTAAAATTTAATTAAATTCATTGTAAATCGCATTAGGTTAAAGTTTCAGGATCTGATTCTGATTAAATCAAGATCAAACATAACTGCATGCAGATGTAACCCAGCTGTATTTTCAGTCAGCTAATACTTTCTTGCAGGGCCGTGGCACCAAATCCTGGGCCCTGTATACAAGAGCTACTGAAGGGCCCCCCCCCCCCGAATTCCCCCTACCAGCCCCCTGCGCTGAATTGTTGACGGGGGGGGGGGGGGGGGGGGGTAGAGAACAATTGTTGACGGGGGGGAGAGACGTGGCCGTGTGCGACTCCTAACACGATGGGCTGGTGGATAATTTAAAAATAGTTAAAATACTTTTCTTTTTTTTCTTTTTTTTTGCCATGGGCCCCCCCTCTGCCTTGGGCCCCCCCAGGACTGCCTCACTTTCCCCCGCAGTCCGTCGGCCCTGCTTTCTTGTAATATCACTGTTTTTGGTGTGTGTTTCTTTAAGTGTTACGACCACTTTATGTTACGGCAGCTTTACGATTGCCGTGTTATCGTTTACTTGGAGATGAAAATGCGCGGCTTCTTTCTCTTTCAATGCATGCAAGTAATGTGTGGACAAGCTGTAATTTTCCTGCTGTTATTTCGGAGTTTAACTTGTTAAAAGTATTTTATTTACCGTACAAAATACTCGGTTCGCTTTTGATAAAAATCCAGAAGCCTTGTATCCACAAGAAGACCGCAAGGAGGGAACTCCACCGAGTTAATGAACATTGGTGAACGAGACGGCCTGTTTTCTTGTTCCTGAGTTGCCTTTCCCAGTGTCTCGTGAGGAGCCGTCCCCATCTTCTGAACGTCCCGTGGATTACAGGCAAAACCATTTCAATCACCACACACGTATAGAGCTCTATAATACTGTTTTGCTGGCCAGTACTTTACTTTAATTTACTTTACTTTATTACTTTTTCTTGTTGCTAAAGACAATAAAAGGACACTGAGAAAGACCAAACGTTGTTGTTGTTGTTGAGACATTTAAGTATTTGGTTTAACATCCTAAAAAAAAGGGAAATATGTTATTTTTGTATTTTATTTTCGTATTCCAATTGAGGGTTAACCAAAACATAATTGCATTTCCAAGTGCTTCAAATATATAGTTATATGATTTATCCGATTTCGATGAAGAAGATGTGTTTCAGTCCAGCAATTGTTGAATAAATCTGGATTGATAGTACACTGCTATCACAACCATAGGCGTAGATTACGGGGGGACGGGGGGACGGTGCATGTCCCTACCACTATTTAAAATTCGAATTTTGTCCCCACGGGCAATTTCCTTATGATGTTCTAACGAGTGAAGTCTACATTGATCCTTCAAGAGTGATTACTGGTGGTCAGGATTTGGCAGATGCAATTCTCCTCTGGGCGCTTTTTTTTTCTTCTTTTTTTAATGCAGCATAACATATGCTACCAGCAGCCCTTGCTCGTCTTCAAAAGGCTGATGCTCAGTACCTCGTTTCATTTTGTACCCCCTTTACAGTCTGGCATTGTTTGTCTGGTAAACCTTGTTGATGTCAAGATAAGTGTTAAATTGCCAACACTGTTCTTTGTCCTGTGTGTATTAGTATTACATATCCCGAGCCATGGTGTTTCCAACGCCGTTTTGCAAAACAAGCCAAAACACAAACTGTGGTTTTCAACTTTTATTGTTCGAATAGGATTTTCAACACCTGACAATACACTGTAGAGCATATTATTTGTAATGCGGCGTTGAATGGATGAATAGCTTACATAAGGATACCCAGCACTTTTCAAACCACACTCAAGCTTATGGTTATTGTCCAACGCTTCTAAAAACAAACTGACGCTCTTGATCACAACCCAAGTAAATTCTGTTTATTGGTTACACTTACATGAGTCTTTATGTCATTAGATTAAATATTGCATGATAGCAGTCTATATAATCATGACATAATGGCGACATTATTGTTATGATCATTATTATTGGTGTGTTATTACGCTATTATTGTGAAAGACGGATGGATGCCATTCTTACATGTTGCTTTTGTTTCTTGATAAATGTCTCCATCTAGTGGACTTTCTAAGTATGCTTTGAAGATAATACGTCTGTCATTACAGCAGCAAAAAATATACGAACTAGCCTGTATAAAAATACACTACAATCAAAGATAACACAATTTGGGTGATTTACATTTCCATATGAGGCCTCTGAAGTATCCGACTTTCATATCGCCTTTTTACCTAGTTGGTCCAGTCACCCCGATGGACGAACCACTCCGACCCCTTGCGGAAATGATGAAGAATAGTAACCGGATATTACCGACGGACTAGCGTTGTCGCACTTCCGTGCACGCGAAGCTGTTGCATGCCTAGTAGCTAACCATTCAGGCTACAACGGAAATCTCCCAATACACCTAATTTCCCTTTTCCTCCCTCGAAAGTGAAATATTTCTTGACCTATAGCCGTATTTCGATATAGCCTCGCAATGCAAACGAGACCGCATTTTAAAAGATAGATCACGTTTGGCTCGGTGATTCGATCCAAGGACCGGGTCGTATGTGAGCACAAAGGCCCGGCACACCGTCCCGAAGTCAAAAATGTTTCCCTCCTGGGGAAACTATGGGGGCCATCAACCGCAGAACTTCGGCGGGCCTGCGCCCCGAAAGCAGCACCCTGCCGGCCAGGCCGCCCCGGCGGCGGGCTTCGGAGCGGCTCCTGCTGGGGGTTCCGCTCTGTTCTCCAGCCTGCAGGAACAGCATCTCCAGCAAATGCAGCAGCTGCAGATGCTCCACCAGAAGCAGCTAGAGTCGGTGCTGCACCACAACAGCGCGCCGGGGTCGTACGGGGGTGGAGGTGCTGCAGGGTTTTCTGCACCGTCGTGGCAGTCTGAAGCGTCGGGGCATGCCGACAATGTTTTTGATGGTGCCCCGGCGTTTTATAACCAGGACGAGGCCCAGGCTCAGTCCGCAAGAGGGCATGATCAGCCCCGTCCCCCTCTACCGCAGACCGCCGGGGCGAAGCCCAACCCTCCCCCTCCAGAAGCACCGTCTGGCGGGGGTCCACCGAGTAATGACGGTCCTAAATCGAAAGAGGTACACGAGAACATAATTATATGCCAGCTCAGGATAGATATGCACAAACCTTCTCAGAAAGTATACATTCTCAATACTTTATTGAAGATGCCTGCGAACATAGTTAATCGTGATTTTGTAGTAGTGCTTTGCCAGCTACAGTAAAAAGCACATTTGATTTGTAGGTAATTGACGCGGAACACGCACTCTCTCAAACTATCTCTCACACACACACACACACACACACACAGTCAAACTAACCTTGGTGGCGAAGACTTTCTGGCCTTTAGGATGAACTTACAATAATCTATCTATGTAGGTGACATTCCATTCTAGGAACTGAAACAACTGGAAAGCTTCATACAGACCTGTATTACAATTGCCAGTCAAAAAAAGTTGTTGATCATCTTGAAATGGTTTTCTGGACCAAAGACAGTTAGTGATAACAAATACAATATACTGAGCATGTTAAGCAGTTTGCCCTACATTGCTTCACCTTTATTCTTTACTTGCTATCACACTCCTCAACAAAGCTCTCGGTAAACCACTTTTTATATTCTGGTTACCGTGCGCAGCACTCTGTTGTCTGGTTCTTTATAAGCATCAGTTCTGTCAGCCTTCCTTTAAGTGTTGATTTCATCATACACATTACTATGGAGTAATATAGTAAGTTTAGAAGATGGATTTATCAAAAGCTACTCAAACTACATAATTTTGACACAAATGCGTCATAAACAACAAGGTATGGGCCCAGCTTTTTGTGCTGGCCTGCCAACAGGGAGAGTGACTGGTCTTTTGACATGCTGGGTTGTTTCCCTGCAGGAGCAGCAGCAGTTCTGGTACAAGCAACACCTCCAGAACCTCCAGAAGCTGAAACATGACGGGGCGAGGCAGAACCAGGCGGCGGGCGACGCCCCTTTCTCGTCCCACGGTCACTCGGCCCCGCCCCTCCCTTCAGAACCACCCAAGAGCGCACCGCCCCCGCCTCCACCCAAAGAGGAGCCCCCCCTTCCTCCCCCACCTCCCGAGGATGTAAGCATGTCTTTTTTGTTGTTGTGTTTAAAGGCCCTATCCAGCTGAGGTTGGATACCATGTTCTAAGCGTCATCATACACCCAGATATTGGGGCAGGGCATGCGCTTTCCAGAAATGGAGGTTGTCGCCAATGCTAAGGTAGAGCTTTACTACAGCAGCACTAAGCAACTCCATCAAGCAACATTCAAGTCATTAAAAACTAAACCTAGTTATCATTCACCCTGCTATGGGTTACAGTTGACAATAGAGAAATTGGTAAAGTACTTGTCAGGTTCACGGCAGCGCAGGCATGTGTTATAACAACGTAATACTGCCTTGTATCAGAGGTAAACACATACAAAATGTATAAATTGGGTCTTGTGTACAGCAAATATGTACACACACACTTGCTTCATTCAAACCCTTCTTTATTGTATTATTATATGTATTTTATATTTTTCCTTTTGAAAATATCAACAGTAACATCGTATCTTTCACCTAAATTTTACAGAAGAGCCTAAATTAGTTATTTCGAGTCACGTCAGTGTGTTGGTGAGTCTTCATCCATTATTGATTCCTAATCTATATGCTAACATATTGATCTTCGCCAGCCGGACCTTCCCAAGGACCCGGAGGAGGTGGCGCGTCTGCAGCAGCTGCAGGCGGCCGCGGCGCAGTGGCAGCACGTGCAGCAGCAGAGGGCGGGCATGCAGTACCAGGCGCTCATGCAGCAGCACGAGAAACTGCAGAACATCCTGGAGAAGTACCAGCAGTTCATCCAGCAACCCGCAAATCTACAGGTAGAGGCAATTTTCATCTGAATGTTATTACGTGGGTACTGGGTTAACCTAGCGATTGTTAGTGATTGTAGCGACAGGGATATATGGTTTCACTTTCTTATGACAAATGTACTAGTTGTAAGTCTCTTTGGATAAAAGCGTCTTCTAAATGTAAATGTCTAAATGTAAATTACGTTCAGTCATGACAATGTTTAAATCAAATGGCAAGGTTCACTGTTTTGCAGACAGTCTCTATTTAAACATCTACTAGTTAAAACACAACCAATAGCAGTATTTTAAGATGTAGTTTTCTACAGTCGATGTCCAGTGAGATGCAGCTCAGGCACTACGAAACCCAGCAGCAGCAGTTCACCAAGATGTACCAAGACTGGGAGCACACCTTCCAGCTCTGGCACGACCAGTTCCAGACCTACCCTCACAAAGACCAGCTGAAGGACTACGAGCTCCAGTGGAAACAGTGGCAAGAGCAGATGAACGCCACCAACGCCCACCTGCAGGAGCGCACGGCCACCCTCAAAACTATGGTGCCCTACCCGTCCTCCCAGTACGGCGGTGGCATGGCGGACCAGTACAGTCAGTACCCGGGGAAGGACTTTGCCGGTGGTCCTCAGGGCTCCATGTCCCAGGGCCAGCCGTCACAAGGCTCAGCATCCCAAGGCCAGCTTTCTCAAGGTTCAGCGTCCCAGGGTCAGATGCCTCAAGGCTCCATGCTCCAGGGTCAGATGCCCCAAGGTTCCATGCTCCAGGGTCAGATGAACCAAGGCTCCATGCTCCAGGGTCAGATGAACCAAGGCTCCATGCTCCAGGGTGAGATGAACCAAGGCTCCATGCTCCAGGGTCAGATGAACCAAGGCTCCATGCTCCAGGGTCAGATGAACCAAGGCTCCATGCTCCAGGGTCAGATGAACCAAGGCTCCATGCTCCAGGGTCAGATGTCCCAGAGCCCAATGTCCCAGAGCCCAATGTCCCAGGGTTTGTCGTCCCAGGGGGCAACTTCCCAAGGCTCCATGCTCCAAGGCCAGATGTCCCAAGGCTCCATGCTCCAAGGCCAGATGTCCCAAGGCTCCATGCTCCAGGGACAGATGGCCCAAGGCTCAATGCTCCAGGGTCAAATGAACCAAGGATCGATGTTCCAGGGCCAGATGTCCCAAGGTTCAAGGGCCCAGGGTCCAATGTCCCAGGGCCAGATGAACCAAGGTGCAAGGCCTCAGGGCCAGATGAACCAAGGCTCAAGGCCCCAGGGACAGATGTCCCATGATCAGATGTCCCAAAGCCAAATGTCCCAGGGTCAAATGTCCCAAGGCTCCAGGCCCCAGGGACAGATGTTGCCCCATGGCCAAATGTCCCAGGGCCAGATGTCCCAGAGCCCAATGTCCCAGGGCCAAATGCCCCAAGGCTCAATGCTTCAGGGTCAAATGATCCAGGGACAGATGTCCCATGACCAGATGTCCCAGGGCCCGATGTCTCAGGGGCCAAGGGGTCAAGGGCCGAGGGGTCAAGGGCCAAGACCTGGATTCGGACAACCCTCAGAGCCTAATGCTGTCAGAGGCGGTGTTCCTTCCCCTATGGGAGAAAGACAGATGGGTCCCGGACACTACGGCCCAAGAGGACCAAGGTGAGCCATACATTTACGATTACTATGACGATGTGATGTATTGTAAACATTCTTGTTAATCTTTATGTCATTGTTGCTCTTGTCATAATAATTCCTGGTTGATTCGTTAATTCTTCATATATAATTTTATCGACAGGCCTGATGGTCCAAGAGGGAACGGCCCCAGGTTCGACCAGTCCCAGCAGCGCTTTGACGGTCCTTCCCGATTTGAACGGCCCCCGTTTGATCAGAACCCGAGAGGCTTCGGGCCACGCTTTGGTGGGCCGCCGCCCAGATTCGATCAGCCCCCGAGACAACCCGGACCCCAGAACCGCTTTGAGCGGCCGCCCGGACCCCCGCCTCACTTTGAGCGCCCCCAGGGACCCCAACAGCGGCCCCCAGCCCCAAACCAGCAGCATCCCTCCGCCCCCCATCAAAGGCCTCCAGCGCCCAATCAACGGCTTCCCGCTCCCAACCAGAGGCTTCCCACACCCAACCAGCGCGCGCCCACTCCCCAACAGCCCCCAGCAAAGGGCCCCAAGCCCAAGACGGAACCCACGAGTACACCACAGACCAATACCGTCTCCAAGACCCCCGTGAAGCCCGGGCCCATCCCGGCCAACAAAGCAAAGGACTCCTCGCCGAACAAGGGCAAAGGGGAAGACATGGCGGACGACAGCCTGGACGGCACCTCCGGCTTCTTCCTGCCGACCGACCCCATCCCGCAGACGACCCAAGGAAAGGAAGACGCTAAAAAACCACCGGGCACTGGTAACGATAAACCCAGTGTTACGGCTCTTCCGCCCCCGGCGACAAAGAACACCGCTCCGGCACAGGCCAATCTCAAACCGGGCGGCCCGGGGTCAACGAACACCCATGGAGCCCCGAACGCCACCAAGCTCCCTGACGGCAAACTGCCGGCCAAACCTCCCGCGCCACCGCAGCCCATCTCCGAACCGTCCAAGCCGCCGCCCGGCATGGCACGGGGGCGGGGCAGAGGCCAGGCTCCGCCTCCGCACCCCCACCCGCGGGGGCGGGGCCGTGGGCTGCCGGCGGGGCGCGGCGGGTTCAACAGCTTCCCGCCGCCGGACCAGATGGACGGCGTGCCGTTCGGCTACGGGGAGCCACAGAGCGAGGAGACGGTGCCGCAGGAGGAGCAGGGCGACTACTACTGGCAGGACCCCGCCTACGAGGAGCCCCCCGCCGCGGCGGACGAGGCGGAGCCGCCGCCGGAGCAGGAGCTGTGGGTCCCGGAGGAGCACCACTTCTCCCAGGAGGACGACTACTACGGGGAGCCCGGGATGGGAGGGCCCATGATGGGAAGGGGACGGTTCCCCCAGCGGAGGGGAGGGCCCCCTTTACCCAGAGGGGGGCCCTACATGGGCAGAGGGGGGCCCCCGATGGGCAGAGGGGGGCCCCCGATGGGGAGAGGGGGGCCTCCCATGGGGCCCTACATGGGAAGAGGCGGGCCGCACATGGGGATGGGCGGGCCGCACATGGGCCGAGGTGGGCCGCCCATGGGGAGAGGGGGACCCCCCATGGGGAGAGGGGGACCTCCCATGGGGAGAGGGGGACCCCCCATGGGCCGAGGAGGTCCGCCGGGGGGGCGAGGCGGACCCCCCATGGGGATGGGCGGACCGATGGGAAGGGGCGAGCCGATGGAGAGGCACTGGGAAGAGCCCGAGTCGGCCGAGTGGGGGGAAGAGGAGCCTTACTGGGACGACTGGGGACCTCCCATGAGGGGCATGAGACCCCCGTTCCCTCCCGGGCGGGGACGACCCCCTCGCGGCCACCCCGGCATCATGCACCCCGGCCGGGGACGCCCCCCGTTCCCCCCGCACGGCCCCATGGACCACGGGCCGCTGGGACCCCCGGCGGACCCCGAGGGCATGGAGCTGGACCCTATGATGGACCCCATGATGGACCCCATGATGGACCCCATGATGGATCCTATGATGGACCCCATGAGGCACCCCATGCACCGGGGGGGCCACGACCCCCGCGGGCGGCCCATGCGCCACGACATGCCGAGGGGCCGCATGCTGCCGCCACCGGCGGCGCACGAGATGCGGGAGCCGGCGGAGGAGGCCCCGCCGTACGACGAGGACATGGAGAAGGACCCCGAGTGGCACCGGCCGCCGCCGCCGCAGCCTGGAGCTCTGGGACGGGGGCCCCCCCCCGCGCCGCATGAGCTGATGGACCGGGAGCCCGTCCGGGGGGGCCCTGCGATGGGCATGGGTCGGGGGATGCAGCACTCCCCCGGGGGGCCCCCGCACGAGGAGGGCCGGCGGGAGGCCATCGTGGAGGACTACGGCCACGGGGAGGCGCGCTACGGCTGGCGCCCTCCGCCGCCACAACCCCGGGACTACCCGCCCGACGACTACGACCGCGAGCGCCGCTACCACGACCCCGACTGGGAGCGGGAGCGCTCCACGCCGGCCCGGGACTTCTCGCCCCGCCCCGAGCGCTTCAGGGACGGCGCCTGGCCGGACGAGCGGGAGCGGGCGCGGCCGTACCCGTACGACGAGCCGGAGCGGGCGCGGGAACGGGAGCGGGAACGGGAGCGGGCGAGGGGGGAACTCCGGATACGGGAGTACCGGGACGAAGCGCCGTACCGACACGAGGAGCCGCCCCACCCCGAGTGGGAGCGGTCGTCTCGACCGCCCCCCCCTCCGCTGCCGGAGAGAACTTACCCCCCGGAGTACGAGACCCCCAGGCCCCACTACGGAGACCGCCGGGGGGAGCCCGCCGCCGGCATGGACGCCATGGCGGCCCCGCAGCCGGCAACGCCGGGCGGGGGTCACCCGGACGCCTCGTGCGACCCGGCCGCTCAGGGCGGGAGCGCGGCGGGGGTGCTGGCCCTCTCGCAGCGGCAGCACGAGATCATCCTGAAGGCGGCCCAGGAGCTGAAGTTCATCAGGTGGGTGACCCCCGGACTCGCCGGGTCTCTGGGTTCTTGTGAGATGAGCCCCGCATGGCTCAGTCAGTGATGTTCTCACACCTGTTTGCAAGAGTACTGTTACCGTGTTACTGTCGCACTGAATATTGGTCATGGTTTTGTAATTTGATGGTTGTATTAAATCTATTTATGTAAAGAAACGAGGTCAATATGGCAAAATGTTTTTAGTTATCAGATGCATGGGACAATATGCTTTGGTTAAATGTCATTTTGATATTTTCTAATGTTTTTATCCTCCGCCTCCTTTGACAGAGAGATGCAGGAAGGGGTGACAGAAACCCATCCCGCCGCCACAGAAGTCCCTCCTGAACTTCCAGCCGGCCTGCTGGGCTTGGAGATCCCCGCAGAAGTCAGGAACGCTCTCAAGGTCCGACTTAACATTATGATTATTACTATATTATTATGGGAGGCTAAACCTGTAAGTGGTCAATGGGGTCAACACCATCCCGATAGTAAGAGAAAGGGTTGGAAGAGAGGGTGTGACATGCCACCATCCACCATGTTACACCCTCTCTTCCAACCCTCTTTCTTACAACAAAAGTCCCAAATCCCTAATGTACACCCTTTCTTCCAACCCTCTTTCTTACTACAAAAGTCCCAAATCCCTAATGGACACCCTTTCTTCCAACCCTCTTTCTTACTGCGAAATTCACAAAATAACAAGAGTCCCAAATCCCTAATGGAGTTCAGTGTTTCCCCTAGAATTTTTTTTAGGCCCGGTGGTAAGAGCTGATAGTGTGATTTGTTATACATTTTTCACGGGATGCTAGAGTATTTGTTGGTTATTTCCATATAAAACACTTGCTTAGCCATCACAAGTTGATAATGATTCAATAAACACGTTATTAACAATAAACTAATTTTATTTACAATACAATTTTTGGTGGTGCCATGCTAATGATGATATAACTTAATGCTGTCAGATTGTCCGTTATGATGGGGCATCATCTGCGCACGCGACACCGCATTTATTTATTTTTTTCGCATTTTTTATTTTTTTGGTCGGTTGTTGGCCTGGCGGGGGCGCTCGTTGGCCTGGCGGCCCGCCAGGCCTGAACAATGGTAGGGGAAACACTGGGAGTTCCTGGTCGGTGTATGTCGTTTGTGAACGTGTATCTCTGTCCACAGGGCATGGTGGCGTCTGCGCAGCCAGCGGCTGGTGAGCCGGCGGCCTGGGACAGCATGCCTCACAGCGCAGGCTACCATCCGCCGCCCCCCCCCGCAGCCCCTGCACCCACCATGCTCCCCAAGACGGTGGACTACGGACACGGACACGGTAGGGCTACGCCATTGGTCGAGACGTTCACATTTAGGGCATTTAGCAGACGATTTTAACCAAAGCGACTTGCAGTGGGTAGCAGATTTTGGTGGATTGGTTTTGAGACTTTGAGGTTGTCATGGCATAACGACATTACCATCTGGTAGGGGTGTGAAACTTTGGCTTCAGACGATTCGATTAACGATTCAGTAGTTGGCGATTCGATTCAAGGACAATTTATTTTTTTTGGAACGATTCGATTTTTTTTTTTTTTGGAACGATTCGATTCGATTCTGTAAACCACGATTCGATTCAGTAACTTTGAACCAAAATTCTATATCCGTGAAATAAACATGCAATAATGTGACACCCCTTGTCAATTTTACCATTATTCTTTGCGAAGCCAAAATGTTTCCACACTTGGATTTCAAGTTTGCTGGTGCATTAATAATCTCGCTGCCGCTCTCTGCCATGTTTGAAATGCACCAGTAGAGGGTGAGGGAGAAAAAAAACTCTCGTGGGACTTCCTTGCAAGCTGACTAGCTGATGACAGAGTTACGGATTACCGAGCTGCACTTCACAAAATAAACGTGTAAACTAAATCTTAAAACATTAATCATAATCGATTCATACGATTTAAAGCATTTATATCAATTATTGGTGAAGCCAAAGCGATTCATTCTATTTATTTATTTTAGCAGATCGATTTAGTTGAATCGGTAGGACTGACAATCGATTCATCGATGCATCGCATGAATCGTTACACCCCTACCATCTGGTTATGTTATGGAGACGGTTTCATCCAAAGCGACTTACTGAGTTGAGAAAAACTTTGAGAATTTAGTGTTTTTACCTGCCAAATGGTCCAATCTGGCAACCATTGGCGGGTTGATTTTGGACCCTGCATGAGGTACGTCCCATTGAACAGCAGTAATTGATTCGTGGTATCTGGCGGTTGACCCCAACCTGTCCCAATCTACATCTTTATATTCCTTTACCTTTCCAGAACCAGGTACCACGGTGGAGCGGATCTCGTACGGGGAGCGCATCGTGTTGAGGCCGGACCCCCTGCAGACTGACCGGGCGTACGAGAAGGGTGAGTCTCCCGCCAAAGAAAGCTACACAACTTTTTTAGGGGAATAGGGAAAACATAAAGTTTCCCCTTCCGTTATGTCGCGTCATTCCCACGTTCACTCAGGACCCGTTATTCCCATTCTCCCATTTCCCTCCAGAACCTCTGGGACTCAGAGACCCGTACGGCCGGGACCCCTACTACGACCGGCGGCCGGACCCCTACCCCGAACGGCGGGAGTACAGCCGGGAGCGGGAGTCCTACCGGGACAAGCCCCCCCCGGACTACGAGAGGGACCGCTTCGACCGGGAGCGCTACCCCCCGAGAGACGACAGGTACGGTCTTCCGTTCGACGTCAGTCTGTTTTCTGGAAAACTTTCCTGACGTTTAACATGGCTCTCTCTCTGTCTGCTTTCGCCTCAAGCACCCAATCGATGCTGGTTGACGAAAGGTAGTGCATCATGTTGTGTGTCTTACATGTGGTTTTAGTTTAGCCGGCATGTGCGCGTGTAAACGTTTTAGTAATTGAAAGTGAAATATTACACCACCAGGTGTGTGTGATTATCTGTTACAAGCTGTTTTGAAAGTCTGCCTCTTTTGTCATCACAAGTGGGCGTGTCCATCACACATCTAGGTTGACACGCCCACTTGTGATGTCAGAAGAGCAGATTACCAAAACGGCTTGTGACAGCAAATCACAACTTTGTCACCTTTTAATAAAAACGACCGTTTCGTACAAAAAAGAGGAACCTACTAATTTTACTTTTGTCCTTTTTCCTTTCCCTCCTTCTGCAGACCTCCTTTCGGTGCCCACCCCCCCCGGCCGAGCTACCGCGACCGGGAGCCCCGGGAGGACAGCGATGGGCGCGACCGCGAAGACCCCTACGCCCGGCCCAGCTACGACAGACCCCCGTACGAGCGCACGCCGCTGGAGTGCGGCGGGCCACCGGAGCGCTACCCCCACCGGTCCTCGCCGTACGGTACGTCAGTCATCCAGTACGGCGGTGGTGTCGGAGCGATGTCTGTTATTCCCCTCCCTCCAGCCTTAGGGATGGAGGGAGGGGTTATGGTGCTTGCTAGCCAAGGGTTATGGGTTTGAGTCCTGTCTGGGGTGTTATGGAAGGGCCGAGAGCCATGGTTATGCTAGCGGGGTATTTTTCCAGGCATTTTCCATCTTGGATTAGTGTGGAGTTTATGTTGGCTGCATTTCTAGGGTTTCGGGAGTAGACTACGCTCGCATCATTTTGTGAATTTGATGGTGTATAAAGGTTCTTCGTATTGTATCTTAAAAAGTCATTGTGTTGTTGTGGCAGCTTTTCATTCATGGCCTGACATTTTTTGACATTTATTCGAATGTCTGTTCCAAAGATTGAGATTTTTTTAGATTAAGCAATCTACGTATATATTTTCACCTTTAGGTGGCAGCAAGTGTGTATCGGTGCTCTTAAAAATGCCCAATTTTTTAATGCACTTTTCCTATTGAATCATTAGCAGACACATTGTATCAAAAGAAAATAGAAAAAAGCAAGTGAATCTTTAGTTTCGGTTGAATGTGGGGATGCACCGATCATGAAATTCTGGGCCGATACCAATGTTTAAAATAACAATTTGGCCGATAACCGATACCGATGTTTTTTTTGTTATTTATTCCCCCTTTTGTGCAAGGTAAACAAACCCTAACCCCCCCAAGAACGCACGCAGACGCGCACCTCGTATACACGCACACACAATGACACAGAGAGAGGCTTTTATGATTTGTATGAAATCAATGTTTATTTCAACAACTGCGCCATCAACATTCAACATCCAAATTATTTCAATGTGGGCTTAGGCAGATAGGCCTACATGCGCCAAAAACAGATCGCTAATTATTTTACTGAACACAGCCTGCATGCCGGTAAACTAGACACGTCTTTAGCATATGGAAACTATGGCCAAAGAAATAAATTCACACAGTGTGTCTTTTTACAATTTATTTGTTTCCAGCATTCGTAGTGTTGATCAGCTGAGAAATAGTCTGCCAAAGACGTTGGCGTCGCTTAGCAACCTAGGACGCTTGCGGAGTGATACAACGGGAAAAAAAAGGCGCCCGTGTGCATGTGTGGTTTGTTTCCAAATAAAAGTGAAAGAAAATGTCGGTCATGTGGGAGTATTTCACTGTCTCGGAGAAAGATCAGCGATATGCAGTTTGTAAGACATGTTCCAGTGACATTTCAAGAGGAGGAAGCATTAAACATGTAAACATCGGCCACTGCCATCGGTGAATGTCATCTTATTTTCCGATACATCGGAAAATAAGCATCCCTAGTTGAATATCATTCATGTGTCAAGGTTGGGCACCTTACTCAAGGATGTCCATATGTAGACCAATACTTGGCACGAAGACCCTCGTGGCTCTGTCATGAAACTCTTCCCTTGTTTCCCATCGTCCAGGGGAGAGGAGGGGCTTCCCCGAGGAGCGTGGGCCGGGCCCTGCTTCGTCCCAACCCCCTCCTCCTCAGCCTCAGCCTCCCCCCCCGCGCGCCGAGAAGAAACCAGAGACCAAGAACGTGGACGACCTCCTCAAACCCCCAGGCAGGATGTCCCGCCCAGAGAGGGTACGCAAACCCACCGCCCGGTGCCTCTCAGACAGCCTAAAACATGGTTCAATTACATAAATGTACTGAATGTTTAATAATGTGTGCATTGTTTTTCAGATTGTCATCATAATGAGAGGACTTCCCGGAAGCGGTAAAAGTCACGTCGCCAAGCTGATCCGAGTAAGTGGATTTGTGGGGGCATTAGTTTCCCAGATGTTGTTGACATATTGAGGTATATCATATCGTTAGCCTCATTGCCTAGTCATATTTGGGCCAAATTTTGATATCTATCCTAACTGTACTCTCGTAACGCTGCTGAATCACTGTGCCTCATTGGCTATATCCTAAGCCAATCAGAATGCTTTATACATTCCATAATCATTATCTGCCGAAGTCATCTATTTGACAGTCATTTTTGACGCTAAATACAATAT
This sequence comes from Gadus macrocephalus, assembly GCF_031168955.1. Lineage (NCBI taxonomy): Eukaryota > Metazoa > Chordata > Actinopteri > Gadiformes > Gadidae > Gadus > Gadus macrocephalus. Next base: position 5,968,259 of record NC_082402.1, on the reverse strand, counting down.
GAACCTTCAAATATGACTTAAGCAATTATGCTATGAGGCTAACGGTATATAACGGTCTAGCACACGTTAAAGTAACAGGTTATGATCCACCACCTAACCTTTTACCCTCTGCCCCTGTCTACCTAACTTGGTGTGTCTTTTCTCCACGTCCTGCTCCTGAACCTCAGGACAAGGAGGTGGAATGTGGGGGCGCTCCACCCAGAGTCCTGGTCCTGGACGACTACTTCATGACAGAGTCGGAGAAGGTGGAGAAGGACCCCGACACGGGAAGGCGGGTGAAGAACAAGGTCCGTTCTGACCAGTCCTCCCCGATCAACTTTTTTTTTTTTTTTTTGGAAATGTTGTGTTTCTTTTAAGGAGAAATTTCAAAGCTCTCAATTTCAACGTTTTTTTTTGGCGAGAAATGCTGAATAAATGCATCATGTTTTTTTTTTGTTTTTTTTTCAAACTCAAAAACAATCATTTGAATAATCGTGATTTCAATATTAACCAAGCTAATTGTCAAAAATCGCCCTCCTCAGGTGCTGGAGTACGAGTACGAGCCGGAGATGGAGGACACATACCGCAGCAGTCTGCTGAAGACCTTTAAGAAGACCCTGGACGATGGCTTCTTCCCCTTCATCATCATGGACACCATCAACGACCGCGTCAAACACTTTGAGCAGTTCTGGAGCGCGGCCAAAACGAAAGGCTTTGAGGTAGGCCGGGCGTTTCCTCTTTTGGGGGTCTGGGATTCATTTCACAACACGCGTGTGAGGCAGTATTCACCTGTTTGGGCAGAATGGCAGAGAATGACAGTTGCCCTGAATCTACGCTGAGATGATGCTCTGTGATCGTGGCGAGATGTTTGTCAAATGTTGTTGTCCCTGTCACCACAATGGCCACGTTCTCCTCTTAGGTCTACGTGGCTGAAATCACGGCCGACAACCAGACCTGTGTGAAGAGGAACGTACACGGTCGCACACTGAAGGACATCGCAAAGGTCTGTCGCACTTCGGCTCATAGCAAAGATTCATATTTGTATTGGTCCATAAGCATACCAATGCATACTTGTTGCTGATAAATGCAGAAAACACGCTGGTCATGGAGGTTGTGTTTGGGTGTGCTGGGTTGGTCCCACATGTTAATCCAATAACCACAACGACAGTTTAGAGTTAAGACTTTTACTGAACGTTAGCACTTTACATGCCACCGCCATTATTCACACTCAAAGAACAGTTAGCAAACCTTCCGCACATGCCCAGTAGATGACAATACATTCATGGAGGTCGTGTTTAATTTTCCCAGATGTCGTCCAACTGGGAGCTGTCGCCACGTCACATGGTGCGCCTGGATGTCCGCTCTCTGCTTCAGGACGCTGCTATCGAGGAGGTAACGTCTCGTCCCTGAGCTATTGTATCCTGGCATTCCAGCAGTGTACCCTCTTACTGTTCCCCTACCGTTGTATCACGAGAGCCAGTGCTTTTCTATCCTACTGTTCATCTACCGTTATGAAAGGGACCCAGTGCTGTTCCATCTTACGGTTCCCCTAACGTTGTATCATGAGACCCAATCCTGTTCTTTCCTACTGTTCCCCTACCGTTATAAATGAGACCCAGTACTGTTCTCCTACAATTTTATCATGAGACCCAGTGCTGTTCAATCATTAGCTTGTCAAGCCATGGCAAAGTGTACTCCAACATGGATTCGATTACAAATGAACTGAACCCCTTTTGCATCGGCAGGTCGAAATGGAAGACTTCAATCCTGAGGATGAGACCAAGGAGATGAAGAGGGAGGAGGAGGAAGAGGGTGACATGGTAGGACCACGCCAACAATCGCTGTTGTTGCTACATAGTCGGCAGTCTCATTTCTCCACCGATTGATAGTCATATCTATCACGGGAGGTGAACCCTTAGCCTCTTTCATTTGACTCAACAGGTCAAGCCGATTGTATTTGCATAGCCCTTAATCTCAGCCTCAAAGGGCTTCACAGGCACACATTATACAGCCTCTACACTACTACACTAAATCCATCAAAACGTTACAAATAACTGTTGCCTCGAAAATTAGGGATGTTTTTATGATTATAGCTGAGGTTTAAGATTTTAAAGATTATGTTTCGTCATTCACAAACATTGATTGAGAAGAAAAATATATTGACACTTGCAACATTGAATAAGATAATGTCTATATACTTTGTAGATTGGCTATTCTTCAGCACTAATGTTAGATTTTTGTTTAATTCGTGAATCAATGATTTTCTTTTGGCTCTGGCAAAAACTCAACTGTCAGGTGAAAGCTGAGAACTTTCCTCGCGTGTAGAAAGAACAGAGAAGCCCAACTCTGTAAATCTAAGAAACGCAAATGGCCAGGTTTGACTGACTCAAGCCTCAGCTCTGAAACCCTTGGGTTCTGTGAACCAGGGAACCTGTATCCATGTTTACTGTTGCCATGACGACGTCGATATGTTTTTTCGCACACTGACCCAAGCCAAACATTAATCATGCATTTCACCCTCAAGTAGCTTTCCACGAAATGCACATTGAACTCTCCATGACGGCAGACAATTTCTAATATGAAAACGTTTCGCCAGTAGAGGTTTTGTGTACAAAATGTGTAATTGAAAGGAACATCATTTAATTTTGATTTGATCAGTTGTTCATGAGGTAGATTCACCACATTACTAACTTGATGTGCACTCTCCTTCTGGTGCCTCTTAATATCCGTCCTCATCTGTGGTTATTATTACTATTCAATGTTAACTAATGTCCACAATGTCTGAGCGCTGACGGTATTTTTCCACAAGGGTACGGTTGCAAAGCATTACAAATGCACCGCTGGAATCCATTAGTGTGCTGGCACCTGCCTCAATCCAATGCAGCAATTGCATTAATAATCCTTTGTTTTCATACAGTTGGTTTGTACACGTGTGAAAGTAAGCAAACAAAAGTTCTGTTTCTGCATCCAAACGCATAGGATGCACAAACAATAACAGCACTTACAAAAAGTGGTCGATGGTAGACCAAAGGGTAAAGCGGATGAGTGTGGAAACCAGAGCAGCCCTAAAGCCTCATAAGATTCATAAGGCTTTTATCCAAAGTGACTTACAACCATTTTTATACACACACCGACTGCGGTGTCAACCATGCAAAGCGACAGCCAGCCAGTCAGGAGCAGTTAGGACGAGGTGTCTTGCTCAGGGAAACCTCGACCCTCAACTAGGAGGAGCCCGGGTTCGAACTAGCAACCTCCCGGTTACAAGTCAACCCGCTCTAGCTTCTGAGCCACTGCTGCTAATTTCTACTTCTTTGTCAAAGAGCTGCCGTAAGTTGGTCGCCACGAAAACGCTCGCATGTGTCGTTCTGCGTGGTGAGCGTCGTCTGGCAATAGAGTACGTAGACTGCGTCGTACTTACGCACGTGCTGGCGAACATTTTTCAACTAGCCTATCGAGAATGAACTGGTACTCGTCGCGGGAAAGATGAAACGGGCCGTCTGGACGCGTAGCTACGTTTTTCGTTACGAGAGAAGACCCCCTATGGCAGCTTTATGACACAAGATGCATGGACCACCAGCAGTGGGTTTAAGTCTGATTCAACCAATCACAGGACAACATCAATTTATTTTAGTAGGACTAGTGACGTAATCGGTAACACCGGTTCCATCTAACACAAATGGTAACACCAAGAGAAATGCAGCGATTATAAGCTTTCAATCAAACAAGCCGAAAGCAGGACAGCCATGGCACACTATAAAACGATGACAAAGACGTACAGTACATGCAGTTTGGTTAAGGCTGAATTAATGGATTTACATGCCGATTACCGTGCTTACATAACCACCAATTTAATTGCAGTTGCCCAACTTTCTCGCAGACATCACAGTCTACCACTGCCCAGAAAGAGCTCCACACAAACCGCGCCGTCAGTGCCCTTTGGTCGTGACGTCAGACCACCTCGGTAAAGGTAGTCTGACGTCACGAAAAGAACTGCGTTCACAGCACAGTCGCAACACAGTGTTTCGGGGAGACTGGCAGACTTCTTTTAGCAACAGTGTTAAAATGGTATTGATTATAATGTTGATGACCATATCAGGTTTTGGGTTCACTGGCTCTTTAAATGGCGATAACTTTTCCACTGATGGTCATAAACAAATTAAGATCAGTTTAATGGTCAATCTGATGCTTAAGTTTCCTTCATGTCATTTGGGACACAATGTGATCCTCCCACCCAAGAAAATTTCTTTCAACTGAAAAATATTGTTTGTTTAACTGAGCGGGAATTCAGGTTCTCCTTTTTAAACCCCCTCTCTGGGCATCCCCATCTTGTTGATAGGTTGAATCAAGTCGCAATAATTTAACAAAAACTAAATGTATCTTGGTAGACTGCAAAATGATCTAGTAACAATACTTCTAACAGAAGCCAAACGTTTTTACTTCCTAAAATTACTTGAATAATATGCATACAGAATTCTCTGATTATACCATATAATCTAGCAAACCGGATTCAACCGGATTTTCAGAAACATTGAAGAATCCAAGCTGTAATCAACAAGTCTTCGGCAAAATTCAGATTTCCTGTTCGATGGAAACATCAGAATATTGCAAAAGATTTGTATTTGTTAGTTTGTTGTATGGTAATGCAAGGATTTCCATGATGATGAAAAGCATCATGATACAAAGTTGATTGTCTTGACGCTAATGTGATATTAATTATATTTAATTACTTACTTATTTGATTCAGTGAAAAATAATGGTAAATATTAAAATTACAACGGTTTTCGAGACTGGTATATTAAAATACAAACTTAATATTTTCATCTTCTGTATATAATTGTAAGTTAATTTCTAATCCAAAACTCTCAAAGAAGAGTTAAGACACATGACTCATTACATTTTGACTCGACATGTGATATGCTGCTTAGTTTCTTTGGGAGATTTTGATTGGATTTCATCATGGCATTCAAATATAATGAAAAACAACACTTTCATTTGGAGCTATGGATTTTTATATTTTGTTCATTATTTAGTACTTATTATTAAATGACTACAAAATGTACCACTGTAATTTTAACACTTAAGTATGCTGTAAAAATTATTCCAACATTTTGATTTTGATGTCAATGGAATTGACAAAATATTTAAAAATAAATAAATAAATGTTTTGCTTCTTTCAACTATTATTGAGACTGGGTATTTTTCAAGTTGGGAATCTCTGAGGATGCTGAACATACACACTGATAGTTTTTCTATTATCTATAAATAGATATTAGCTCAGATCACCGTGATCTGGCTGGTATGTGTTGTCAGAAACTAAAATGCAAGCTTCAAGACTGAAGCTTACATCAATATACAAATGCTGGAAACTAGACAATTGGGGTCTTGACCTTATATTTTATATGAAATATTTGGTGAAATTGATTGCAGAACCAATTCACACCAGTAAATTACAATTCCTGAAATAAGAGTGGCTAATATAAATATGAACCAATTATTTAGCTAGTGGAAATTCCAAATCGATTGTGAAAAATGTTTGATCTAACAACCATTTAAAAACCTACTCAATCATAAAAAAAATTCTAAAGGTAAGCTTGATAGACAGAATGTCAAAAATAGACAGAACGGATCAATAATTTTAATTCTATAATCTTCCAAAAATACTGTAACAAAGAAATGGATTCCCATAGCAGTGCAAGGTTTTTAAGGAATGTGCACATACCGCCACGTAGTTTAAATTACAAACATCATAAATGTTACACATTTGCTGGATTTTATTTTAGAGTTTCTAGTTATTTTGTTCATGACAGAATCCCCATATAGGGTGTTTTCTTAAAGGTACAATATGCACTGTTTATTTTTCTTTTAGATTCCGATGTTATTTTTCCTGCTTTTACTGCTGGGGAGTTTGGAGAGTAGGCCGTACTGGACGTAGCCTGAAATTGCAAATAATGCATATTGTACCCTTTTTAAGATTCTTCACCTTCAATCCGTTCCAATAAAGCATCAGCTATGTCACATTCACTTTATAATGGGAAAGCTATATTGTGGGATTGTTTGGTTTAAATATGTGCTGGCCAAAATCCCTTACTTCACTATCCTTGTATATATGGCCCCAGAAGTCCTTCATCTCAGAAAGGGCCCCTATTTTACCACCACCAGGGGGGCTGGCTAGTCATGGCAAGCCTTTCGTGACATCAATTTATGATCACAAGTGGGCGTGCCCAGCAGGAAGAAGTCCACGGGGGGGGTGGGGGGGTGACCAGGGAGTGGATCATTCCATCTGTGGATGGATTGTTTTGGTTGATAGGCTGGCTTGGGGCCAATCAGCTGAAGACCCGGTGGTAAAATAGTGGCCCTTGACCTAAGCAGAAGTCACCGCATCATCCATGTTTGCATGCGACTGTGTTAACATGTCCCCTACAGTGTTAATGTCATTAAATTCCAACATGTCATTGTTGACGTTTTGCTCTTATAACCTCAACCAAAGAATCTTTTGTCTCCTCTTTTCAACCAATCTCTCTCTCTCTGTCTCTACCTTCTCCCCCAATCCCCCTTTCCCCCTGAAGACATTTAACTGCTACAGTGTTTTGTTCTGTATAATCTAGGGTTACATTCCAAAAAGCAAATGGGAGATGGATACGTCTGAGGCAAAACTCGGTGGGTATTTTACTTTTATTGTGTTTAATGAATAACTGATCTGATACGCTGCGACGAGAATCGGCTCTCGCCTAGGGTTGGGTAGCGGTTGATACCGGTTTCGGTACCACTATGGCACCGGTTCCTTTACGACCGGTAAATACCGGACCGAATTATTTCAGTGCAAGCTGCTGATTTAAATATCCGTCCTTAGGTTCTCTAAAACCAACCCGCCCTTTAACTGTTGGGCAAGGGCCGAACAGAAGCATAGCTTGTCAACATCACTTGATGGACGCTCAGCCAATCAGATAAAAGAGGCGGGTGTAACGTTTTCGTTACCGATAAGTCTGGTTGATTGGTTCTTTTTTAACGTGTACAGTAATATGCAAAAAAAATACTTATTAATGTAATAAACAAAAAACATAGTTCCTAAAACAACGTTGAGTAGTAGACATGTTTATTGGTCTGTCAATTTAAAATAAAAAAAATAAGTTTGCATTTATTTTGACGTTATTAGTATTGTACTTAGTATTTGAGGTTAAATTATTGAATAGATGTTCAATTTCCTTGCATTTGTGATTTTATGTGTGATCAGTTCAGGCACTGTTAAGGCACCGGTACTTTTAAAAGTAACGTTGTAGCACACCGTTATCGGAAAAACGAAACCCAACCCTACTAGTACCAGACTTTTTCCGGATATGTTAATACATTTTCTAAATCAATCACATTCATGTGTGACTTTTTTAACCTGTTAACTGAATTTTCCAGCTCTCATTCAACATGAATAGAAGCTAGATTTTCCACAATCGACATTCTTGAAATTGCATCGGTAACTCTTTATGCAAACTCTGGCAGGGCAGTTGTAAAAATTATTTAAATTCATGAATTTCTAACCACCGTCCATCCTTTAATTACGTTTGCGGCTTCGTTCTCCCGTCTCCACAGACAAGCTGGACGGCATCGTTTGCGGTGGGAAGAGGAAGCGGGAGGGCGTGGCAGGCATGGAGGACTTCCTTCAGCTGCCCGACGACTACGCCACGCGCATGTCTCAGCCCGGCAAGAAACGGGTAAGTGGACCCACGTCCTCGTCGGCAGCTGATTGGCTGAGCCCACATAAGAGGATCCACCCAAAAAGTCAGATCTGTGTAGAAATACCAGGTATCCGGGTGTAGTTGCCTTCATCCATACGTCTCTCACAATGCCATGAAGTGGGTATTCTCGAGTTGCATGAATCGAACCCTTAAACCCTTGTAGGGTTAATACCATACTCTTCCAGATGACCAGGACTGGAACATATCTAAACATACCATCCACAATAATTGTCATGATGGTTATAAGGGGAATTTGGGTAATTTCAACATTTCATCCCAAAAAATAATCAGAAATATCCATGTTTTTCGCTCGCCCGTGACCTGTCATCGTTCTCTTTTAAGGTTCGGTGGGCGGACCTGGAGGAGCAAAAGGAGGCGGACCGGAAGCGTGCTATTGGCTTCGTGGTGGGTCAGACAGACTGGGAGCGAATCACAGACGAGAGTGGCCAGCTGGCCCAGAGAGCTCTCAACCGCACAAAGTTTTTCTAAGAAGAGAAATCTGTCATTCCTCTTGTCTCTTGGAGAACTGGTACGTACTTTGTCTCCTTGATTATTTCGTGTTCGATAGATAGTTGAGCGGTCGATGGGTATTTTCACAGAGCTTCAAAAGCTGGACTACAAAGTAAATTGTGCTTTTGAAAAAGTCAAGCTACTACTAGCTTGATTTCATTGTCGCGCTGGAGTCTAGCTCAATTCTTACGGACTTCTTTAGAGAACAGTGATGGATCACAAAGAGGTTTGGATGTTTCAAGACGCCAATACATCTGGAAAGAGACGGGATAATTAGCTAATGTTTTAAAATTGTTCAATCTTGGCTGACAGGTTTTTGGGGTGTCAGAATAAATGTTCCTCTGCTGTGAATCAGATATCGACCCTGGTGTCATAAACATCAGACCTTAGTGTTGACCAACTTGGTAGAGATTACACAGATGTTTCCATTGATGGCAAATCAATAATGATGTGTTGAATTTGTTACAGATCTCCACTTAGTGAAAGCAAACGACTCAACGGTGGAACAGAACAGAAACAATAGTGTTACTGCTGCTTCTTAGATTAACTTAAATGTGAAATGGTTTTCTTTTTAATTCTAAGCTTTATATGAATGATACATTTAGATTTAACGGTCTCTCTGTGATACTTTATTGTGAAATTACTTTTTTTCCAGGCGGGTTTGCGTTGGCTGTTTTATACTCTACGGGCTCTATGTGTCTAGCTGTAGCATTCTTGTTTTATGAGTAAATGACAAAACAATAAATGTTTTTAAAAAATGAACACCTGTTTCGCTTTCATTTTAGCCTTGTTCCCTTAAAGAATGGAAATTTTAAGAGGAACTACCAATCATTGAAGCCGACATCTCGAACCAGAAAGTAAATGAAATGGAGGTCCTACCCACTGGAAAGGCTTTGCATCCAGCCCTGTAATAAAGAGTTGGGCATTGCATAGTTTTGCTGTGAAGCATCATTTTGAAATGCAGCAAATGGACACTTGAATTATTACCATGGTGAATGAGAATGATGAAGGGCAATAATTTCCTTAATGCCTACGACGTGTGCTGTTTAATTCACTTTGACCCTGCCCGTTGTACTGACAAAATGTCATCCACAACATACATCTCTGATGATTGGTATCTCAACACGTTTCATCAGTATTAGTCAATTGTAAGTACTGTACATTGAATGCAATTCTTGATGCAACCATTCAAGTATCTGTTGTTTCAAATCTTTCCCAATTATACGGTTCTTCTGTTAAACTTGTCTTGGACATTTTATAAAACAAATTTGAAATGTGTTCGAATGATGGGTCTAGATCTGTCATGGTATATTGAACATGGAAACAAATGGCCTTATCCTACTGCATTGAATTGAGCAGAAATCCAAGGGAAGTTACTCTTCTGTCGTAGTCCAGCACACTCTCTAACTCCCTCTCTCCCATCTGGTGAAACATGCACCTGTTGAATTTTCACATCACATGGAAGGCTGGTTTCGTGAATAGATGGGCTTTGTTAGTGTAATGTGTTCTGATGAATTGCAGTACAATCAATGTTGCTGGTTTTAATCTCCCATAGATTAATGCCCATTGAATACTACAATGTAGAATTCATGGATTTTTTTATGAAGGGAAAACTACACATAAGGCATGTTGATCGGAGTAAACGTTTAGAGTATTTTGTGAAACTTAACTAAATGAAGTTTCTGGGAACGAGTGAAATACTGAACGTCATTTTCTAAATATTAGGCCAACTTCCTCACGCAGTACATGATCCATGAATAGGGTTTGAAGATTTATGCTCACAAATACAGTCCCCAGAACAGTAATCCCTGACCAAAGGGCAAGCATGGAGACCCGTATGAAATGCAAGGCAACGGTGAACAGCGAGAAGAGGTTGTTTTGCACTCTAAATGGTAAGTATTGCAACTAGTCAATTCACAGTTTGTTGTAATATGCTACGGAAATTAAAGCACATCAATGCCACTAAGATGTTAGCGGCATTAATGTTTGACTCCCCAGCTAAAAGGTTCTGTGCTCGATCCCCAATGTCCACAGTCTGCCTGCATGCATCCTTGAGCTAAGATGGCCGACGCGAGCTGCTCCTTAATGCGGGGTCTGAAGTCGGTTTTAAGTCACTTTGGATAAAGTGCCAAATGTCAATGGTAATGGTTAAACAAACAATATGTTTCAATGTCTTAGTGAGAGACAGGAAATGTAGTCTCATAAGGCACTCATCATAAGAACCAGGAATTATTTTGGACCTAATTTTCCAACTTTTTAAAAGTCAAGTTAATGTTAATATACATGATTGTTTAAACGTGTTGTCTTGGCGTCCTGTAAACGAAAACTTGTATTCTCTGAATATTAAAACCGTTCCTCTCTTCTGTGGCGTTTGACTCTTCTGTGCATCACCTGAACACCAGTCTTCTACCTGAAATGGTGTTCTTCATCTTGTCTTTGTTTTTGTATTGAGAATTGGAAACACAATAAGGAAACAATTGTTATTGCTTTTTAATTTGGATAATATAGATAAAGTAAATCCTGTATAGTTTGTCCATTATCATGGTTAAATCTGATTGCCTACACACTACAGAGCAATGTAAAGTCTAATCATTTAGTGTTATCTGAAAGAGTCATGTTCAGTGCTCATGAAAGAGAAAAACACAATAGCCCATGAGTTCAACAGACTCAACAAACAGTCTTGGGCCACAGATGAAGAGCATGGCTTGTGATGTACTGGTTGTTAGTCAGGGTAGTGAGCTTTGAACTCTTCGGGTACATTGCTGTCCAGTTTACAGATGACCTTGTAGATAGGCTTCTTCCACGAGGGATCGCAGTCCTTCCCCAGGGAAACGGCCACGTAGAACTCTCTCAGCGTCATCTCCGCCACCTCAAGAAATCTCTCGGGGACCTGTTCACAGAAACATGGAATGAACACAGATTATATGACTTCATGCACCTGTGAATGAGTGACTTCCCTTCTTAAAGAGTTTGTGTGTGTGTGTGTGTTTTGGATGTGTATTGTAGTATCCATTTTAGGCCTGTATCCATCCCGGTAAGTTGGAGGACAATGATAATGAAGAGCATAACCGTTTTTTCTTTCAGATCCCTATTGTTTAAACTTGTGCCGTATTGTTGGTTCATCAGATTGTTTGATTCCCAACGGGATCCACACATTCTTCCATGTATTGTTTACTTTTAATGTTGAAATCTAATCTGAGCAGGGTGCTCTGGTGTAAATGGACAGGTAGCTAAAGCTGAACAGTAAGAAAATTACTTGCGACACAGCTGTAGCTTTATAGACTGGGCGGAAACTCGATGGAAAGACCATACTGCCATCTATTTTTATTAATAACCGCACATCAATTTCACCACTAGAAATAAAATGTATGCACGCCGTCTCCAAAATCATTGGTCTCCCCATCCCAGACCTGTCATTTATCATTGACTTACCTGTGCAACATAACGCTTGTGACACACATGCACGCACACACACCTCTCTCTCATTGGCTGGTGTGTTAATGTGCTGCTGTTGATAGCTTGTATTGTAATTAACGTCCTATGTGATGTACACGAGTGGCTATGAATTTCCTCTCAGGAGGATGATGCAACGGAATCTAATTTAATCCAAATAATTTAATCCAGTGTTAAACTACATGTAGTCAACTCTACAGAGCTGGTGCAACACTAACAAAGAGAACCATCGGCTCTGGTACTAATGTCCAATCTTGTCCAATCCATTCCCTGTCAAACTACATTAGAGCTTTGACTTTATTCTATTATGCACCAGCGGGGCTACTTGATGGCCTGATTACCATGGCTCTAATCACCCTACTCAAAGACATTGCCATGTAATGTTGTGCAGTATTTTACTGTAGTTTTCTGTAAGGAAAGCAAGTGATGACTGCAAGTGAAGGCTCCTCCTACAAGCCCGGCCAAACTCAAAGGTCAAGAGGTCACAGTTCATTTAAATTATTTCTGACAATTAGTTAAATCAAATGCAATGTTATAGTCTGTTTGTGTGTGGGGACTTTGCTGCCCTCTGCGTAAGGAGTACAGATTTGAACACTTTGGTAGACCATGACCAAGAAAAGAAAAACGCCATTGTGTATACAATCTGACTAAGAGCCCTAAATACCCGGGTTCTGTGAATACATCTCAGAGCGACGGAAGCAGTTCAATACAAAACAGACTGACATTTTGGGCTTTCTCAGGCTGGCAAATGTAATGTCCCCTACATGTCCATTGGGGAACTGGCATCTCTTTGAACATTCTCCCTGTCATCGTGTGTGTCTACATAAAGGATGCATTCAATTGGAAGCATTTTGCATAATTCATGAACATGTCCCTCATTGTGAGAGTGCTGTAGACTGGGTGGTTTTTGTAGGTTTCTCAGGAACCCATTGAAACAAAATGTTACTAATCCAGCCGTGAATTTAAGATCATACACTATTCATCACACGTATTAGAGCTTGAATGAAATAAAGTATAAAACTGTTTATTCTATGGATCATCTTGGTTGGCCTGTCTGCAATGTCCTTCATAATTAGCAACAACAAAGAAAAATACATATGGTTCTTCAACTAATATTATCTGTTAAAAGACAACTCTTTTCTTTTAAAGGTTTACTGAAATACCGTTGATCCCAGAAATGAGTCCATTGCACACAGAACGGATCGATGGGTCGACCATGATGTGAACGTTATTGGGATTTAGAGACTATACAAAAACGAAGCTTATAGAAACTCCTGTGGCATTGACCTATGCAAAATAGAAAGCTAGAAGCAAATAAACAACACAATGTTCAGGAGTGTATCGCTGGAGGATTTATACAGGCTCAGCCCCCCCCACCACCTTCCCCACGTATAAAGAGCAGGGACAATCATCCACGGAGGGAGAGATCAGCTGAGGTAGCACTGGGATGACTAACAGGGTTGGGTTTATCAGCCTTCTAGGCAGGGAATTGAGCTCCCTGGGGAGTAAATAACATTTCAGGAACATTCTTCCGTCAGAGTGCAGTAAAAAAAATAAGCATTTTAAGGGAGACTTGTGTAGAGAAATGACAATGATAACCAATCCTCTTTAAAAACTCATTAGCTATTTCAGTTCATATTTATTATGGGCTTGTTGATTTAGAGGCTGATCACCTTGTTTGTTCATCCCAAGCCAGCCCAGCTCTGCTATGGATCCATTCAGAACAGTTCAACAGAGATGACGGTACACTCGCAGCAGGGCTGTTGCTGGTGTTTAAATCGAATCAACCTGTAGGCTATAACCAATTCTGTGTTTTTAATATGAACTAAATTTTGTTAAAAATTAGACCAGGTCATTATAGTAAGGCTCAGCATTAACAAATGAATACACTGTACACAAACTAACATGTTCAAAACAGCCTAAGAATGTCACAATTACACAGAAAAATAAGAGACTAAATACTTGTTCATATCTCCTATTTTCTGTGTAACAAGTGTGTTCATACAAAGCCATCTTTCCTTCCGGGACCTCACATTTCTAAACAGTGCTACAATCAAATACAACAAATTGATCATAACCATGCTACACGCGGATTCACTTGGACGAAATAACAAAACTTGTTTACAAATGACTTGCCTCGTGTATAAGGGTGTATAGGGCTAGGGAAAAGGACCTTACAAGATACACAAAAGATACACATTGTCTCATAATTCACCTATGGTTATGATATTGCGACACACCATTGTGATTTTAGTTACACACACACACACCGTCTCTAGCACTGTGTCTCACCTGGAAATCACTGGCCTTGTTGTAGTGCATGTTGAGGGTCCTGAACAACTCTGATTCTCTGCCCACAGTCAGAGCCCCGGTGTGGGCCACTCCCTCGGCCAGGGCCTGGCGGGCCTGCTTCTCCATCTGGATGTAGTAGAACTCCCGGAAGTTGCTGAACCACTTGATGAGCTGGGAGGTGATGCAGCGGGTGAACTGGACCGACCGAGAGAGAGAGAGTGTGAGTCAGCCACACACAATGGGTAAGGTGAGTGGGTCAGGTTATGGGTAAGAGAGATTATATAATAAGAGAAACTGTAAAATGTGTATTGTCGGCACAAAAAACAGATCTAATTGTTTATAATATTTTATATATTTATCGTATTGTTCAGTGATTATCGACTTTGTTTTGATTGTGAATGCTAATAAAGTATGTTTTGGATAAATCTGTTGTCTTTCGTGCACAAATTTATCAATGGTTCATTGCTACTATACTGTATTTAGCAATATTTTATTGCCTCCTGAAGAAAACCTTTTTTGCATCAGACCTATAATGAAAAAGTATATCAAACATACTTACTACATGCTAAATCTATGTAATAATGTGGAAAACATTCAGTCATGAGCTTTTGACAAGACCGCAGGCAAAATCTTTAACTTAATAAAAGTTAACGTCCCCTTTTGGACTCTAGTGAAGACTTCATCATGTGACTACACCGGTGGTTCAACATCACGGCTCACCTGCACGTCGTGGAAGAAGGTCTTGAGCACCAGGGAGCTGGGGTAGCGAGTGTAGAAGAACATGAGTTTGGCCTTCTTCAGGTGGCTGGTGGTCAGACCGTCCTGACAGCGTTAAGGAACCACGCTCGCCAGAGAAGAGTCAAACTAGTGTACCAAAGCTCCAATATGTCCAAACACCTCCCTAGCTGTCACACCACAGCAATGCCAAAAAAATACAGCAATTTATCCTCTCGAAAACGACATCAGTGTATTTATCTAAGAAATGTCAGACATTCATAAAACATATCTTTCACAATCAATAAGTTAAGCCGCCACCATTGATTCTCGATCAGGTCTTGAACCCGTTGGGGTGAGGCAGCGACTGAAAGGATACATTCAGGGAGAACAGGCTGCTCATCAGCATGCTCTGGGGCCCGTCTGCCCTGGTCTGAACGTCCATGGGGACGCACAGGTCCCCCAGGAACCCGGGGTCCAACGCAAAGTGCCGGGCCCCTCTGACGGAGCGAGAGTTGACCTTGCACCTCACTTTGCTCCCCGGGGCGCCGGCCGTTGCCAGCACCTCCTGCTTCAGTCCATCGCAGGGGTTCTTGTCTCGCCTGACTGGATCCGCGGCCCCGCCCTTGTTGCCTTCTGAGCCCTGGGGTTCAGAACGATGGCTGGAGGGGAACTCCTGTTCACCGTGGTGCTGGTGGGGGGCTCTGCATATGGCGTAGGGTCTGAGCCGTGGTGCCCTTTGCACGACCAGAGAGAGGGCTTCGGTCTGAACCTCGGGGAGCGTCGAACCGCAGACCGTCTCGCCGTACAGGGACGTCCCGGGTGGCGGGCCCTGACGGGGACGGCTAAGGGGGGACTCGTGAGGAAGGCCGGTCACCGTGCTCCTCTCCATGACGACGACGGCAGGGGCAGCGGCAGGAGGGTGGGACTCCAGGCGAGGCATGATCTTGAAGATGGAGTCGACGCTCATGCTCACGGCGCGCGACAGCTCGTACTTTAGGATGTCGGCCATCAGCGCGTTCGCCGTGTCCGGCGTCCCTGGCGAGCTGCTCGCGGTTTGAACCCGAACCTTTTTCCTCCCGCACGCTTTTCTGTCAAAACCGTCCCCGCAGTGTGGGTCGGGGAAGATGTCGTAGGGGTCTTTGCTTGGTGAGTCACTACCGAAGCTGTGGGTCTCCTCTAACGGGGTCTCCTCCTTCGGCTGGTCAGAGTCCCGTTCCCAGTCCTCCGGGGGTAACCCACCTGATCTCCTGAACTTCAGAAGCGGTTGGCACTTCATGTTCTGGAGTTGGTTCTTTATCGCCGGGACCTCAGAGCTCCAACACCCTACAACGCTGCTTCGGCCAGCTCTTTGTGCCTGGACGCCGTCTGGGGGCCACTCCCGGGGCCCCTTGTCCCCCTGCCCGTCCTCAGGGGCCCCGTCTGTGTCTGGCTCCAGAGAGGGAGAGAAGGAAGACCCAGCCATGTCTCTGATGATGTTTTCCACCCTGGCTCGCTTGGCATGGCGGGCGGTCCTCAGGGGCCAGTCTTTGGGGCCACACAGGGTCGCCGTGGGAGACAGCAGGGGAGGGGGGGCGGACAGCAGGTGAAGGGGGTCCCGGTTCTGGGGGGCAGGGTCGGCTCCGTCCAGCTCCGCTCTGCTGGAGCCCATTGTGTAGGGAGAACCCAGGGGGCTAGTGAGTTTGTCGTCGTTGTTCAGGAGAACGGTGATGTCGAGGCCGTCTGTGATCGTGCACAGAGCGCACGAGTCGTGCTTTAGAGGCTGGACGTGCTCCGGGCTTCGGCAGTCGAGGAACGTGTTACTAGAGGCGTACATCTTCCTGGTCAAAGGAAACAATTTGGTTTGGTTTGGTTTGAGTTGGTAAATAGAGGAGTGAAATGGGAGAAACAGAATAGTGTTATCAGTTTTAAAAATATATATTTTCATTTTGAGTGAGCTAAAATGAAAATCTTTTAAATCAAAAATAAGATGGGATTCAATAAAATATAGAAAAGTATATATAGTTGCCTGTATTCTTGTGGGTTAAATAATGATCATTAAAATTATTTCGTCCTAGATGAAAGACAAAGTACTTTCTATTCTGTGAAAATACCCCTTCCAAAACTTCCAAAAGCTTAATTTGGTATATCTTGTTTTACATTTCCACTAGACTAGGCCTACTTTAGTTTCCAATAAGCCCACACATCCCGCCATAAAGATTAATTGTAAATCAACGAATTTTACGAACATTTTACCTGCCTAAAAGTAATGACCTACCTGTTGCATTCTCGGAGCGGTCTCCTCTCGATGTGAATTATCGGCCGGAGGAGAGGATGCGGTGAGCATTTCTAATAATGACGTGTAGCGTAACACAGGGGGCGTGGTCACATCTGATCGCCTATCCCGGATACATCCATTTTTAACAGCCTCCACTTTTAAAGTAAATGAATAATGTGAATTAAATTCGTAACGTGGAAGATTTATTGATACATTTGATACCCAGACAATCTTTTATGTCATTGTGCACTTTATATTCCAATTTACAGGATGACATTACTCGTTCGGTAGCCCACCCAAACCACACGGGGGTAAATGTCTCCCCCTGGTGGAGGACTGCAGCGGTGCGGAACATCTGTGGTTCTGCAGTAGGTTGCCCTAGGGTTGGGGTAGTGTCAGAAAACTTGGGACTGCAGTCGCTGTTCAAACACTAACACCAGAGCTGCTATAACCATGTTATCCCGTTCCCGGTGTGCTTCCCGGACCCTCGGCCGCTCGGTGTGCCAGCTGCTCCGCCAGGTAGGGCACCCATACCACTGTGAACGCCCTTGTCTTGGTGACCTGTGTGGTTCTAGTGAAGTTAGCCGCGGCTACTTTCCTTGATTTAAAGCAAGGCCGACGGGCTCAAAGGGAAGTCTGATACCTATGTGAAGAACTGGTGTTTTATCTTGAAGACCTTGTAACGTGCTTGACTCGTGGTCAGCTACAAAACGCCGTATTCTTTTGAAAAAGGGGCATTATTTTCCAAACGGCTACCTGCTAACGAGCGCTAGCATCAGGAAGCGTGTGGTCGGGTCAAACCAGGCGCGGTGTGTGTGTGTCATCAATGACACATGATAAGACCCACTTGAATCGCGTTATAATGTGGTATTATGTAATGGTGTAGGTTATTCTTTCCCCGTATAGTGCCCTTTACACTGAAAGCTGAGCTGACAAACCAGAAATAGCACAGGTCAAGTGTGTGTTTAGGCGCTGTGGTCCGGCGCTGTGGCGCAAGTCCAGCTGTCAGTGTCACCGCGAAGCCCCCCACTGCGCATGACTGCGATATGTACAGAATAAATACATTAACCTTGCATCTAGTGTGTGTTTTTCAGCAATGTTTGTCATCTAACTGGTTTAACTGGTTTGCTTTAAACGCACTCGTTGGTCACCACTAAGAATTATCCTTCATCAATTAACTGGTTGTAGTCACTGTGCCTTTGTCAATAGGAAAACAATATTTTGTGAAAAAAGTTAGTTTTGCTCTACATTTTGATCATTTGAACTCTTTTTTAATTCAATTGAAAAGACTCCCCAATGGTTTGAATGCCCACTTGAAAATAGGTTATTTTAATTTATGATAATGTACTGTATATGGATATGGATATAATATAAAAGGAAATATAGTGCAGTGATATGGGTCAAACATTCCTGCTCTATTTCCATCCAGGCTACTTGTCTGTCATAAAGAAATCCACCCCAAAACAGATTAATTCACAAAGCTTAAATGAATGGCCTTAAACTGCTTAGGTCATTGAGATTGCTTGAAATGGCCCCATTTAAAAAATAAGCACCTTTTTTGAAATAAATAATGGAGTACGTTTTCTACTTTCTTTCCCAGGGCAATAACAACGTTCTGGTCCGACAGAGTTCATCCGGTGAGTGGCCTTTCAAAGTGCTCTTGAGCGACTTCAGTTAGCGCTGAGCCTCCTCCAATGGGAGTAATTTACCATCCAAGACGTCTCCTTTTGTTCTCCATCCAAAAACCCAAAGCCCTTACACGGGTCATGAAGAAGGGAAAATGGCCGCCAAGCAGCCACCAAGGTGCCTCCGGGCCCCTGTGTGTGTGTGTGTGTGTGTGTGTGTGTGTGTGTGTGTGTGTGTGTGTGTGTGTGTGTGTGTGTGTGTGTGTGTGTGTGTGTGTGTGTGTGTGTGTGTGTGTGTGTGTGTGTGTGTGTGTGTGTGTGTGTGTGTGTGTGTGTGGGGGGGGGGGTTCTTGGGTGTGTGTATGTGTATTCTTGGCGTGTGTGTTCTTGTGTGTGTTTGTTCTTGTGTGTGTCACGGCCCTCTCAACGACCCTCGCTCCCGTCCTCAGGTTATCGGCCGAGCTAATGACGACTTGTTTTCTTTCATCGTTGTTGCGTGTGCTTGTGTGTTTCTGTCCGTTGTTCTCCGTCTCATGTCTTCTTCTTTACTCCTCAAGGCCTCTCTGTCTGCAGTCGGACGGCTTACAGGAATACCCCGTCCTCGTAAGTGCTCTCATGCATTCAAAACACGGCGCTGGGTGCATTGTCCGCCTGCATGCTTGACAGACTGGGCATGATCTCAGACCAGTTATGCAAAGTGCACAGGTTGTTATCGTACGTCATGGTAAATAAAGCAAGAGACGTAGGTTGACATATTCAGCCTTGTGGGGTTGCCCTGTTTAGGAGAGTACGGGTTTATCTTATGTTGTGTCTTTGTGATTGTGTAGTTCATGTGTTTTTGGCTTTTTTATGTTATAGTAGATCATTTATAACAAAAGCAAGCCAAAACGCACATGAACCACTACACAATCACAAAGACACAACACAAGATATTAAACCTTGAATATCTTATGTTGTGTCTGTGATTGTGTAGTTCATGTGCGTTTTGGCTGGCTTATGTTATCGTAGTTTTAAACCTTATGTTGGGTCTTTTCATTGTGCGTTTACTTTGTTCACGTTACAGATGTCCGTCTTCGTCAGCCGGTGTCTTCCACACAAGATACTTCCAGACGTCAGCCAATCACAGTGAGCCCTGACCCTCAACCCATCGCTTCCTGTTTCATCCATACAAGGTCGTTCTGCTCTGCTCTATATTTTACCGCGCTACTGCATGATGTTGTTGTTTTATTTCTTACAGGGGATGAGCTTCTCACCGTGAAGACCCCTGCCTTCGCTGAATCTGTCACAGAAGGGGACGTCAGGTGGGAGAAAGGTTGGTGCATTCATAACTGAACACCAACACATTTCTTCCGCACCAGTTCAGCCTGTGTCTGCCAGTGTGATGAAGAGCCATCCCAGCATTTCACACAGTTTAGCCTCTGCACAATTTAGCGAATATGCGCCAAATATCTGCTGGCCAACATTGTAGCTAAATATTGTTCCCCATGTATACTGGAAGTCAACTAGGGCTGCTAACAGCTGCTCCTATACCTTAAGTTAACTACTTGGTCAATAATGCAAATGAATGGCTAACAATTATTTGATTTGTTTTTATTATTATACACACACATGCACTGTTTCTTTCAGCCGTCGGCGACACTGTAGCTGAGGATGAGGTCGTGTGTGAAATCGAGACTGACAAGGTATCACTCACCCTAACTTTCATTTCATCTAATTAAAGATCTTCCATAGAGCGCTAGTCCTCCAATTGTTGTTGTTATCGTTGTTGTTGTTGTTGTCTCCCCCAGACCTCGGTGCCGGTCCCCTCCCCTGCTGCTGGAGTTCTGGAGGAGCTGCTGGTGGAGGATGGAGGGCGGGTAGAGGGGGGGATGGCTCTCTTCAAAATCCGCAAGGGAGCAGGTGAGCCCCCTTCGTACACCTCCCTGCTGCCCCTTACTCCCCCTTCCTCCCCCTTCCTCCTCCTTACCCCTCCTTAAACCTCCCTGCTTCTCCTTCCTCCTCCTTACCCCTCCTTAAACCTCCCTGCTGCCCCTTACTCCCCCTTCCTCCTCCTTACCCCTCCTTAAACCTCCCTGCTGCCCCTTACCCCTCCTTAAACCTCCCTGCTGCCCCTTACCCCTCCTTAAACCTCCCTGCTGCCCCTTACCCCCCCTTCCTCCTCCCTACTCCTCCTTACCCCTCCTTAAACCTCCCTGCTTCTCCTTCCTCCTCCTTACCCCTCCTTAAACCTCCCTGCATCTCCTTCCTCCTCCTTACCCCTCCTTAAACCTCCCTGCTGCCCCTTACTCCCCCTTCCTCCTCCCTACTCCTACTTCCTCCTCCCTACTCCTCCCTTTCTCTCCCTACTCCTCATTCCTAGACTAGCACGGTTAAAGGTGCTTGAGGTCAGATGTAGGAGACATCCTTTAAATCCTTTCTCTCTTCCACAGTTTTAAAGTCGGGCTTCTCGTCTGCTCACGCCTCAGCGTGTCAATAACAACGTGTCCCTCACCTCCCCCACCCTTTGTGTTTTCCCCAGGTGGAGCAGCCAAAGCAGCCCCTGCCGCAGCAGTGGAGCAGGCTGCACCACCACCACCACCACCTGCAGCCCCCACCCCCACCGCCATGCCCCCGGTCCCCCCAGTGCCAACTACGCCCGTCCGAGCCACACCCGGTGAGTGCCTTCGCTTGGTGTCATACCGTCTGGGGGGGGGAGGGGGGATCTGTTCCTTCCTGCCATCCTTCAATGACTGTATGAATAGGTCACTGATCGTGGTCAACGGATAACACTGAGCTCGGTTGAGATGAATTATTGCACGAAAACATCTACTTCCTTCTTTGAATGTATGATTTCATTCTACTCGTTTCTGAGCACTAGGGATGTAAGTTACCCTTGGCTGATCCGCCCCACACGGGAAAGATCAGAGGGGTTAAACTCACCTTTAGGATCCTGGAGAGGGGTATTTAAAACACCAAAGACCGGATTGGACACGAAGAGAGAGGAGTAGGCTATGTGTCCTAGAGAGAGAGGAATGAAACTTGTTCTAGAGAGAAGCATGATGGGTTCTGGAGAGATAAGTATGACGTGTGTTCTGGAGTGATTGTCGTATAAACCCGTCTGTTCATTTTGGGTGTAAACGTATGTGAGGATTCAGAGGAACGCTAGGAACACGTTTATGTGAAAGGATTCACGGGTATTGGATCTGATACACCCCGACTGAACAGACAGATTGTCTGTTAGGAAGAGGCTTTAGGGAATGCTGCGAGCGGTAGCCCAACCAGACGTCTCATTCAGAAGGATCTTTTCTTTTCTTTCTTTTTCTTTTCTTTTTCCAATCTTCCGGTTGCAGTCTCAGCCATCAAGCCATCAGCTGCTGCAGCCGCTGCCCAGGCAGACATCCCAGCGCCAGGGTCCAGGACGGAGAGCAGGGTAAACCAGGGGACCTGTCATCACTACTAGGGGGAGGGTCCACCACGGGATGCCTACCTCCTCATTTGGCCTCTCACGTGTCCTTTCGTTGTCACTCACATTGCTACTACTCCTATTGTGTTCATTTAAATGTTTTCCTGTATTTGTGTTTCTGTTATTTTTTTTATCTTGTTTTAAAGGGGTGATATCAAACCACCAGGTGTGATTCGCCATTACAAGCCGCTTGCCAACAAAGGAAAAGGCCGATTTTTAAATGGCTTGTAATGGCTAATCACACTCACACTTTTTTGTTCTTTTATTTCTACTACTGTCCTGTACTTTGTGCGGGAGACAGCCTGAGGTCCCCCCATGGGGGCTGAATAAAGCAGCATCTATTCTCCGGGGGTCTCCACACTGCTGTTAAGGGGTTCCGCTGAGGTGTAACCGTCCCCTAAGGTCCCTCCTCTGTCCTCCGTCCTCTGTCCCCAGGTGAAGATGAACCGAATGAGGCTGAGGATCGCCCAGAGGCTGAAGGAGGCTCAGAACACCTGTGCCATGCTGACCACCTTCAACGAGGTGGACATGAGGTGGGCCCCTAGGGTGGGCCCCTAGGCCGGGACTCTAGACACTTTAATGTGTTCGGCGTTTATGTGTGCTTCAATAAGGTGGCATATACGATACGATACTGCTTTATTTGTCAGTAGGGCACTGAAATTAATTTTGCGTCCCTGGGAAGGCCTAGGATATAGCTCTAGGACCTCAACTGTCTCCAACGGTTTATACATTTACATTTCTACTTCTGTATCGTGTGTATAGTCATATATCTTTGGTCATATTTCTATATTATGTATTTATTCTTTGCTTATGTCTTTGTTTTCCAAACAATAACTGCAGTGTGGCGTCAAGTCAAGTCAACTTTTATTATATAGAACATTTCATACAAAAGACAGACTCAATGGGGTTCACAGAAAAAAAATACACAATACATCCTACAATACAGTAAAATAAAACTAGATTTCAAAGAATGCAAGAAAGATATTTGAATAGATAACAAGTTCAGATTGCATTATAGTTTGCTAGAAAGCAAAGGTGAACATAAACGTTTTTTTAACCTTGTGTAACCAATTATGTGCAACCCAAGCTACACACAACCGTCACACAAACCAGGCATTTTAAAATATTAATAATTCCTAACCCTATAACATTTATAAAGTTAGAAAGAACAACAATAATAAAAAAAAAAGACAAATGTTACATTAACGGGATGAAGTGTGTGACAACAATTTGACGGAGTAAGGAAGTTTAAAAAGATGTGTTTTGAGATGGGACTTGAAAGTTGAAAGATTCCTGAAGATTTTCCAATCGGAACGACATGGGCTGCTCATGCTAACAACGAGCTAACCGATACTACCCTCTGTTCGGCACTCAGCAACATCACGGAGATGAGGGCGTTCCACAAGGACGCCTTCCTGAAGAAGCACAACATCAAGCTGGGCTTCATGTCCGCCTTCGTCAAGGCCTCGGCCTACGCTCTGGCTGACCAGCCCTCCGTCAACGCAGGTGAGTCTGAGACGGCCCTGCGCAGGGCCTCTTCAACTGTGTCCCAAAACGGGCCTCTCTACCGGCTCATTAGCAGGAGACAAACGGCGCAAACAGCGTGGCGCTAACAAAGCAGTTCACGAGAATACTACTCGGGCAAACTCATACATGTGTTGGTTGAAGTTTAAATATTTAAACTTGGGCACGACTTTCGCTTGATGCTGAATCATTGAGAAATGTGAGTAGGATATTAGCTTTGCTTTTGGTTTGAATGCACGTTAAACACCTTCAGAGCAACAAAAAGTTATGACTTCAATCTGTTCCCCTTCGGATCCCCCCCCCCCTCCTGGAACGATTCCTAACGTATCCCAGTTCCCCTAATCATCTCTACTGCCCTCTCGCTCTTTAACCGTCTCTGATGTCTTCTCCTGCCCCCTCCCCAGTCATCGACGAAGCCACCAAGGAGATCGTTTACAGGGACTACGTAGACATCAGCGTAGCTGTGTCCACGCCCAAGGTAAGACCCCCCTCTGGGTGGTCTACAGATCTCACCCCCTCTAACGCACCTGGTACTGTGTTTCCATGAATGCAGAACGTGTCAGTGTTTTGTGTGAGAGGCTCTCATGGTTCCCTCGCTCTGTTCAGGGACTCGTGGTGCCAGTGATCCGCAACGTGGAGACCATGAACTTTGCTGACATCGAGAAAACCATTAATGCCCTGGGAGAAAAGGTGAAAACACACAAAATATTTTCATATTTGACATGTTATTACACTTTTTTTACAGAAATCATACTTGTTTCAAAAATGATGTCGATTGTGTGCAGTGCAGTGCTACAATTGGCACGCCTTGGACCACTTGCATGGCTTTTTGTGTATAAATAATAAAAATGAATCGTCAGTTAATTCATAATCCACTCAAACCACATAAAAAAGCTTGAACAAAGCCTCTCTTTTTACATCTTCATATATATGTTGATTCAAATTCTTGTCGCTGCTTACAGCTACTTTCACTCTTCTTGCCTTTCCAACATGTGTCTATTGTTAAAAGAAAATGAGCCTCATTATAGATAAACCGTTCAACAATGTTGTGCCCCCCCCCCCCCCCCCCCAGGCGCGCAGTAACCAGCTGGCCGTGGAGGACATGGACGGGGGCACCTTCACCATCAGCAACGGGGGCGTGTTCGGCTCCATGTTCGGGACGCCCATCATCAACCCCCCGCAGTCGGCCATCCTGGGCATGCACGGCATCTTCCAGCGGCCCGTCGCCATCAACGGAAAGGCAAGTCCGCGGCCACGTGGATCTGGTCTAGGGGTTAGAGTACCTCTGGTCTAGGGCTCTGGTCTAGGGGTTAGGGTACCTCTGGTCTAGGGCTCTGGTCTAGGGGTTAGGGTGGCCCCGTGGCTCTGGTCTAGGGCTCTGGTCTAGGGGTTAGGGTACCTCTGGTCTAGGGGTTAGGGTACCTCTGGTCTAGGGGTTAGGGTACCTCTGGTCTAGGGCTCTGGTCTAGGGGTTAGGGTACCTCTGGTCTAGGGCTCTGGTCTAGGGCTCTGGTCTAGGGGTTAGGGTACCTCTGGTCTAGGGCTCTGGTCTAGGGGTTAGGGTACCTCTGGTCTAGGGCTCTGGTCTAGGGGTTAGGGTGGCCCCGTGGCTCTGGTCTAGGGCTCTGGTCTAGGGGTTAGGGTACCTCTGGTCTAGGGGTTAGGGTACCTCTGGTCTAGGGGTTAGGGTACCTCTGGTCTAGGGCTCTGGTCAAGGGTTTAGGGTACCTCTGGTCTAGGGCTCTGGTCTAGGGGTTAGGGTACCTCTGGTCTCGGGGTTAGGGTACCTCTGGTCTAGGGCTCTGGTCTAGGGCTTAGGGTACCTCTGGTCTAGGGGTTAGGGTACCTCTGGTCTAGGGCTCTGGTCTAGGGGTTAGGGTACCTCTGGTCTAGGGGTTAGGGTACCTCTGGTCTAGGGGTTAGGGTACATCTGGTCTAGGGGTTAGGGTACCTCTGATCTAGGGGTTAGGGTACCTCTGGTCTAGGGGTTAGGGTACCTCTGGTCTAGGGGTTAGGGTGCCTCTGGTCTAGGGGTTAGGGTGCCTCTGGTCTAGGGGTTAGGGTGCCTCTGGTCTAGGGGTTAGGGTGCCTCTGGTCTAGGGGTTAGGGTACCTCTGGTCTAGGGGTTAGGGTACCTCTGGTCTAGGGGTTAGGGTACCTCTGGTCTAGGGGTTAGGGTGCCTCTGGTCTAGGGGTTAGGGTACCTCTGGTCTAGGGGTTAGGGTGCCTCTGGTCTAGGGGTTAGGGTACATCTGGTCTAGGGGTTAGGGTACCTCTGGTCTAGGGGTTAGGGTGCCTCTGGTCTAGGGGTTAGGGTAGCTGTATTATTGCTTTAAAAAGTTCATCTTAGCTGTTGTTTTTAATGCTCCATTGTCTCTAGAGTGTGCGGTGTTGGCTATGCTACAAATAAAAGCTGAACAAACTATTTATTGATTTCTCATGAAAGGGAAAGCAGGATGCTTGTTTTCTTTGGTCGAGGGAGTCTATCAAAGTGCAAGTCTTTTCTATAATCTCTTATAAAGGATCTGGTTAATTTGGTATACCTGTAGCTGGATCCCAGCTGACTCAAGTAGCATTAAGGGGCCCCTATTCTACCACCAGGTGTGAGCGTCATTAGCCATTAAAGGCCGTTACAGAATCGGCCTATCGCTCTGCCTTTAGTGACATCACGAGTGGGCATGTCCACCTAGTTGTACGCTGGATACACCTGGTGGTAAAACAGTGGCCCCTTTAAAAGTTGAACATTTTCTGCGATTGGCGCTCAACCTGTTCTACACATACCATCTCAGAAATACAGTGTAAACACAAGTGATCCATCGATGCCACGTCACCCGGTTAACCAGACGCTGTGTTTGGGGTCGCAGGTTGAGATCCGCCCCATGATGTACGTGGCGCTGACCTACGACCACCGGCTGGTGGACGGGCGTGAGGCCGTCACCTTCCTGCGCAAGATCAAGGCCGTGGTGGAGGACCCGAGAGTCGTTCTGCTGGACATGTGATCTCTCTCTCCCTCTCACCACTCTGCAGGGCTCTCTCTCTCCCACTCCCTCTCTCTCTCTCTCTCTCTCTCTCACCATTCTGCAGGGCTCTCTCTCTCACCACTCTCTCTCAATACTCACTCGCCCGATATGAACATCGACCCTCCAAAGAAATCGCACATCTCCGAAGGCCGACATTTCCGTACGCACAGTCCACGTTGACGAGGTTGATCGTGGAAGAGATGGAAGACGCTGCCAAAACCGACGCATCGCTCTGCTTAGAGGGGCCCTCGATTTGTAAACTTCTGTTTATACATTATAGGAGTCATACTAGTTTTCTTAAAGATGGTGATATATATAAATAGTTGTTATTTTGCTGCCGGTGCTCACTTATAACGCACATTATATCAACGTTAAATACTACGCACACTTTTTATGTAATGGCCGACCGTTCCGCTCAGGTCTTTACCTTGATTTTCTTCCTCTGTATGATGAGGAGGAAGTGTTGTTACAGCCATGGTTTGCTTGTCTCCATGGGTCTGTGTACGTTCGCGTTGTGGCAACCTCTTCAGTTTTTGTCGGAGCAGCTCATTGGGAAATAAGGATAACATCGTTGGTGGCCCTTAGACTCCATACCTTTTCTTTAGAACCTGGCAACGCACAACCCAGTTATTACAGACCCATACTAGCTTTAGAGAGACCGCTTTTAAATGGATTATAGTTATCAGTATTTAGCGTTCTGTTTTTGTTTGGCGACAAATCAAGTTAAATGAGATGTCCAAGATCGAAAGAGTACAAGCAAACTGTAGAAAGACCTCCGATTCATCAGCAGAGAACCTGCAGTGTCCAGCGACCACAGAGTGCAGTCTTTACCATGAGCTGTGTTTTGTGTTTCAAGTTCGATTCAAAGACGCACAATTTCTCAACGTGTTTTTGTTGTTCACTCTCAATGCCTGGGAATCAGGGCTTCCTTGTTCTCTGCGAACTCAATTGCTTGTGTCTATTTAAAAAAAAAAAAGCCCCATTTTAAACCACATTAAACATCCCTACGGTTTACGTAAAAACACTGATGAAGAGTTTTCCTTTTTTCCTGGGAGCCTGTCTGAAGCGCCGTCCTGAGGCGAATCACGCATGACACCTGTACACCCTAGCCGCATGTGCATGTATCGCCTGTTCGCTGGGGTACATTGATCCAACCCAACACAGCATCTATTACGCGCATCACACCCCTCTTTTAAAAAGCATGGGAAAAAAAAACCCAACCCCAATAAACATTGACCGCACCAAGATCAAAACCAGCGAAAATTCTCAGTGGTTAATATTCACCGGGAACATTTTATCGTGTGCCAAGATCTTTCCCGTATCTCCCTCACGACGGCACTCGTGGTTGAAACCCGTGCCAAAGATTGATCTTCAAAGCCCATGATTCGAGCCTTGCTCTGGGGCTCTGGGGCTCTCGAAGCACTGACAATGAGGTGATGGTTGCTGACGGGAGTCTTGAGGGTTGCTTAGCCCTTCCTCTGGCCCCTCCAGGCACACTGGACTGGAGTGGCTGCAGCTGCCGCCCCAATGTTTCTGTTTACTTTAATAATCGCGAGCCAACAATGGTCCCCCCCGCAATGTAAGTCTTTGTTTCTCTGCCAGCACCCTACACAAATGTCTAAACAACAGCGAGGAGGTGGCGGAGAAAAATAAATAAATACAGGGTTGATTACGCATGCATAATAATAAATAAAAAAAAGGGCCCGTATGTTTTATTAGCATGAGAATACTGCAGCTTCTAATGGGCTTGAATACGGCGCACAATGATGGCGGACGTTCTTTTAATTAAATTATTTACCTTCATTACCTCTCAAGATTCCATTAGCCTTTTGGAGACGGTGCTAATTGGCACTTTGCAGCCGCTGGGTGCATCGATATCTAAGGGCCTTGTTTGTGAGCAGGTTTTTGTTTGAGTTGGGGAAAATGTAGCCAAATTTGCGAATGATCAATTGGGGGGGGGGGGGGGGGGGACTGCTCAATAAGATGCGGGGGTCCAAGTCTTTGTGTCTATTCACATGAAAGATGGCCATTAAAAACTGGCAGCTTGCTGTTGGTTTTGATTAGGCCACATCAGAGGCACGATTTACCTAAATTATTCTGTTATTTTATTTTCTGTTTACCCTGTCGATTTTTATTACTCGTAATCTTAAGTAATAAGCCATCTATTATTTCTCTTTTTTTAATCACTGATCGTAGTGATTCGGGGACTTGAGGGTGGTATTTAGTGTAGATATAAACCAGACTGAACCACGTTCACAAACTTGCAGCCATCCCAAAACACATTCATAAATTGGCTCACAAAAAAAAAATTATTATACTACTAAAAATAATAAAATGCAGCTTTTGACCCAACGGGTAATTGCAGTCTGATGTCAGACGCCCTCGTCAGATCAGGTCCTTGAGTCAACATTTGGCCCTCGCTGTTTGGCTGGGGAGCCATGCAGAGCTGAATGAGCTGTTTAAGCAGAGCGAGAGAGAGAGTGCCCCCCCGGGCCTGTCCTTTGAACTGGAATCCTTGCATGACTGTCCCATAAACAAATTGACTGTGTGCTGGAGAGCACCACGCTGGAACATCTTTAATTCATTTCAGATTTTTGTTGGGAAAATATAGAATCAAGGGAACATGGGCTTTGTTGATTGGGAACAGGGGTTTTGGTGATCTCTCAAGTTCGATTAAGCTTGTGCACTTAACCCCTCAGTGTCTACACCATTGTGTCAGCTAAAGCAGCACAATGCTACTGAATTATTTATTTTTTTATGATATTTAAAGTTCTTATTAGTAATATCTTCAAGAATGAAGAGTAAAAGCAATGTTGGCCTATGTGTTTTGAAGCCATCATTGTGTGCGAGTTAAACCGTTCTGTCTGCACCTCTATAACCTGAGCTTCAGAAACGTGTTCTCGTCATATAAAGGGGCTAAAGCTAGATCAATTAACCAATGAGCCATTTTATGAAGTACAATGGCACTAATAGTATTGATGTCAACTAGTAATGGTGGACGTGACTAGAATGTACTTATGTGTACTGATGTACTTAGATATCAAGAAGCCAATATTTTCAAAATTGTTTTTATATCTTAATGTGAAATTATAATGATTTCTTATCTTTAATAAAAGAGAAATATGATCTAGTTCAGGCCATTGATGGAGCTTATGGGATGTTATATCTATTTCTGAACGTTGGGTACATGAATCGTATTCTGAGCCTATCCAAATCTTCCTAATAACTTAACGATTGAACTTTTAAATAAGAGAGCAACTTTTGGACACACCGTTAACCTGCGGAGAACCTGCCATCGCCTTTATAATCCATCTCGACTCTGACTCGATCGATTTTCGATCGTTTCATTTCCGTGCTCGAACCTTTTCATCTCCTGAACACATTCCTGAGCCACAGAACTCCAACCAAAAACAAAATGGACTCTCTCCCCAACATACCCAACAGCGAGACGCGTACATTGACTCACGTCATGCGCTTTGTGTTTGAGACCGGGTCCGGTGGTTGCATAAGTGATGGGGGGGGGGGGGGGGGGGATGTGTCCGGGGGGGTACGCATGCATATTCACACACCATTTGTTCCCCTTTGCAGATGAATCCAGAGCCCTACGTGGGACAGGCTCTGCATCTGGCCCCATTCTTCCTCCCCTCCCTTTGATATGGGAGCCGGGCTCTCCTTTTCTTCCCCTCGCTCCCGTTGTCATACCACAAGATTAATTTTAGACGGAGAGAAAAGGACCCGGGATGCCCCCCCCCCAAATCCAGGTGCGCTGACACTGACGCAGGTGCAGCGAGTGTGCCAGGGTGGGGGTCAAAGGTCGCGGCGTTGGGGATAAAGCGAAGCGCGCCGCTGGCGGCGGTTAAGGCGAGCGGTCGGTGGCGTCACAGGAAACGGCTTCTGTCGTTATTATGGGATGTTGTTTCCGATCGAGCCGTCGCCGTGTCACGTGACCTGGTCGTATCGGCGTGTTGTTTCCTTGAGCGTGGTTTTGAGGTTGTTGAAGTCTCATAGCCATTGGCGCCACGCCAGACCTCAGG
This sequence comes from Gadus macrocephalus, assembly GCF_031168955.1. NCBI lineage: Eukaryota > Metazoa > Chordata > Actinopteri > Gadiformes > Gadidae > Gadus > Gadus macrocephalus. The sequence continues at coordinate 5,937,682 of NC_082402.1, read as the reverse complement.
TGGTGTGTGATGCGTGGTGTGTGTTGTGTGTGGTGTGTGTTGTGTGTGTTGTGTGGTGTGCGTGATGCGTGTTGTGTGATGCTTGCCGAGAAGTGTCGGTGTCAGCGTTGTTCGTTTTTCGGGTGAGACGAATGAATACGAGCATTCGACGTTACGCTCGGTCAGGCTTTTTATTCAAAGGGTTTTCCCCGCGTCGTCGATCCGCGTCATGCAAGGGCACCAGGAAGGCTCCTCCGCAGCTCACGGAGTGGACTAGAGTGAGGGAAACGACCGGAGGAGAGCAGGCGAACGGAAATGAACAATGAGAACAGGAAGAAAATATGAGACAAAAAAGTGTGTGTCTGTGTTTTGGGTGTTGGTGTGAAGGGGGGGGGGGGGGGGGGGGGAGACCTGGTCATTGAGGGAGGTGGATGTCTCCTTGCTCCTCCTGTTGCTATAGGAACCCAGGACCCCCCCGTAGTGGGCCTTCAGAGGGGACCCGTCACCGACCGCTTTAGCCAGCAGCTCCACACACGCCGGGTTCACCCATATGGTCTGTACACACACACACACACAGACACAAGGACAGACACACAGACACAAGGACACACACACAGACACACACGCACAAACAAAGATATACACACACAAAGACACCCGCACATACAAAGACACAAACACATACACAAAGACACACAAACACACACAAAGACACACACACGTACATAAGAGACACACACATGAATAACAGGTAGGGATGTCTGGTTGGAAGGTTTTCCACCCAAATGGTTCTGGGTTCGATTCCCCGACCCCGACATGTCCCCAGTCCCTCCCAACATGTCCCCAGTCGACCTACAGTATGCAGGCCTCACTGAGCGAAGGTTCCCCTTACGTTGTTAAAGGGGGCATATCATACCACCAGGTGTGAGTGTGATTAGCCGTTACAAGACGTTTTGAAAATCTGCAGCTTCTGAGATCAAAGGTGGGCGTGTGTCCACCTAGATGTGTGCTGGATAGATCAGTACCAGCCTACCCAGTGGACTGTGCCAAACGTTGCTCATCTATTTGTCACACATCTAGGTGGACACGCCCACCTGTGACGTCAGAAGCTGCACATTTTCAAAACAGCTTGTAACGGCTAATCACACTCACACCTGGTGGTACAATGTGTCACATTTAAAGCTAAAGAGCATGAATGTATAACTCTGCGCTGGGCGGACCCACCGTGAGGTCGATGTCCTCCAGGGCGGACTGGGCGTTGCTCCTCACCGTCCTCAGCAGCACCAGGACTCCGTCGGCACTCAGAGGGTTCTGGGAGAGCTGAACGAAAGAGAACCTGTCATTGACCTCTGAAGAATAAGCCCCGGTTCCATCGGTCAAATGTCTACGGGAAATAACATGGGGTCTTTGAATGATCGTACATAACAAACTCTGTAGGTGGCGAAGAAGTAAAAGCTGCGTCACGTTTGGAACTAGTTTGATTAGTTTCGATTGGGTTTTGGGATTTTCGGTGCCGTTAAAGTAGCATTAATAATTGTTTACTACTTTAATACCCAGTCAAAACGAGATGGAAAAAGTGTGTAGTTCAAAACGTGACGCAGCTTTTACTTCTTCGCCACTGTCACGCCAAATTTGGCGTGACACCACCTACAGAGTTTGTTACGTATGATCATTCAAAGATGCCATGTTATTACCCGTAGACATTTGACCGGGAGAACCGGAGCCTCGGATGGCGGGACTTATTCTTCAGAGGTCTATTGGTCAGCGGGTTCTGGGAGAGCTGAACCAAACAGAGCCTGTCATTGGTCAGCGGGTTCTGGGAGAGCTGTACCAAACGGAGCCCTTCCTCTAGACCCGAACACGAGAGACAAACACGACCCACCTCGCCTAGAGAGATAACCGTCGATTCGTAACGATGACACTGTTTATTTATGGTGCTTTTCGGGGTACTCGGACTCTTTGCAAAAATACATGAAAACAAAAAAACATGACAATGACCTTTTACATTAAAACAGTAATTAAACCCATCAAGCCGATAATTGGTCTCTCTACTGCTTTTTGGCCGCTAGACCATAGCAGGCTTCCTGACGTCACACAAGGTCACCTTATAAGACGCAATTGTTTGATTTGATTTTGCCATGAAATAACGATCAATCTTATTCTTGAATTGCCACTGATCCACATTGGACTGTAACAATCCATTATGACATTACTGTTGATCAGGCAACCAAAGAATCCTTACCCCCCCAAGCCATGCTCCTCTATTTTAATCCGAAGACCCTGTGAAGTCCAAACCTACCTCCAATGGACTCCGAACACGCTATTAAAGGAGAAATCCGGTGTAAAATGGATCTGGGATATGTTTGGTATGATAACGAATTGGATTGTTCATTTTGGAGCAAAAAAGCGCAGATAGACGGATTCTTCAGTTGGCTGTTTTTAGCCGATTCTATCAAAACGCTATAAACTTGGAACGATAGGGGCATGTGTTATGGTAACAACTAAATGGCTATTTTAAACCACTTAAAAGGCTAGAAGTAGCCCGACACTTCTTTGGTAGTATAATAAGGGTCTTATATTGATAACTTTTTAAGTGTACAGATTGTTAATTAAAAAGGTCATTTTATACACACAATACCATCAGTAGTTCACCCGTTGACGCCATCTTGCTTTTAAGACTCGATAAGTAGATTGACGAACACATCCGTCAACAACATGCAAGCTCTGTGTTCGCCAATCTACTTATCGAATCTTAAAAACAAGATGGCGTCGACGGGTGAACTACTGATGGTATTATGTGTATGAAATGTCCTTTTTAATAAACAATCTGTGCACTTACAAAGTTATCAATGCCTCATTTTATATGTTAAGACCCTTATTATACTACCAAAGAAGTGTCGGGCTACTTCTAGCATTTTAAGTGGTTTAAAATAACGATTTAGTTTTTACCATAACAAATGCCCCCATTTTTCCAAGTTTATAGCGTTTTGGTAGAATCGGCTAAAAACCGCCAACATAAGCGTTTATATACGCTTTTTTGCTCCAAAACTAACATTCCAACTCGTTATCATACTAAATATATCCCAGATCCATTTTACACTGGATTTCTCCTTTAATGAGCAAGAAGGGGTTAGGATGCCGACAGGTAGACCACAGACATAGGGGTTCGAACCAACAACCTTTTGACTCTCGAGTCCAACCACCTCCTCCGCCACTAGCAACCTCCCCACCACCTCTTCCCCCAACCTCCTCCACGACCACCACCTTCTCCACCACCACCACCTTCTCCTACATCACCACGACATCCATTGCCTCCACCACCACCACCTCCTACATCACCAATCCTGCCTTCACCACATCCTACACCTCAACCCCCACCACCACCTTCTCCATCACAACCCCCACCAATTACAATTAGGGCATTTAGCAGACGCTTTTATCCAAAGCGACTTACATCGGTTAATACACACATAATTACACACCGACGGCAGAGTCAACCATGCAAGGTGACAGCCAGCTCGTCAGCAGCAGTTAGGGTTAAGTGTCTTGCTCAGGGACACATCAACACTCAGCTAGGAGGAGCTGGGGATTGAACTAGCAACCTTTCGGTTACAAGTAAACTGCTCTACCTCCTGAGCTAAGCCGACCCACCGCCACCACCACCCCACCACCTATTTCTCCACCACCTCCTCCTCCACCACCTCCGCCACTACCACCCCACCACCTCTTTCTCCACCACCTCCTCCTACACCACCACTACATCCACCACCACCACCTTCTCCACCAACACCACCTCCTACACCTCCACCACCACCAACCACCACCTCCACCACATCCACCACCACAACCCCCACCGCCATCACCTCCTCCACCACATCCACCACCACCACCAACCACCGCCTCCACCACATCCACCTCCTCCACCACCACCACCACCACCACCACCACCACCACCACCACCACCCCCTCCTCCTCCCCCACCACCTGGGCCCTGGCGTGTTGGGTTCTCCCCGGGTTCGGGCGGCGCCTCGTGGACCCTCTCACCCGGAGTCCCTGCAGGCTGGTGTTGGCGGCCAGGCCCGGGCCCAGCAGGGCCAGCGCCGCGTCGTCCAGCCGGTTGCTCCGGAGGTCCAGCCGCAGCAGGCTGCTGTTGTGCCTCAGCGCGTCGCCCAGCGCCCCCGCCCCGCCCCGGCCCAGGCTGTTCCAGGACAGGTCCAGGTGCTTCAGGGCAGTGTTGCCCTGGACAACGGGGGAAGGGAGGAGATGTGTGAGAGGCCGGTGGCTCCTCAAAATGTTCCGGCCCCCCGTCTGATCCCATGTTTATGTCAGGTGAGGCGAGGAGTTTTTGTTTTTAAATATCCACCTTATTCCAGGCTGCAAAGTATTGCCGTAGCCTTCAAGATATGCGCTAGTGGTGCAGATGTGCAAGCCGCCATGTAAAAAGCACTCGACCGGAAATGGAAAACCGTCTGGCCACTATGAATCATGGGAAATAGAAAGGTCGCGGAATAAGGTGGATATTTGTAATTATTCTCTTAAAGACATCCTGTGTGTGGCTCGAAAGAGGGAAGGAACGACATGTATGGGACCGATGGTCTTATTCGAACCGTGGTCGCTGAGAAGCCTTAGCCCATGTGGCTAGCACGTCAGCGTGTATAGACGGCGGCCCACCAGGTCAGGTGCTTTTTGTTTCATGTTTGCGACCCTTAACACATCGTTGGAACCCTTCCCACATGACCGTGGTATCAATATCTCCATAAACGTCTTACGTCGCACATCGCACCACGGTTAAGTTGTGTGTGTGTGTGTGCGCACAACGTGTTTATTTGTGTGTGTGTGTGTGTGTGTGTGATACAGCAGAGTTTGTGTTGCATGTGTGTTACCCTGAGTGCCGCACACACAGACACAGCCCCGCCCAGCCACAGGTGATTCCAGCTCAGGTTGAGCAGCTCCAGGCCCGAGTTGGTCTCTTAACAGAAGAATACACATTACCCAGATCAGCCTATTGTTGTGGACCAGAGAACGGCTGCTGTCATGCTACCAGATGTTCCTCCACCCTAACTTAGCCTAACTAAAGCAAAACAACTTAAAGAGTTGGAGGTTGGAGCGGTCCAATTAAGGTGAATCTAAATTACTATTTTACGTGCTTAGAAATCTACATTTCAGAATTGATGAGGAAAAAATGTAAGGTATATCATTGTTATTGGGAAAGTACAGTTTTCTAGGTCTGTGATTTATCGGCCCAAAGTGTGTTATTATTTTCTTGATCTTTTTACTACTGTGCAGTCGCTCTTTACCCTACCTAACATCTGTCCCAGGAGTTGTCCTCCACACACACCGAAGCTGTTGTGACTGAGATCCAGCTCCCTCAGCACAATGTTCCACTGAAAAATATCTTTGACGTTTACATACCCCGCTTTTTTCTATTCCATTTTATGTGAATCTCTGACCTTTGTTGCTGAATATACGGGGTAAACAAGAGATATTTGATTACCTGGTTTAGCCTCAAGAAAAAAATGTGATATTGGGTAATGCCCTAAAAGGTAAAAAATATTTTTTTAGTGTGCATGCAAACGTACCGAATAATAGAACTTACCTCCAAAGCATCTGCAAAGGATTTTGCGTCTGAGTCAGTGAATTTGTTTCCTAATAAGAAACCAAAGTTAAAATACTGTAAAGGATTTCATATAGAAGGTCCAGGATAGTGCAAGGCAGCTCGGGTGTTCGACACCCAAGTTAAACATACTGGGTTCCATCCCTAATGTTTGCAACCTTCTTAAAGGCCTAACGTCCCAACCTTAACGTACTGGGTTCCATCCCCAATGTCAGCAACCTTCCTAAAGAACTAACAACCTCCTTATTGACTTGTATCTGAATTCCCTGTGAGCTGGATTTGGATAAAAGAGTCTAAAGAATAGTGGATAAGATGGAGATAAACAAGTTGTTTTCCCTCAGAGAAAGAGGAAGGTACCTGAGAGTTGGAGAGACTTCAAGGAGATGTTCTCCATCAACATCCGGCAGATGCTTCTGGCTCCTGCTGGCCCAAGAGCATTGTGGGACAGGTTCTGGAACAGAACGAGTCACTCTGTATGTTTATCAAGTGGATGATGCAGTGGCTGTGAGTCTTTCTTTTTAACTTGCTATCATACAAATCAGTTGTATGACATTGGGGTCCCTGAAATGCTATGTGCTAGCTAGGCAGTCTTTTACAGCAATATGACAAATATAAGATATAGATACATTTATATATTACATATATTTTCTTTCTCTTTAACCTTTGGTCAAATCCCATCAAAATGGCAATCCGTTACAAAAAGACACATATAGAAAAGATAATAATAATAAGATGATAATAAACAGGCCAATAGGCTGGGAAAGCAGGTAATCTTCTTAACAGGTTAAAATGTGACTCAAGCCATTATACCAGACTCTGGATGCAGGAGTTTGTTCTGAGCAGGTCTGTGATGTAGCGTGTCCCTGCCGCCCCCAGCGAGTTGTCTTCCATCTCCACGTTAGTGATGTCCACGTTGCTCTGAGTTAAATACATGAACACTAAACACACATGTTCCATAAAACAACCCTAAATGTACTGATAAACACGGCCCAATCTTCGTGTCAACAATTGGCCAGCAATTATAAGAACTTTTTCCATTGGCAGGTAATGTATTGATAATTTTTTTTGTTATTAATTTCATTACAGAAAACCCAAATTAATGTGACATTCATAGTAGCGTGGGTCTTTTTATGACATTGTTTGTCTAACAGTATCAGTCTTAAAAAGCCAAAATATACACAAAACGTAAATGTTAACAAATTTAGCTTTGTTATTGGGAATTTAAACAGATTAGATTTATTCTTCTTGTGTTGTTTTTTATCTTGCACATTGCATCTTACATCACTAAAATTGATACTTATAAACGAATCAATCACTCAAATGAATTTAGAAGAAGAATGAAAAGAAAGATAAGATGTAATAACAGCCGATCACCACTAGAGCGATGGCCAGGGCCTTGGCCCCCTGTGGCCCCAGCCCACGGTGGTTGAGGGCGAGGGGTCCCTTGCCCGAGTGATGGAGGAAGCAGGAGACGGGCGACGCTCCGGTCAGACGACAGGCCCGGAGGTAGAGCTCCCTGGGGGGCAACGCCAAGTCTTCACTGGTGTCTAAAGAAGAACACATCCACAGAGGGTCAAAGGTCGAAACAGAGAAGCGTTGTTGGTAACTTAACGTACAAAAAGAAGAAAAAAAATTGTTGATGTTTTTTTTTATGAAAACGCATTTAAAATTTGGGCGAAGAAAGTTTATAGAAATATGACGTGCAATGCGACAAAAATGGCCACTTTTGTTATCGATATTTTTTTATGGCTATGATTCGGCTATGATTCGCTCCTCACTTCACTAATCATCTTTAGGCCTACTACTAATTATTCTAAATCGCGTATACTCTATTTCACTTTATCGCACTCTTGACGACAACATGAGTGAACTGCCTCAGATCCAACCATGGCTCTCTAGATCCGTGTCCCAGTCCTCCTCTTCCTCTGCCCCGGACCCCCTGCCTCTCTCCGGGCCGGTCTCCTGGCTCTCCCCCTCCTCCTCCTCCCGGTCTGGGTTGTCCAGCGGCTGGACGGACGGACCCCTTGACTCCTCCTCCCCCTCCACCTCCATCTCCACGTCGCGTCCTGGGGTCCCGCTGCTCGGAGTGTGCTGAGCCATCCTAAGTGATGGAGATCTTCAGACACCGTCCCCTGGAAGGACGACCACGGTGTTACCAAGACAACTATTCACTAAGGTCAGTGGTCGTTCATGCCAATTGACTGCTTTTGTGCCACAAAAGTTAAATCAATATTTCAAAGTTTAAAACAGAGTAATCCAGCAATCAAAGGCGTTATATTTGACCTGAATCAGGGTGATACAGCGCTTAAAACCGTTAGAGTAAGCGTTATATTTAGTGTTACAAATAAAAGTAGCTTCATGGCAGATCATTGGATTCGTTATTAGTTATTCTATATCATTCGTCTATAAATGGCATTATTGTGTACAATTCACAGAAAACACGCTTATATTGCCTACCAGAGTGTCCCCCCCTTCGCCAGACACTGAAAAGTAATACGAACTTCAAATTCAGAGTGTAACGAGCTGAAAGCAACTAGCTGGAAGACCATACCTTCTCATATAAAGTAACGAGCTGACAGGCCGTTACCTACGTTACTGCGTGTGCCTGCTATGACTATATTTTAAGAACCTACTGTATACATTTTTTTTACGTAGTTGCAACAAAAGTAGGCCTACATCTGGATGCTATTGGAGTCAGTGTTCCAGTAGACCTTGAATTAACGAGTAGGCCTACCCCTAGAGACGGTGCAATACCTCCGCCTAGCGGCCAAAGTACTAAAACTGCACCCATATACTCTGTCTTTTCCATCCATGTTTTTCTAAAGACGCTTCACCGCTAGTCTATCATAATAAATTAAAGGGGTGATATTATGCCACCAGGTGTGAGTGTGATGAGCCATTACAAGCCGTTCACACTCACACCGGGTGGCATAGTAGGCCTATCACCCTTTTAACCGGACCTAATCGTCCCCTATACAAGTTCCCTATTTTGTAGCTTGGACCTATTCTAAGAATTAGAAGTGACTCAATAACATATCTCATAGTTTGAAAATAAAATTTATTCCATACAGACTAATAAAGATACATAGTAGGTGCAAGTTGAAAACATTGAAATTGAATTTCTGCTCAGCGGATTACGATTTCTGCTTAATTCCTTACGTCTGTTTAACAGCGCAATAAAAACACAAAAGTGGACTTAAGAAAAACAAAAAAAAGAGTAGACCGTAAGCCTAATAATAAAGTTTAAAACTCGATCACATCAAGTGACCGACAAGCATGTCATAATATATGTTTTACGTATTGTCATGTATAAAGCCGTATAAAACAGGTACAATAATGGACAGACAACATGGCCGAAGGAACACGCGTGTAAACATTCCATGTGTTTTAGTATATGTGCTTTGTCGTGACGCCTGCGCCAACACGCAAGGACTGGTTCAACCGTATCGTATAAAACCAACCACAACATTATAAAAACCCGAGCAGAGATGTCGCCTCTGTCGCTCGCTCTCTGTCTCTCGCTCTCTCTCTTTTCTGTTTTGGTGTTCGAGTATCAAATGCTTAAAAAAAAAACGCATGTATATATTTTACTAGAATACGAAGGAAAACCGCGGAAACACTTCGCCTTGTTGGCTCCTACACACACACACACACACACACACACACACACACACACACACACACACACACACACACACACACACACACAGGCTAACGCAACCACACACGCACACGCATACACACAAACACACGCACACACACCCCTGACTCAGGCGTTTTGTGACAGAGCACCGTCTTGGCGTTAGTGTGTCGAGTCTGTTCGGCTTCCAGTCGTTCCACTCTCCTCCCTGTGTGTCCCATTGTGTAACCACGGTTACGGTAGCGATGAGGCACGGCGGGTTTGTCAACAAAAAGCCAACCAGAAAGTACAAAAAAAAGAAAGGAGTTAATGCAGATAAACAGGGATGGGAGGGGGGAGGGGGGGGTCCTCCTAGTCTTCTGATTGGATAGAGCCAGCTCGTGTAGCAAGCCCCCCCCCCCCCTCCCCCTCTGAGGTCTCTGTGCCCCTGAAGGCGAGTCTCTGAATGCTCCAGCTCAGAGCTCAAGTGCTTATGTAGACAAGTGTGTCCGTTCTGTCCTTCCTCTCTCTCCATCTCCTCCTCCTCCTCCTCCTCGTCTCCCTCTTCTTCTTCCCCTTGAGTCACAGAAAATGGCCGCCGCAGTAGTGCTCGATTGAGGGTTTGCTAGTTTCAGTTTTTCAGTTTGTTGTCGTTTTGATTCAATTGATTTCGATCAGTGCCTGTGTTGTTGTCGTCGTCGTCGTCGTCGTTGTTGTTGTTGTTGTTGTTGTTGTTGTTTGTGTCGCTGTGGTCTGCTTCACTTGGGCGGGGTCCGGGCTAGCTGCTCCAGCAGGGGGTTGGCCTCCCCGTCGGGGGTCTTGACGCTGTCGGTCCTCACGATGCAGGTGGGCCGGTGCAGGTTGAGCATCACCATGAGCTGCTGGCGCTCCACACGCAGCTCCTCGATCTGGGCCTTCAGGTCGCAGTTCACCGTCTCCAGACGCTCCGACTCCTGGGGGGCAGGGACACACAGGAGGGGGGCCGTGAGACAGGGACACACCGGGAGACGCAGTGAGACAGGGACACACCGGGAGACGCAGTGAGACAGGGACACACAGGAGGGGGGCCGTGAGACAGGGACACACCGGGAGGGGCAAAGTGAGACGGCCGCGCAGTGAGACAGGAACGCAGTGAGACGGGGGGGCAGTGTGACAGGAACGCAGTCAGTCAGGGAGACACACAGTGAGACAGTGAGACAGGGCCGCAGTGAGACAGGGCCAAAGTGAGACGGGGCGCAGTGAGTCTGAGACGCAGTAAGAAGGGGACACAGTGAGACGGGGATTTGAATAAAGATGAGCTGGTTTGAATAGTTACATGTTGCTCCTATAGTAACTTTGGCGAGTTACTTAGTAACTTGCCAAAATGGACATGTGTGCATGCTCATAGGCACTAGGGACAACAGGCCCCAACATAAGTAACGTCACATCATTTATTTGACTTTATGTATCGCCGGTTGCCCGGTGATGTAACATAATGCAAAAATGTTCCACCTGACATCTGATTTGCATTTGGAGGAGAGCAGGAAGTGCGTGTGACTCGAATGAAAGATGAGAGATAATTTAGGTAGAGTTATTCACAGGGGGAACACCGGGAACATCACACAAGGAAGTCCAGCGTAAGAACTAAAGGCAGGCGTCTCCCTACTCTGTTGTGATGTACCTTTGGAAGGAAGTCAAACATAAGAACCAAAAATGAAGGGCAAACATCCACCTCTGTGCTTGTGTTTGTGCGTGCACGCCTGTGTGCTGTGAAGTACCTGGAAGTGTGTGTGTGTGGAAGTGTGTGTGTGTGCGTTGTGACGTACCTTTTGAAGGAAGCGGGGGTGTGGGTGTGTGTGCGTGTGTGCTGTGCCGTACCTTTTCCAAGGGAGCGTGGGTGTGGGTGTGTGCGTGTGTGCTGTCACGTACAGTACCTTTGGAAGGATGTGTGGGTGTGTGTTGTCACGTACCTTTGGCGGGTTGTGTGGGTGTGTGTTGTCACGTACCTTTTGAAGGAAGTCCGTCCTCTCCTTCTTTTTGTTCCGGCATCGCGCGGCAGCCACCTTGTTCTTCTCCCGCCGTCGTTTCCTCCTATCGTCGTCCTCGTCCATCTGGACAGACGTTCAGGGGTTATTTTCTAACTCAATCTTACAGGGATGTCAGGTTCAAGTCCCTTAGGACCCTGTTGATTGGTCAGGGCGTCTTAATCTAGGATGCTTCAGGTTAGGCTGTCCTTTTAATACACCTTAACATACATTCAGGCCAGGGATTGCGATGTGCTATTTATTTAAACATATTGTTTCGGAAGCAGCAGATGGCGCCAGAGTGAAACTATAGTGTCTGCTGCAATTTACTGCAAGTTTAGAACGCACAGGTAAATACGTTTACATTTTGTAAAAAAATCATAAGACACCGTGCAAACCTGTGCACTTCAAAATAAGAAAATAAAAAATGTAACCCCTTCACAAAATCGAATATACATAATACAATTCTGTAAAGAGTTAACCTCCCCATCCTCCCCCTCTCTCCCCATTCTCTCACCCTCTCCCCCACTCTCTCTCTCCCCCCCCCCTCTCCTCCCCCCCCCGTCTCCCTAAAGGGCTGATTATAGTCCCACGTCACAACAACAAGGACCACACAGATGCTTCAACACAGTCGTGAACCTTTACGGTTCTGCGTCGGGTTTTAGTGAGCCGACCAATCACAGCCCTAGCTGCTGCGTCGCCTCAACGGAAGGTTACAATTTTTTGGAGGCGCACGTCCGGCCCTTGTGGTGGACGGAAGGAGGGTCCACAAGGACGTAAGGGGTCCGTAACCCCCTTGCGTTGCGTCAACGTGGGACCATAATCAGCCCTTAAGTCCCTCTCCCCCTCACCTCTGTCTTGATGGCCTGCTGCCTCCCCCCCCCCTCCCCTCCTCCCCCCCTCACCTCTGTTTTGATGCCCCCCCCCCCTCACCTCTGTCTTGATGGCCAGTGGCCTCTCCCCTCTCCCCCCCCCCTCACCTCTGTCTTGATGGCCAGTGGCCTCTCCCCTCTCCCCCCCCCCCTCACCTCTGTCTTGATGGCCAGTGGCCTCTCCCCTCTCCCCCCCCCCCCTCACCTCTGTCTTGATGGGCAGCGGCCTCTTGCCCAGCCGGTCCAGGAAGTGCAGAGGGTGCAGCATGGCGCCCAGCTGCCTGAAGTCGGCGTGCAGCTTGAGCTGGTCCGTCAGCGTGGTGGCCGAGATCCCGGCCAGCGGGCCCAGGCTGGGCAGTGAGCCCGGGGCTAGCGAGGGCTCCGGTATCTGACCCGGCATCATGTCCTCCACGCCGGCCGCCTCCGCCGCTGTGGAGGGGGGAAAGGTCAAAGGTCAGGGAGGAGGAGAGGGAAAGGTCTCGGGGTCGGTCGCGGCCCGATGGCTCAAGGGATGGATGGCCGCGTGCCGCCGCGTTCCAGATCCGTGTTACGGTTCTGGAAGCGCAAGCATTTAGAAATAAATATTTAAATCATTTGAACTGAACTAAAACAAATAAAACAACACATGTTTTAGTTTGAATCCTGGATCGGGCGAGTGGGGGTTAGGATCGATCAATACATAGTCAATAAGTGAATTAATCACAAAGCAACATGATTGTGTGTCCACCTTTGATCGGTATTGTCATCATTGGGAGGGATGATCGAGAAAATCAACGAAAACCTGTAGAATCACTCATGATCAATAAGTCACGATCAATAAGTGTTTAAGTGTCAAACTGTGTTTCATTGGCCGCTGAGACCTGTTCACAGAAACCTGCATTCAGTCCCATTTGAGGTATTTCTCTCCCCATATCCATCCCCCTGCCTTCCCATGAAGTCCCGCCTGTTAGTTTCTCCCCCCACTGTCATCCAGCAGTAGTAAGTTATATGATCCAATGTACCGGCACTCAGCAAAGCCCATGGGCAATACGCTATGCAATAACATGTGTATTTATTCCCTCTGCCTGTTCCTGGTGACATCCAATACTTTGTACAGCCACTCGCCGTAACCAACACAGCGCGGGTCAAACGGCTTCACAGCTTGGACAGCTGGCCTGTCTGTCACAGCAGGGGGCCGCCGGCCAAACAAACGCTCCGCTCACTAGCTTGTTTACCCCCCCCCCCCCCCCCCTTCCGAAATCAGGGGAGTGATTTACCAAATGGGAGCTGGGATGATTTGGGAGAGATGACCACGATTATCACACACTTAAAATATATTATTGACGCAAAATCGCAAATAATCTTTGTATTTTAAGGTTTAACCACGTCGAAAGATTCATTCACTTTTAAAACAATTCGAATGAAGTCGTGCGGTTGTTTCCGAATCGCGGGGGCCGCGACATTAACTCAACTGTTTGGTTTGGTGTTCTTCCCGCTGAACGCGCTCCGGGGCGTTCGAAGGCTTCCAGAGTCCTTTATTGTGGAACATACTTTTAATAAAAGCCGACCGTGCCGCCACCGCCACGCACCGACACTCTGCCAGGTCTCCCTCCGTCTAACAGTGGGTTCAACCGCGGTCCTCCACTAATGCAATCAGGGAGGAGGGAGAGGAGGGAGGAGGAATGAAAGAAGAGGGGGCTAAAGGAGAGGGAGAGTTTGTGCAGGCCCTGAAGGAGCAGGAGGGGGAAGTGGCTTGAGAATTAGGACGTCTCTCTCTAATTACTGGAAGACTTTGGAAAAAGCTTCTAGTGATGGCCAAATAAAAAACAAATGTTAGATGGGAGGGAGTGCAACACGAGCCGCTTCGTACCCTGCCTGTCCCCTGAAGCCCTCCAGCCATGAGACCGCTTTCCCCCTCAAAGCATTCCATACATGGGACCTGGCACTGCAGGGGGAAAGACATGTATAGCGAGGGCATCCTGGAGGAGGGAGGTGAGGGGAGAGAAAAGGAGAGAGGGGAGGAAAAGGAGGAGAGGAGAGGAGAATGGAGGAGGATAGGGGAGGATGATAGGGGAGGGGAGAGAAGGTAGTAGAGAAGAGGGGGGGGGAGGGGAGAGGAAAGGGGAAGAATTAAAACCAAGATCCACAAGACACCAGTGTCATGGTCAAAAGCTGAAAAACCCGCTCCGCCGGAAAGCCAGACTTGTGACACTGTACACTGTCAATAAATCCACCGCCGAAAAAAACATAAACTCCTGACACCACAACCTCACCATGACAACACCAACGAAAAAGCACATTTGGCGGACGCGTTTCTGGCCTTCACGTCGCCGCGACATCCCAGCAACGTTGTCCTTTTCCATAGGCTGCAGCATGACCGACGCACGGCCGCCACACACCGTACAGACTCCCCCACCAGAGTCCAACCGCACAACCAACAAAGACGGCTATTGTCCAGCATCGGGGGCCAGCTGACTGGGCCTCTGGCCTCCCAGCTGACAGACCCACTCTCAGTTACCGACCCCTGACTCGGTGCTGGCGTTTTGTTTTCCTTTCTTGGACGTTTTTCGGTCCGGCGCTGAAAAACTTGTTCTGTGACCGAAAAAAGCCATGGGGGGTGTGAAGCAACCCAAAACAGACGAGCGTTATGTAACGCTACTCTGACGCGCTCCGCCCTGTGGAAGGCTGGGTTGGGGTGGTTGTGGAGGTGGGGGTGGTGGGGGTGGTGGGGGTGGTGGTGGGGATGATGGAGGGGGTGAGACTAGACTCACGTCAGCTCCACTCTTGCTGGGGAGAGTGACGGGCCCCGTCCCCTCCCTGCTGTTCTGCTGGGGCCCGCACGAACCCGCCAGTCTTTTCTATGCTCTCTCTCTTTCGGGTATATTTGCCGTGCTCCAACAAATCTCTTTCTGTTTTATTCGCCGAATTCCGACCAATCTGTTTCGGTTCAATTCGCCATATTCCCCAAAAGAATATTTGGTTTTATCCACTGTAATCCAACCAATCGGGTGTACGTTTGATGGGTAGAAAATGCCGTAAGATTCGAGAACAAAGATCGACCCGATATATACAGTATATATATCGGAAGAAGTCGCGATTACGCGACCTGGCAACCATCTTGTAAATGTACACAACGTATACAACGTTATACCATAACAAAGCTAACCTGCGACTGAACTGTATGTAACTTTAGAAAAAAAAAGTAACAGCAACATTTGTTTAAAGATGTGAAATATTATACGTTAAGCGATGTGGAAATGTGCATGAGGGGAACAAGGAACTGCAGGGAGTGTGCCCGCTGGTGAAGGATCTCTCAGTTCCTCTCTAGACCAGACCCCTCCTCACCTCACCATGTGCCACCCTCAGCCAGGATGATTTATTGGCCCCGAAGAAAACCTGGAGTGTGGAGCCAACGTCCAACGAGGCATTTTATTATTTTATTCCCTCTCCCCCCATCTCTCTCTCCCTCCCTCCTCTCTCACTCTCTCTTCTTCTCCCTCCATCTCCCTTTCCCTCTCAATCTCTCTCTCTCTCTCTCTCTCTCTCTGTCGCTACCTTCCTCCCTCCATCCCTCTCCCCCTTCCTCTCTCTCCCAGTATGTATACTCCCATTTACACGGCACTTGGCAGCCGGTGGCAATTTTTTCTGGAGAGGAAAAGAACAAGACAGCTCTGGCAAGGAAGAAAATGTGTCTCTGACAAAAATTCCCTCTCTCTCTCTCCCCCTCTATCAGTCTCTCTCTCTCTCTCTCCCTCTCTCTCTCTCTCTCCCCCCCTCTAACCGTCTCTTTCTCCCCCTCTCTCTCTCTCTCTCCCTCTCCCTCCCTCGCTCTCTCTCCATCTCCCTCCCTCTCCCCCTCCCTCTCTCTCTCTCTCTCTCTCTCTCTCTCCTGCTCCCTCTCTCTCCCTCTCTCCCCCTCCCTGAAGGAGGATAGGACCCTATGGAGGCCAACATCTCAGTCAACACAGGCTAGGAACAGGGCGAGCCACATGCTAGCTGATGTTAAGGTTTGGGTGGAGGGGGGTGGGGGTGGAGGAGGGTGGGGTACACAGAATATGAACCATCGGTGAACTCCACTGTTCTGTGCCTTTTACTTTTCCAAGAACATATCATTCTCTGTATTACGGCTACCTGAGTACTTTTATCTAATATGCTATTGAGCAGTGATGCATGATGGGTGACAACATCATCCTACTATACTCTTTAAAAGAAAGGTGGTATGAATATATAGGGAAATATACTGTCGGTAGAACACATTTGATTGGCCTTGTGGATATTACTGTCGTGTATCAAACCAAAGTTGTAGAGGTCGTGTTACAGTTTTCACACTGTATCCCACTCTGTTTACCTTGGCACCTGAGGCAGACGATATTGATGTCAGGCGTTGACATCGATATACATCTGGCTGCGATTGTAAAACATCACATGCACCCGAATGAGTTTGCAAACAAAAGCAGATTCCATCACTCCGATGTGATTTCTGCTTTCGATTACCAATAATCAAAGCAAAGCAAAGCTCACTCCAGTGATATAAAAAGTGAGGAGGCATGTGGACTCACGAAGAGTTTGCTCATGATGCGTCTGCATTGTTCCTCACTGACCAACAGCTGCTCTGGAATCCGAAAGATGGATTGGACACTCTTGAGCCTTCAAAACCTTCCGAGCAGCCAGCCGCTGGGAATGACAGAGCGAAACGCTCGCCGCGCCAGCCAAGGGTCCGATAACCGACTTGGCCAGACTCAGAGAGTAGCTATACGCAGACATGACTTACATTTCCTTGCTAGGAAAACAGGATCCTTTTACCTCGCATTCTCATCCAAAGACCACCTAGAATATTAGTTAATATCTCATCCGGTTTAACGGGAGTTTAAATCAAGATATTTCCGGGAATGCCTTTTCCTTGTTTTTTTATCGTACATTATTATTACAGATCGTATTACGATGCGTTGTGAGACAGATTAATGGCAGAGAAAGCCCGTTTGTTTTGGTCATGGCTTGTTCAAACATGCTATTTGTGGCCAAGCACACAAACACACACACACAACAACTTGCACACAAATACACGCACTCGCACGCGTGAACATACGAGACACACACTTAACTGCTTACACCCACACACACACACACACACACACACACACACACACACACACACACACACACACACACACACACACACACACACACACACACACACACACACACACACACACACACACACACAGAGTGCAAACGCCTTGCAATTCCAAGGCAACGAAACAAACACTAGCCTCAGGGCACCTTGAGTGATGATGAAACCGAAAACACACTTAACTATACACAAAAGGTTCCCTTCCGAAGCCCATCATCACTGAAAATCAACGCTTTCACGCCCACGTGTAAGTGGACACGAAGAAGCACGTCGCTTCTAGTTTTAATGCGCCGCATCCCCTTCTGATCCGCTACCGAGCCGCTGAAAGTCCCCCCCTCCCGCCTCCCTTCACACCGACGGCACTTTCACATTCCACCAGGCAGCCGCAGCACTCGACTCAAAAAGCCCCTGAGGAGCTCTCAGCTGGAACGGCAGCGGGGCTGAGCCCGGCAGATTGTGTGGCCGGGACTCTCGTTACCCTCCTCCATCGAAAGTTGGGCAGTACAACTCCCCAACTTTCGAGAAATTAGTTCTTCCCGCCACACTTTTTCGAATCGTTGCCGTGCGATGATTCAACCGCGCCATTGGCTCGTTAGCAGCGGAGTGGTACCGCCACGGCAGGGGACCCGCTTCTTTCTCAGGGGCCCGCTTCTTTCTCAGGGGCCCCTTTAAACAAAGACCCCCCCCCCCCCCCCCCCCCCAACACACAACACACAGGGGCCTCGGTGGTGTCGTGGCCCTGCAGTGTGTCTCTGGGGGTCGCTGAGAGGCAAGGCCCCGAGAGCAGGGGCCAGGCAGAGTGGTGGAAGAGAGGAAATGTCCTGAACGAGGACTATGAAATACAGCAACGGAAGGGGGGGGGGGCGGGGGCGTACTGGCTGGGGGCCAGCAGCAGAGCGGTCGCATGTCAGACAGACGGGGAGGCAGGTGTGCGTGAAACAAGCGTGTGTGTGTCCCGTCGGTGTCAAAGACAGTGTGTATGGGTGCTGGTGTGCGATCATGTGTGAGTGTGTGTTTCTGCAGGTTTGTATTTCAAGGTATGCATTAAAAGGAATGGGTGCCTGTCTGGTTTGCATGCCAACAAATGCACACTATATAAATATGTATATCTATCTATAAACTTATATATATACACACAATATACATGCTCTATAGTTTCGCCTCACACATACTCTATCCGTCTTCGGCTCAACTAAATGCCTCCATTTCCTGAACCGTTCCTGAGAGCAATTAGCAGTTCCAGCGCTGAGGAATTCAGCTCCTACCCAACAGCCCGGGGCTGCACTAGAGGCCATATTATCCCCAGTACCCGGGAGAAGGGAGAGTGTGTGCGTGCGTGTACCTATGTGTGGATGTATGTGTCTGCAAATCAAATGTAGGCAGAGGGTGCAAGGGTGGTAACGGGGGGGATTTTGCAATGGAACGACGCACACCCCGTCCTTCAAGTAAAGCGTCAGTAGTTTGGGTTTTTTTGGCCACCTTACGAGTCGATCAAGCAGACGCTCGCGTACGTTATTTTGCTGGAGTCCTCGACGGCTTCAGCGTCTCAGTGCCAGGTCTGTGATGAAGTGGCCTGGCTAATGTTAAAGCTCTGTGATCCCAGAGTGCTCCGGTTCAGGTCTTAAAGACTCATAAATTCAAAAGGGAACTTCTCTACGGAGGGACGGAGGGACCGAAATAACATCTGTGTCCACAAAGGCTGTCCCGGCGTACCTTCAATCACTTTCATGTCGGACAGAAGATCGGAGTTTCTCGGCTCGCTATGGCGCACACTGAGCAAGCGCCGTGACTTTAAAAAAAAATAAAACACAAACCACTTCAGTGCTACATCGATGGCAGCGCTGAGAATGAACAATGAGAGCGAGGGCAGGGACTCAGGCACGCTTTCTCAATTCCTGGCCAAGGTCTAAGCGATCATCATTACCGTCTGTTCGCAGTCAGGCTACGTGTTGAGTTACACTCTTTCACAATCTCCCTTAGAGAAGGGCCAAGTTGGCGTTATTTCTTGTTTTTCTGTGGGGTCTGCAAGGACAGGACACACAGCTAAACTGCATTATTAGCATTCCTCCAATCCCCGCCTAATATTAATAAAGAGATGGATAAACAAACGTGTGTATCAGTGTCTTGGGTGTGTGCCGGTCCGTCTGTCTGTGTCAGAGTGTGTGTCACACCTAGACAGACTGTGAGTGTGTGTCTGTCTGGGTGTGTGTCTGTGTCTGGGTGTGTGACGTCTAGTGTGACTAGATGTATGACGGATATATTTGCAACGTTTGCTACAGTTCACTGGGAAGGCTGGTAGACTGATCTATCCAGCACACATCTAGGTGGACACGCCCACTTGTGACTTCAGAAGAGGCAGATTTTCAAAACGGCTTGTAACGGCTAATCACACTCACACCTAGTGGTATGTATGTCACCTGTAATCGCCTATAGCGGCCATCTTGGTTCTAAAAGGACCAAGATGGTCGCTATAGGCCTAATTGACGCCCGCGATTATGGATCGGAAACAGCAGCAGCGTGCAAAATCCCCCAGGCTGCCTTCAATTCCCTTTGATCACAGTTATTTATATCCTAGTCTTTAATTGTATTCAAAATTTTAAATGATTGCCTTTTTAGTGTTTTTCTGTTTCTGAATACAACACTGCAACGTGGAACTGCAGAGAGGTACACGAGGAAAGGAAGACGACATCGCGCCATCGGGCGCCCCTTGTTTCCGCCCCTTTCCTACACCACAAGTCGGCGATCACGACAAAAAGGCACAAACGTATATTCCCTAAACGGGTTGGTACGACATAACGGTTAACACACCCTACGACCGGATACAAATCCGGTGCTTCCCTAATCTGGAAAACACGATTTCCCCGAAAAATATATATTTTCTATGTTCCCTTCCTTTCTTTCTGGACCCACCCCCAGTTTATCCTCCCCACACATCAGGCTTCCACTCGGCCCGCAGCCCCCGCTCCAGACCCCGGCTCCTCGGGTGTGGACTCCTGTACCGCGGCTCTCCGCTGCCTCCACTCACTGTTTTTACATGCCATGTGGAGAGCTTACCAGGGGACTTTAAAATAACAATGTGATTGCCTTGGCCCTGCATTGCTGCTACTTCTCCTCTTCTCTCTATCCTTCTCCTCTCTGCTCATTCTCCTCTCCCTCCCTCTTCTCTCTCCTCACCTCTCCTCTCTTTCCCCCTGCTCATTCCTCTCTGCTTCACTCCCTCCTCCCATTTCCTCTCCTCTTTTCTCCTCTTCACTCCCTCCCCCCCTTTCCTCTCCTCTCCAATCTTTCTCCTGCTTCTTTCTCTCTTTCTCCCGCTCCTTACTCTCCTCTCCTCCCCTCTCCTCTCCCCCACTCCTCCCTCTCCTCCCCTCTCCCCTCCCCTCCCCTCCCCTCTCCCCTCCCCTCCCCCCCCCCCCCCCCCTCCCCTCTCCCCTCCTCACAGTGTTAGCATCGTGGAGGCTGGCTGTGTGCGCGGGTCTGCTGGCTAGCCTGCCTGCAATGCGTCTTCTGTCTATTCAGCGGTGCTGGGGGGGGCGCCGCATGTCAGCTCCAGCAGCTCTCCAGAGGGCCACTAGGAAGGCATTTCTACTTAAAATAAACCCCTGCCTGCGCGCCCACGTCCACAGCCTCTCTCTGTGGCCCACCGGCCCGCCTCTGCCAGCAGCCCTTCTCCATTAATCCACGGCAGCGTTCCACTTATGCAGAAACCATCCCACGGATGTGCCCCCCCCCCACCCCCTAACTCCCCCCCCCCCGCGCCGATGGTGTGTCTGCGTGTGTGTGTGTGTGTGTGTTTTTGGGGAGCGCAGTGCATTACAAATTCCCTTCGACGTGTGTGTGTGTGTGTGTGTGTGTGTGTGTGTGTGTGTGTGTGTGTGTGTGTGTGTGTGTGTGTGTGTGTGTGTGTGTGTGTGTGTGTGTGTGTGTGTGTGTGTGTTTGGGGGGGCGGGGTGCAACAGCAACTCCCTTGGACACACATGCTTGTTCGCTTGGACACAGACAAACACATGCAAACACAGGCCGACGCAGTGACGTGAGCTCAGCGCACGCTTGAAGAGAAACGACCCCAATCCACACCGCAGCGACGCAACGCAACACGCCCCTCCACTTTGAGGAAGAACGCACTTAGACGTTGACTCAGACGCACACACACACACACACACACACACACACACACACACACACACACACACACACACACACACAGACAAACCCTTCCGCTGCCCACAGTGTTATCCATGCCAAAATTGTCCTTTGGGCCAAGGGGGGTCAGATAACTACCGCTCCCTTTGGCTGAGATAAAACAACTGTAGCAGAAAGTGTGGGTCTTTTTAAAGGACCCCACTGCAAAGACCAGCTGAGGGCTAATCGGTTAGCTCGGGGTCCACTTATGGAGAAGCGAAGCGTTGAGGAAGAGTTGTATGCAAATGTGGAGTGAATTGAGTTAACTTATGCAAATTCACACAGAACTGAAATACTCGAAAGACATGTAAAACACAGATGGACATAATATGTATGTTCATATTATGGACAAGTAAACAGAAGCCCCCCCCCCGCCCCAAATGCAACTCATGGATGCCTTGGCTACCATATATTGACATATTGATGCACACAAAAGTATACTAACTCGTTTTTTACTATTTATTGCAATTTTAGTTGATAATTAGAGTTCATAAATTGATTAATCATTTGGATTTAAAACAACTGTAGTTGTTACTATGTTTTATACGTTTATCATTTAAAGTAGTATTATTACCCCGATATCCTTTTTTAATTGGAATTATTAGTACATTTAAAAGTTGTGGGATGCATGATACTTACTCAGAGATAAGTTGGCAGTCTTCTTTTAGCAATGATGCAATTTGGTGCGGACGCTGTTGAAAACAACATTGAATTTACATTCAGTTTGCTTCATTGGACATCTGCAATGTCAACACAAGCATTGGCTGGATATTATTTTTTTATGCGACACCCACCCGCTCTGCAAGAAGCCCACCACGAGAATTATCACATGGAAGTGCAGGTTATGTAAACACACCTGCGCATAGTTCCCTGGTTTGTAACCCACTGTCATCAAATTGTCCACTTTGTACACTAGGGACCACCAGTGAATCAATAGCCCTACAATGCCCCTCTGTAATGCTGCCCTGTTCAAAGTGTGCAGCGCCAACTCGCAGAGAACACATTGTCGCTTGGCTTACAAGACTCACGGGTCTTTTTTTTTCTCTTCCTCGAAAACCCACAATGTTGCGAATGCAGCGTTACATAAGTCCGACTGACACTTCCCACCAGAAAATAAACCCGTGAAGTTTTCCTGCCTGCACGAAAATACTCGCCAGACGCAGCCTCCTCCATCGACACTATGTAATAACACTATAACACACGAATCACAACAAACCTGTGTTTGAACGCATCGCATGTTCCCCACCAACACCGTTTACTTCGCGTTCCCCAACACATCCTCGTCCGTAAAAAACCTCAGCTAACGGCAGCGTGGGGTGAACCACACGTTCACACACTACGAGTTGAAAACCAAAGCCCGATGAAACATAAAACATTATGACGCTGGAATAAGGGCATAAAGAAAAGTTAGCGCATGTCACAAGGAAGAGAGAGAGAGGGCTGGGGAGGGGGGGACTTGCCTGGAATGCGTCCGAGAGACGAGGCGATAGAGGCGGGGAAGTGTGGGTCGGTGGTGCGCTTCGGGTATTGGGAGCACCGACGGATGGTAGTACTGTGAGTGACCGGGCGCCGTTGCGTCAGCCCCGCTTATGTACTGACCGAGGAGCGGGGAGGTCCCGGAATGCGGAACTGTCGTCCGAGACGTCAGCGTGGAGGATGAAAATAATGTCAGAGAGGAGGGCTGGATTTAGAAAGAAAAAAAAAATAACACACGGGGTTTGTTTGCTCCACCCCTAGCAACCGTAGACACACACACACACACACACACACACACACACACACACACACACACACACACACACACACACACACACACACACACACACACACACGCGCGCGCGCGTACGCACACACGCACGCACACACAAGCACACACGGGCGTGCACACAAGCACACACGGGCGTGCACACACACGGATACGCACAGGCACGCGCACACACGCGCGCACAAATATACGCACACACGCACAGGCACACACGCTGCTTACAACGAGGCTAATAAATAAACATCGCTGTAAACACATGCGCCACGTTGTCCTTGCGAAAAGTGTTTTATCGATTGACGGGATATGTGAATTGCAATATGGGACGGGGGATGGTTATTCCTGAATTATTATGTAATAGCCTACGGGTATGCCGATCGGTTTTGCGGAGATCAGACTGTTAAATATAGACGGGGATTCATTCACACTACTCGTCCCTTATATAAAGCTGACAGATGAGGATAAATCAGCCCTCTGTGTTCATTGACTGGTGCCACAATTAGAAGTGCCGTAATATAATTACAATGAATATAAATTATGATAATAATTATAATATATTGACTATCTATTATGACTTATTTTATTTGGGAGTGACATGTGTAAATAAACAACTAAAAATAACTGTAGCCTTTACGATTCATGGCTATTCTATAATCACATTATTATCAATTATTAATTAAGTAGGATACCTCATTGATTAAAGTAAACACAGGTTTACACAGTACTACCACACAGTAAGCTGCTGTTGTCATGGTTTCCACATGTAGCCCATTAAACATTACTGCACACTAGTCTGTCGGTGTCTGTTGAAGCTTCCAGAAAATCCAAAAACGACCTCACTCACTCACGCCCCCCCCCCCCCCCCCCCCCCCCTGGTGTGTATGAGCGGCTGTGACAGCATCCGTCGACAACTGAAAAACACGAACATACCGCGGCAGGGCGATGTCAGTATCCAGAAGAGACATCCGTTTTCCACAGAGTGTGTGTGTGTGTGTGGGGGGGGGGGGGGGCGTGTGGGAGACGGTATTAACTTCATACCACTTTTCATTATGAATAGAATCCCCTTTTTATTATTAATCTGCAGAATACATATTTGGGTTGGTTGCCATGCAACCATTGTCTTCAGCGCCACGGGAAGTCCTGAAGTTTGACAAATTGATAGCGGAGGAGCAGATAAGCGCGATTATGGGAATTATCCAGTGTTGGTAGAAACCATGACGTTTATTTTCGATGCAGCGGCATTTCGGATTTGACCCCGGGGACTAGGCAGAGGTCAAAGACATTAACGACTGTCAAATTTTAGGAATAATTCTATTTCTTTTTCAGAAAAGTGTAATTGTATTGCTCATTGATTGTATGACGTGGTTTCCTCCTTGTTTTACGCACCACACACAGACCTAAGTCTGAGAATGACTGAATACATAATCAATTACACACAAATGACTTAATGATGTTACCAGATGTTATCGTCGTGGCCTATACTCGTAAATGACTAAGCAACCGACATTCCATACGTAAATACTGGCCTTTCCACGATGTGAGGTGGGGCTGGTTTAAAAGCGTGCACCTCTGCAGGGATCCCGAATGAGTTGTCATGCAGCAGGTCAACATGACAGATTCGTCCATTGCCATTTCAGCCATGACCACCTGTAGTGGACAGCTGATGTCCGCCCAGAATACCTGGCCCAGGGTTTAGGTTCTAATTCGGTGCTGCTCTGATTTATGTCTGTAACATCTGAGGGGTCTGTGTGTGTGTAAGCGTGTGTTGTGGTGGGGGTTATGTGTTACAGAAAGCATTTGTTGGTGTCTGTGCGTGAGTGTGACAGAAAGCATGCTTTTGTGCGTGTGTTTGGTGTGTGTGTGTGTGTGTGTATGGGGGGGGTTTGGATCGTGCATGTGTGTGTCTGTGTGTGTGTTATGGGGGGGTGTTTGGAACCTATGTGTGTGTCTGTTGAAGGGGGTCAGCTCTGTGTCACAATCATAACATGGATGAGTAAGATATGATAGGGAAACAGAACTAAATTGGAAGGGGGGAACTAAATGGAATCAAAATATATTTTCATTTATTGCGAGAAAGAACAATGTCATGGCACATGTTGACACACAGGAAATGTGCACTGGTTCGTCTTGAACCGTCCTTCCATCGCTTACCACAATTGTCCCTCAATGGAGAACAGAGCTGTCTTCCAAAAGCATTGGTTCCACCTTTTCATAGTGTGGTTTCAGGGAGCTGTACTTGCCCAAAACAACATGTCTTGATCGTGAACTTTGCGCTATAATGACAAGGTAAATTCACAAATGAGATCTACATTTATATCACATTTAGTGAGTCAGTCAAACATATTTTTTTTTTATTTGTATTCGGTTGGTAATGGTAGTAACGTACCTCACGCCATTATTGTGATCTCATTGATTTAGCCTTGACAGCAGACGTTAAGACATTGCTAATGCTCGTTTAAGATATTCAATACAGTGCTCGTCTGCTACTTTCCCTTTATTTATTTCTGTGCCTGTTTTCCATAATTAATAAAGTGCAGGATAACATGACTGCTACCGTTCTATCAAATGCATGCATTCGATATTTCTGCAGAACTTGCCAATGCTCACAATTAAAAATGCTACATGCAAAGTAAGAGAAGAAATAAGCGACGTGTTCGACTTGTTTCCGTTCAAGAGTTTTCAGATTGATATATTTTTTGTGCAATATGCAAATATAATATGAACCGTGTCTTCCAAAGTCTTATCTGTTATGTGTTTTGTATAACCGATGGAAAACCCCAGCATCCACCTCCAGACACGACCGTGACTCATATATGACCACAACGGAGACACTATAGGGACAGCCGTATTTTTACCTTAACTTTGTCCATTTTTTCTATCTTTC
This sequence comes from Gadus macrocephalus, assembly GCF_031168955.1. Taxonomy (NCBI): domain Eukaryota; kingdom Metazoa; phylum Chordata; class Actinopteri; order Gadiformes; family Gadidae; genus Gadus; species Gadus macrocephalus. The sequence continues at coordinate 5,911,657 of NC_082402.1, read as the reverse complement.
CTTCCTTTTTGAAACTGTAAAATCATCTCTGACGGTTGTAGGTTTTGCGACACTGTGTCTAGCTAAATTATGAAGGCTATATAGAGAGGGGCTAAAACTGTATTACAGAAGTTATAAGTTGCGCAATTCTGGGCATTTTGTCAGTTTTCCGCCGGTGTATAATGACTATAACGTTACAATGGTCCTTTTATCATATGCCATAGATAACGACGCCACACTCAGCAGCAAGGTGCTCTATTTCTACGGCTGCAACACTTTTTTGCAAACTTTCTCAGAGTGTCACCACAAACAAATGAGCACTGTTCACGCACACATAGACACAAGTGCACACACTTCTTCTTTCTCATCTCATACACAAAGAGATCCAGATCCGATCCACCAGAAGATCTTCAGCCCTTTTAACAAATAGAATATTCTCTAATTTCAGACATTGTGATGCAGTGGCCTCTGGAGGTCCTTCCATTGGAGGGGCCCCGTGACATTTGGGGTCCCCCACCATGCAACTGGTGTACCGAGAGGAGGTTTACTGGAGCGGCCCTCACATTTGCCCTCCCAAAATGTGTCAACCAGTTGGTAAACCAGTTGCATGGTTGGGGGGGGCCTTGGAGGGACTGGAGGGCCAGTTGCCATGGTCGGGTCCCCCAGAATGTAAGGGGGGCACCCCATTGGGAGGGATATCCGGGCCCTACCGCCTGTCCACTGTAATCCACTGTGAGGCCGCCTGCGGTCGCCCTGCAGCTGAGCAAACCTTTCCGAAGCCTTTGACCTCCTCCCCCCCCCCCCCCCTCGACAACAACAATGCTCCCCCCCCCCCCCCCCCCTCTCTCTCCCTCGCCCACACACTGAGCGCTCTGACATCATAACTGACATCTCCCAGGATCCTCCGGCCGTAAATTGTCCAATGTGTTTTTATTGTTTTTCCCTCCCTCTCACGCCCTCAGACATAATTGACACGCCTGTGCTCCTATCTAGGTAATTATTATCACAACTTTGGCTGATGGGCATCATTTCGACACACAGGTTCGTCATGCGTCCTGCTACGCATTAGGTTATAGACACCTGGACTTTGGCTAGCATCCGATGGTAAAAAAATGAATAATAGACCACACACTTGTCTTATGAACTACCGACTAGTTGTGCTTCTATAACCTTGGGGTAGCCAGATAACAACACTTCTCTTCTGTGCTGTTCTGACTGCTGCCTTTAGTATCAGTATTATTATAAAAAGTAGATTAGAAATGATGTGTGGCCTTTCCCTTGGGAATCCAGCATGTATCTTGCAAGCGGCGAGAAAGGGAAGTAAAAACTTGTTTTTGCTAACGATATTCCTCTAAACACATCCCTTCTCTTCCCATTGCTTGTGTTGGGCCCCTCACAGTGTGTTGGTATATACAATTCCATGTCTTCATTGATTCCACTTTGGTGGGAAATCTCTCTCTCTTCTCCTCTGTCTCTGTCCTCTGTCTCTCTCTGTCTCTGTCTCAGTCTGTCTCTCTCTCTCTCTCTCTCTCTCTCTCTCTCTCTCTCTCTCTCTCTCTCTCTCTCTCTCTCTCTCTCTCTCTCTCTCTCTCTCTCTCTCTCTCTCTCTCTCCTCTCTCTCTCTCTCTCTCTCTCTCATCATGTGACTTATCCGTCCTCTTAAAAAGCATATGACACTGACTTTAGCCTGCCCATGTGAGTATCACACCTCTTTGAGAATATGTCAAAGCCCGTAGGAAACAAGGCGGTCACGAGGCGGTGAGGGGATGCACTGATGGCGTGTACCTGGAAAAGATATTAAGACCAGTGTTACAGTGGATGAGGCACAGCACTGTGTTCCTGTGATCTCATTGTGGAGGTTAAGATTAAACACTGACTAATTTTATATCGTAGATAGATAGTTAAATAGTTCATTTGTTAGTGTCTATTATATAGACACTAACGACACACTCATACATGCATGCATACTTACATGCATTTACATATATATACATACATATATATATATATATATATATATATATATATATATATATATATATATATATATATATTCAGACACACCAACATGCAAACATGCACACATACATGCATGCATACATGCAGACATGCATGCATACATACATTCACATTCTAAATTGATCGATACATACACATTATATCTTTGGACTGTGATTTAGCGCCATCTACTGTATCATCAAGTATTCTAGATCTTCTCTAGTTAAGATTGTTTCGTTCACCTTAATAAATAACATTTCATATGAATATACAACATCATAATGTATCATTTAAGTATGAGAGAATATCCGCAAGCTTAGGGATTTCGCGTTCCGTATTTGCGTTGGAAAGTGAACAGAAAGTAAACATTCCCTTTGCAAAATTTTTGCAACTGCAAACTAAGTATTACAATGTTAACGTAATTTATGATGGGTAATTCGTTTTCGTAATGTCTCCGAAGTCTTGTGTTTGTTTTCGGTTCTTCCAATACAACACTTGTGCGCCTTGTCCTTTTCCGGTAAAACGGTCTGGGTAGAAACATGACACCGTCTCCATGGCAACAAACAACTGCATTTCCCAAATATGGTCAAGGAAAAGAGACGTCACTGCGTCGTGGCGCATACACGTCGTGACGTTTGCGCTAAACGTTCCTGCATTATGGAATCCGATTCCCTTGACCGTGACTGAGAATATTGGGACGTGTGCTATAAATAAATGATCAACGTGCTCTATTTAGCTTCCACTCTTTACGCGTTGTTTACCACGGTTACGTGGTGTTATATGCTATAATTATCGCACTGGATGTGATCATATTCACAAGAAGTCGTTTTGCACGTTAAACCTATCAAATAATGCCATTTAAAATACATACGAACAGCACAACAAATAGTGATTCATTGGTATTTATTTTCCATTTTCAGCTATATATTTTTTGCATCTGATTAAGTAAAAAAATAAACTATGCCATAAAATACATCTGGATAAAATACATGACAGAATGCTTTTTCGTGGAAGTCCATTGACACCAAACAGTCGGATGATAGTTGTATACGCTACACATTTGTCGACCTGTCGTTTTCACTTATAACAGCACAACTTGTAAACAGTATTCACATCATATTGAGAAACAGCCTAGGTTCACATTACATTAAGGGATGAACAAAATGCAAGAAGAAGATGATGCAGACACTAAAATGATTCTCTTGTTTTTTTTGCATGCACTTTTTGACACCGGCACCACGAGATATCATTCCAGAGGAGTAACAGCACTCACTGCCTTCTGCAGCACCATCAGTGGACGGAAGAGTCAAACCCTGTGTCACGGCTACGGGAACGGAGACGTTACAGGGTTTCCTTGATGTGAGGCTCCACACAACATCAACACATCTGCACCACAAAACAGTATCGGAGCGAGAGGGAGAGAGGGTGGGCAAGAGAGAGAGAGAGGTAGGGAGGGAGGGAGGGAGGGAGGGAGGGAGGGAGAGGCTGGGCGATAGATGGAGAAAGAGAGAGAGAGAGAAGAAGGGAGGGCGAGGTAGCGAAAGAGATGCAGAGACAGAGAGAGAGAACACGAGAATGAAGACAAAGGTAGAGGTAGAGAGACAAAGCATGAGAGAGAGAAAGACAGATCTTAAGACGGAGGGAGAGAGAGAAAGAGAGAATGCAAGACAGAGGTGGAGGGAGAGAGGGAGGGTGAGAGAGAAGTAGAGAGGCAGAGAGAGGTATACAGAGAGAAAAAAAAAGTGAGAGAGAGAGAGAGAGAGAGAGAGAGAGAGAGAGAGAGAGAGAGAGAGAGAGAGAGAGAGAGAGAGTGAGAGAGAGACTATAGCTTGCTGGTTATAAAACCATTGACTGTCAGTGACATAATAAACCAGTTGCATAAGGGGCCCTTATCTTGCGTTCACAGGGCCAGCAGTGTGGGAGAGTTCAGGCTATCCTTGGTGAACTCGGGGCCCCCGGCGCCGAGGCCTCCCCCAGCAGGGCCCCTGAGGGCCAGGCTGTCGTCCTCCGCCTGCAGGGAGTCTATCTCGGCCCCGCTGAAGGAGAACACGGAGTGGTAGCCACAGGTGGGGCTGGAGGACACCAGGGGGGTCCCCAGGGCCTCCAGGTCCTGAGCCACGGACCGGTACAGGGTCTCCCAGTCCGGGAGCCCGAAGGTGCCGCCCAGGTCGATGTCCGGCACCGACGCGCCCACGGACCCCAGCGACACGCCCCCCCCGCCCCCCACCCCTTCCTCCTCCTCCGGGGCGCTCATCTCCAGGCTGGGCACCAGGTCGTCCAGGTCGTCCACCTTCAGGTCCTCAAGCGGCTCCGGCTCCTCCCCCTCCTCCTCCTGAGGCTCCTCCTCCTCCTCTTCGGCGCTGGAGCAGAGCAGGATGTCGGAGTTCCCCAGGATGGCGGCGGCGGCGCAGGGGGGCGGCGGGGGGTCCAGGTCCTGGGGGGGGCCCAGCGGGGGGCCGCCCTCTCCCTCGCCGGGCCCCTCGGAGAGGCTCTCGCCCTCGGGCCACAGGGAGAGCAGCGGGGTCGGGGGCGGAGACGCCGGGGGCTCCTGCTGCATGGGACTCACGTCGTCGTCATCACCCCCATCATCATCCTCGTCTTCACCCTCCTCCTCCTTATCCTCCCCCAGCTCGCCATCCATCCCGGAAGTCGCATCGAGCACCGCGTCGTCCAAACGGCGCTCTTGTTCGTTCGGGTGACGCGCGCACCCGGGCTCGTGAGAGGCGAGCACCTGCTCGAGGCGCGCTTTCTCTTTGATGAGATCGGCTATTTCCGTCTGCAGCGCCGCTTTCTCTTCCTCAAGCACGTCGGTTTCCTGTAGCGGTCGAGGAAATGAAAACGTGTGAGAAACGACGTGCGCAGAGTACAGATGGTAGCGCTTTTATACGTCGCTCACGTGAGCATTGAACAACGCACATGTTTCAGTAAGACAGGTTGTTAGGTAAGACGTGTATAGGCGCAGGTAGGCAAGACAGGCCTAGGCACAGGTTATGTTAGGTAAGACAGGTAGGTAAGACAGGCCTAGGTGCAGGTTGGTTAAGTAAGACAGGTAGGTAGGTAAGACAGGACTAGCCGCAGGTTGACAGGTAGGTAAGAGAGGCCAAGGCGCAGGTTGACAGGTAAGACAGGCCCACTCACCGCCTGCAGCGTGTCCGTGAGCTCCCTCCGTCTGTTACGACACTTTGCTGCGGCAATCTTGTTCCTCTCCCTCCGAATCTTCCTCCTCTCATCCTCCTCCTTGGAAGGCTACAAAATCAATCACAAAAAAAAGGCTATTTTTTGGGGGGTTATAAATGACCATTCTGTTCGATTCCTGCAAACGTCGGCATTTGGCTCCAGATCCCCCCCGTCCGACCTGCCAACATTTGCTCAATGCGGCGAAGGTTGTGCTGAGAAGGAAGGGTCTGGCTGGCTGTCTGCATCCCCGCCCCCCTTCCAACGCGCGCGTGAGCTCAGAAACGGAGAGATGATAGCGTCGGAAAACCGCTGCCTCGCACGCTGTTCCTCATCAACACGCATCCTCTCGCCTATCGCTACAAGACGCCGTCCAAAGTGCACCGATCAGAGGTCCTTACCTGGTCTTTCTTCCCCTTCTTCCCGCCGGTGTGCTCCTTCGAGCGGCCTTTGGCTCGTGCACCTCCGCGGGAAGGAGAATGGGTGGAGGAGGTGGTGGTGGTCTGCACCATCCACCTCAGATCGGGAGACGTGGAGATCGCGGTCACCGTCGGAACAAAGGAGTCACTCGAGTCGGGGTCCTGTAGAGAGAAATAGATGTAAATGTTGAAGATCAGATGAGAACTGTGGTGGTGATGTTTTTTTCTATCTGCGCATCAAACCAATCTGAGCGAACATCTTGTTATGCGCTCCACATCGAGAGGAAGGAATTGCAAAAATATTTTAAAAAAAGAATACACCGCTTCAACGTTTAGACATTACTCTGTAACAATGTTAATTTTCCTGCCATCAATTTCGTTTTTTTTCATTTTTTTTATCCCCGACGTCCGTGTGATCTCACAACCTGTTCAGAGAGGTCACGACCAAGACAAGTAACGGGATGTAATCAGCTGGATTCAGTACATATACACAGACGCTTCAATCACCCTAACTGTAGCCGGAATATACGGTTATGCCTCTTAATTTGGATTTCTCAAATGAAATTGCCGTGCTGTGGGATATAGCCTAGGCTATATATATATATATATATTTTTTAAGTAATCACCATAAAGCACAAAAAAAAAAAAAAAAACAATGTCACACCAAACGAATCGGCACGTACACATACAAAGATCCAGATGTTAGTTGTGAAGAACTAACGTGTGTCCGCGAGGAGGTACCTGGTTGAGGCTGTCCATTGAGGATGCGCTCGAGAGCGAGCCGGGAGGAGGAGGCTGGCCGCCGCGCGCAGGGCTGTCCCCGCTACAGCTGGATGACGCGTCGTGGTCAGGGCTGGATCCCTGGTACATCTTGGCAGTCGGCGATTACAACATAAGCGAACTATATATAGGCCTATAATGTGTCGTACCTTTGTCGATTGTAGAGAATGCTTCGACCCCCTTGTATTCGTCCCAATTAAGCGAGGTCTTCAATTGGTCGGTTCGTCTCGTGAACGCGGTTACTCTGTGCAGACTGTGCAGAGGCCCACCTTTTATAGTGAGTTGGAATTTTATGAATGAAATGTATGGGGTGGTGAGGCGGGGTGGGGGGTTTGGGGGGGAACAAACCATCTCGGATACAGACGTTGCGAGAGGGGTAAAAGGCTGGGATTGACGTGTCAGATGAGCGCTTTGAACGGTCAACACACCATAACCTATAGGGTATTAAGACGCCAAAATATAAGACCAATATTTTATTTAATTAATTGCTAAATATAGAGAGGGACCCCCCCCCCCCTCCTTCAATATGTAGTCCGCTCTCTACCGTATGAAACAACGTCATTTCACGTATGCAGCATCTGCATTAGGCCTCTGACAAAACACGATGTTCACAAAATAATGTATTTTATCAATACATCAAAGTCCGTCGGATAACCATTGATTCATCGTTGACCTGATTTCACACGACGAAACAAAAGACTGCTGTAAAAAATATATAATCAATGAATCAAATGCATTATACCCTATCCATAGGACTATGTGAATGCGACAATAGCAAAAAGAAAGATCGGTTATAATTGGGTTGGCTATGGTTTTAGGACGAACAGTTTACAACATGTCACACATGGGACATATTTAACAATAAGTTAATAGATAAGTCCCCTGTTTTTATTTCTGACCGCCTCGGCGCTCCAGCAACAGACTTGTCGCTGCCGTCTAACAGCCAATAGCCGAGTTGACGAGTCGAGCCATATATGGTGTTTCCGGTTACTGCTGGGCATCCCGTTTTTCTGTCCGCGCGCCACATACAATTTAAAAAGAAAAGTGAAACAATGAAGGCGGACACAGTGGGCTGTGTTTATAAACTATAGTCAAAGGGAACCGTTAGGATTTCCATTCAGTTGGTCAGAGACGGAGTAATTAATATGTAATGAGTTTCGCCCTCCCAGAAATCCTCCAATGAAAGTGAGCAGAGAGGAGCGTCTGGCGAGCGGGCAAGCTTTCCTTTTCCCGGCAGTCACGCCCCTTTTGGGTTTCCTGGCAGGCCATTGGTGGTCTTCACTGCAGACCGGCGGGGGGATTAAAGGGGGTGACTCAAGATATCTCCCCCCCCCACCCCCTCCACAAACACAATTGCTGAAAGCAACGTTTTCAACAAAGCCACCTTTGCGTGAACGTGGAAACGCGGTCGGGGTTATTTATAGCCCCGTGACATGGTGGGGTTCTTTTGGGCCAAATGGGCTGGAATGGTATTATGTACCGTGAAATGCAGAGCGACGTCAGAAGCGTTAACACCTAGGCTATTCCTGCGTTATGAATAATTTAGTAGGGCTATGCCTATTTATAGGCCACTTAAAATGAACTGCTATCAAGTGGTTATTGTTCTTAACATCTTTATCAATCAAATTATCTATAAAGGAAAATAAAATATTGGGCTTTCAATTTGGAGCAGTTGTGGTTAGTTATCACAGTGGGTTAGGGGCGTAGGCTATATATATATATATCAATATTAGCCTATATATTTACTATTGTTATTATTATTTATTTTTTTATTATTATATTTTGTTGAGTGATAATTATTGAGTGATTAAATGGTTCGGAGTAGAATTTCCGGTTGGTTTGACATCATGAATCAGTCCCTCACCCGGTAATTGTTGAGACGAGAGTTCACGCAACAGACCGTTGTCTGAACTCAAACCGCGTTAATCAGACTCAACCCTAGAGCCCTAGTTGATAAGAGGACTGGCAACGTCTGGTGTCCGGTTACTTTCCCCAGCGCAACACACAGACACAGATACACACACACACACACACACACACACACACACACACACACACACACACACACACACACACACACACACACACACACACACACACACACACACACACACACACACACACACACACACACACACACACACACACACACACACACACACACACACACACACACCAACGGAGCATGAGCAGAGCAAAGGGGACGTCACTGCCTCGAAGGGGTGGAGTGTTACCAAGACAACGAAGAATGTTTAACAAAACACCAACGCGGGAAACGAGTCGAACCACTACTCCCATGTGCTGCGTGTTACTTGCACGTTTACTGATAACTACAGCATATGCAAACTTGCACACTTTTTTATTTAATGATAAATAAATAAGGACTATTTATTCTGCTTAAAATAAATATTTGATCAGAATACATTTTTGCAGTTTGCCATTCTACATAAGAGAACTCAAACAGGCGGGGTACCAACAATCTTACGCTGTAGGTTAGTCCATATTGGGATAGGCACCAGTCATTTGCAAAGGTAAACTAAGTACACACAAACCAGTCTGCGCTCCTTCAAAACACACCCCATGTACGCAAGAATTTCAAACGCTGCCTCAGGGTTGAAGCTGAGCTGAGCCTATACCGAAGAACGTGTCCCAACATGAACGTGCAAGTTTATCTAAACTTTCCATTGGATACACAGACGTTGTATGTAAATACAACGTATTTCCATGCATAAATACGGATTTTCCAATATTCATTTTGGTAGAATCGCAGCAATTGATCAAAAATGGAAACGATTAATATGATAGAGCATCTATACATTTGCAAACTACGATCAGAAAAAAGCCATTTATGCTTTTGTAAAAAGGACTACATCTCTGCTGTTGTATTTTCGGAATAACCGTAAATAATAAAAAACAAACAATAAACTACTTAAATATAAAACGATCAAACCTTTTTTAATTTAAGCGTTTTTACGTATAGATAAGGACTATATACATAAATACATCGATCGCCGAGCAATCAAGATCAATGTATCGAAGTTCTCATTGTCAAGTTTTCATAACAACCTTTGTGTTTGTTGTCTTACATAACGTCACAGCCGCAGTCAACTGTTGGAGGTTTGAGTATTTCCCAGCATGTACCTCCCCTTACAGGATGCACCATATTTGGGACAGTGACGTAGCGGGGATACCGTCTGGAACGTTCCATTTCTTGAATGAGAATGGTTACGTCTGAGCATATTTTAAAGTGAATACATTATACACATTATAAACTCATTTTAATTACATAGAACACGATACAATAAATTGTTACCTAAGTCTGTAATGCGTTATTCATTTTTCTTGTTTTCTTTCGCATCGCCACTTCGGGAGCAGTGTACTGCCCCAAATCGACGTCATCTCTGTCCACCACAGCCTATATAAGCAAGGAGGATCTCCTCAGTTGCAGTCAAACTTTAAGCGGTACAGAGAAAAAGAACACTGACTAGCAAGTACCGATCGAGAAACCACTCCAAGCCAGAGGGAATCCCCACAGCTGAACGCTTGAAACATTTTGGACATTAACAGATCTTCCTTTTTAACAATGATGTACAACGCTTTCAACGCAGACTGTGACTCTTCCTCACGCTGTAGCACTGCTTCTCCAGCGGGAGATAGTTTTGGATACTATCCTTCGCCGGCAGGATCTGACTCGAGCATTGGATCTCCCCAGTCCCAGGTATGTGCAGGCATTATACGAAATGCTTTATTAAATCAAAAGATCGTAGCATTCTAGCTGTCTTGGTAATGTATGGATGATTGGAGGTTAAGGACATATAGGCCTACTGAAATGCATGCATATGTAGGCTAATACTTAACGGATGAATGCATGGGGTAAAAGTAGGCGACAGTTGGCTATATGCAATCGTATTTTGAAATGTTTTTTATTTAATAAGACAGTATTATGTATTTAATAAGACAGTATGACAGTATTCAATAAGTGGAAATAACTAGCTGTTAGCTCTGCAGCACAGCTCAGCATCACAGTTTACTTGGAAACTCCAGAGAGAGAGAGACAGAGAGACAGAGAAGAATAAATGATCATATCTGCCATCACGCAGATATGAATAATCTCTCCACCTGTTAACAGAGGGGTAGTCCCTACTTCGTTGATGCTCAGTGCACTCACCTTCCCTCCTTCTCCCTCTCCTCTCCTAGGACTTCACCGACCTGACGGTGTCCAGCACCTCGTCCTTCGTGCCCACCCTCACAGCGATCTCCAGCAGCGCTGACCTCCAGTGGATGGTCCAGCCCCTCATCTCCTCCGTGGCCCCCTCCCACCGGGCGCACCCCTACACCCCCAGCCCCAGCCCCAGCCCCAGCCCGGCATACTCCATGAGGGCCCAGGCCCCCAAAGCCCACAACTCCATCAAGCGCAGCAGAACCGAACAGGTAAATTAACCCTTTGAATGCATTTGAATTAATAATGAATTAATATCAGTGTAATGACACATCCGTTACTCAAAAGCTGTTCATCTTGAGTGCTGACATTAACGTTATTTATCCTTTTTTTCGGTTGTGTTCTCCAGGTTTACTCCGAGGAGGATGAGAAGAGGCGAGTTCGCAGAGAGAGAAACAAGCAGGCGGCCGCTAAATGCCGCAACAGACGCCGGGAGCTCACAGACACACTCCAAGCTGTAAGTACTCTAACGGCGACAGTGCTCTGCTTGGCTCACCTTTAACAGTCCAATACATGCATAATGCACAGCAATGTTGACCCAACAACGGTGATATTAAGTCCAGCTCTCCTCCCCTTCCCCCCCTGACAGGAAACCGACGATCTGGAAGACGATAAGTCCAACCTGCAGAACGACATCGCCAACCTCCTGAAGGAGAAGGAGAGGCTGGAGTTCATCCTGGCCTCCCACCGCCCCATCTGCAAGATCCCCTCTGAGCTGGACGACATGTTCGTCGCCCTCTCCCCCGCACTCTCCCCCTGCTCCACGGTGATGTCCCCCAACACCTCCACCACTTCCTCCTCCGCCAGCCAGACCGCCTCCTCCACCTTCACCTCCACCTCCCACTCACTCTTCTCCAGCCCTGCCCCCATCATGTCCGCGGCGGTCTCTGACCACCACCAGCACCACCACCACCACCGCATGCCGGCCAAGCTGACGGTGCTGGATGACGCCACGGCCCTGGAGGAGTCTCTGGACCTGCTGGCCAAGACAGAGATGGAGGTGGTGCGCTCCGTGCCCGAGGTGGACCTCTCCAGCTCTCTGTACACAGCCCCCCAGGACTGGGAGCCCCTCTACACCTCGGCCGGGATCACCGGCGACACCAACATCCACAACAACAACATCAGCATGGACTTTGAGCCGCTGTGCACGCCCGTGGTGACGTGCACACCTTCCGCCACCACCTTCACGTCTTCCTTCGTCTTCAACTACCCCGAGGCCGACGCCTTCCCCACCTGTGGCTCCGCCCATCGACGAGGCAGCAGCAGCAACGAGTATTCCTCTGACTCCCTGAGCTCCCCCACGCTGCTGGCCCTTTAAGAAACCTTCCACGACAAGACTAACTTTTAGAGGCACTTGTTTATGTCCTGATGTATGGACTGATAGAGATCATGTGCGGGTCACAGGGCTATCGAATAGACTTCTACTGTATCCAACGCAAGGAAGCAAAATTATGATATTTATGATTTATTTGCCTTTATTATTCTGGCATATCTTATCTGTGTAGCAATTCAAAAGCATGTTTGAGCTAACAACACCTAATCGTTTTGAGTGTGCAAAAAGATTTAACGGTGCTAGCGGTAAAATTTAGTTGTTGAATTGCGGTGTTCAAAGCAATACAGTGTGTAATCCTGATTGTCAGCTCTTCTGGTGAAATTCTGATGAAATGTGAGAGTGCTCTGGAGTTATCGTGAACCAATGTGCTTTGTCTCACCCTGGTCTCAGTGGTCTATCTAGGTATTGTGTTTTCTGTGAAAACATTAGTGCTTTTTATTTATGATATTTGAGTTTATTTTTTTAACAGAAACTAAAAAACTGTAACAGTTGTATGTTTGTATGATATGCTCTTGTAAATAAAACATAGTCATATTTCAATTCAGTGATGGCCTAGTACTCTCTCTTTCCTTCAGTCATATGGTTCTATTCACAATGATAAAGATATGAAAATATAAAGTTCTATCAAACATAATATTAATTCAATGGCGTTAAAGAGGCAATTAGGAGACATTCTAAACTCAGCCCTCATTAAAATGTGGGTAGTGGTGGCCCTTCTCCGCACCTCCACTGATTCTATTTACTGCTCCGTCTGTTGCCATGGCGGTACGTCACGATCGACGGGGCTCGTACGTCAGTGCGTCGTTTCCATTTTTTTCTCCACACGCTAGTGCGCTGACGTTCGTTTCCGTGACCAAATATGGAACCCTGCTACATCTCCAAGCTCTTCGGCGGCAGGTATTGCACAATATTGAAAGAACACTGTGATCAATTAAACGCACCCTGCCAATGTTCTTGTCGGATGTTATGTACGAATGATTAAAATCCGCTAGGTTGACTTGTCGACTCAAGAACTCTCTTTGAAAATGTAAATGTATTCATTTCCGTATTCTCAGAAAGACATTTCGCAGGCGAACATCCTACATCTGAAGTGAGAGAGTCGTGTGCTAACAAATTGTGCAGAACATTGAATTATTTGACAGTTCAAACGCGTAGGCGATAAAAACCCGATAGATTCAGGGTCACAGACCTGGAAAGAAACGCTTAATAAGCTTATTTAACGCTCGATGTAGGCAACACACATGGTTCATTTTTATAATGTTTTTATTTATTTTTAAATAACGAGTAGGTTGTTATTGTCTAGACATAGGTGATCATTATAGTCGGACTCCCACCTTTAATAACATTAGGGCCGTATTAGGTGGACTACTTTACATGTTTAACATATTTTAAAAGCCTTAAATACTTTTGAACACAGTTTTGGGAAGACCTGCCCTATCGGTATCTTGCGCACCATCAAAATAAAGAAACGCACATAAAGGCTGCAATAGTGTTGCTAAATGATCATTCACAAAATAGGCAAAGAGACCATGCCACACCTAATCACTACCATGTAGCCTATCAATGTTATGTTTTCTTATCTGCTCATTCAGTATTTCATCATCAACGATCCCATACAAGGGCATGTGTTAAGGCTAATTTGTGATGGTCCGTTGGGAGTTAGCTCAAAGAGTTGGCCTCACTTCCACATAATGCTTGTGCCAATAGTGCAGTACAGGCACACCCTATTTTTTTTTAATGTTTACATGACACAGATCTCAAATGGATTTATGCAACAATCTTTGACTATTTCCCAATTCTCTATCCCACTACACAGTAATGTGTCCTCTCCTTTTCTTTTTCCTTTAGACCAATTGAATGACTTATCAAAGAGGTTTAAGCCTCAACGTGTGTGTCAGCGTGTGTGTGTGCGTGGACGTGCCTGCCTAGTATCGAAGTAAAAAGTAAACACTCAGTATGTCCCCCTCTTCTAATCCCTCGAACCTCTCCATATAGCTTGCATCTGCGAGCGTGAAGCGTTTAATAACCCTCCTTATTAATACCTTCCCCTGTCAGCCTCTGGGAACCGGCGCGGAGACAGAAATAGCAGGTGCCTGTTGCCTCTTTTAACATCAGCAGCAACAGCAGTAAAATTAGAAACACTATGACGTGGAAGTGCGTAGCTGCCCCCACTCTGGGGAGGCAGGAGGCAGCGTCGGGCTGAGCAGAAAGACAGGAGAAAGCTACGTGGTACGGAGGAAAGAGGGAGGCACGGAGGGAGGGAAGGGGAGAGGGGGGGATGGATGAAAAAAAAAAGAGGATTCTGTGAGGCGGTTGGAATCATACAGAGATGGGGAGACGGAGACAAGAGGGGGACGTGATTGGCTGTGACTCGGAGCGGGTATAGTGACACAACAGACGAGTACGCCCCCATGCCACGACGAACCCAAGTAATCTGATTGGATCCGCTCCAGCAACACCTAAACCCATTCAGAGAGAGAGAGAGAGAGAGAGAGAGAGAGAGAGAGAGAGAGAGAGAGAGAGAGAGAGAGAGAGAGAGAGAGAGAGAGAGAGAGAGAGAGAGAGAGAGAGAGAGAGAGAGAGAGAGAGAGAGAGAGAGAGAGAGAGAGAGAGAGAGAGAGAGAGAGAGAGAGAGAGAGATCCCACCTTTGCTGTGATTTATGAGATTTCTGATAATTACATGTCACATTAGTATATTCACCATTCACCTAATGGTATCTTCAATGGCAGAGTGTATAATAAATATATATATAAATAAACCTAGACGGTACATGGCGTCATCACGGCGTCATTAAGGCGGATCCCAGGCAACCAGATATTATTCAGATGAACATACGTAAGAAATAGATAGCGCTCCTTGTTCTCTTTGTCCTTTCACACAGAAATACGCAATCTTGATTACCGGAGCCATTTCGAGGGAGTGGAGATGGGCAGGCCTCAACGTTCATTCATAAAGTGTAACCAACTGCTGCCCTGACCTACTGTCTGATCGTTGACCAATCAGATCTGTGCCAAAGGGGTCATATAAGGTTTACAATGCTCAGGAATCGCAATGTTTGCAATGCTGGAAGCAATGCTAACATACCTTCAACCTGAATCCATTGGATCGTTATAGAACAAACCTTTAAACTAGTTTGCCCCCCAATGAAGTTTGTGCTTAAATAAAAAACAGGAACTGCCAGTCCCTGTTTGTTGTTCCCAGTCCCGGACTAGCAGCGTAGAAAATAAAAGAGAGGGGTCAATGTGGTTGATCATTTAGCTCCTCAGAGATAAATTCACTGAGAGACAGTGTTACAGAGTTACAGACAGTGTCGCAAGATAAACTGGCATGTAATGCACACAGTGGGTTTAATACTACAATTGTTACGGCCCAATGCCTGTTTTTAGTTAGTTTTTGTCCCACTATGCTGGGGAAGTATGTGATGCACCAATGTGGAAATACTGGAGGGATCTCTGTAATATTTACACAGGTGACAGACGCCTCAAAGCGTTCTCCATCGGCCTTGTGGGGATCGCAACTTCGGAACCGCAGCATCTCCCTGGAAACGGCACATCTGCATCCTACGGCACGTGGTACTGCCTCTTTAGTTGTCTGTAGAAGTAAACCATTAGGGTCTTTCCGAAATAATAATTGTGTTAAAATCTTTTTTCGCCTTTATTATCTACATTCACATACTGGATGGGGGCTGGTGGGAAAATCAAAAAGGAGGGATTTAATTTTAACGGCTAAACCATTTTCTTATCAGTAAGTTAATTAATAATATGATAACATGCCCTGCACTTAATGAGCAATCCATACACAAACTCTCGACAAATAGTAATATATCTAACGGTGTTATGGTATGGTATGGGTTTAGTAGGCCTACATATTATTCAAGGCCACTATATCTCATCAACTTCCTTGGACCAGAAGCAATTGAATCATCATCATTCATCATTATTTGATCTGCTATTTGTTGGATAACTTGGTCAGAATATTTATAATGGAGATGTAGTTTCCCACATTGCCCTCTCAATATTGCTGGTGTTACACCTGACTTTCCTTCACAGATTAACAAAGTCTCTATTGTATCCCATTTCACAGCTCTCCCTCCACGCCGCTAGGGGCGCTATAACAACCAGAGGGCCTGTCAGCGGCGGCCCAGTACGAGTCACCGGCCGACTGCTTAGCTCCGCGTCTCTCAGGGTCTGGTCGAGGGAAGCCATGGCTCGACTCGCTGCACTACTGCTCTTACCGGTTCTTATCGAATCGGTATTTTCCATCTCCTTCTTCCTACCCGTCAATTCAAGGAAGTGTTTGCGGGAAGAGATCCACAAAGATGTCCTAGTCACTGGGGAATACGAAATAGGCGAGCAGCCCAACACAAAAACCAACCTGAAGGTGAGCGTCGCAGAGCGGCGGCGGCCACTACGTAGCGCGGCTAGCCTAGCCCAGCGGCTAGCCCGGGAGAAGGCCGTAACGCCTCCCTTCTCCTCCTGTTTTTATATTCTGTGTGTGAAGTAGATTCGGTTTGTCTGCACATTTTTGTAAAGTACACGTTTCCCGTCAGTTTGAAAGCCCCTGGTTGTGATATCCGTGGCTGTTTTATTAGAGAGCCCTACGAGTGTCCTGCGGTGGGCCTCGCTCCAGCTGACTTCCTGGTTTCGTGGTCGTATTCGGTGCAGCGCTGCGATCCGTGTTTACTTCTACTTCACGCAAGATGTTTCCTTCTAGGGTTATACTTGAAATCAGCAACGCGTATCTCAGTCACCAGTGCCTGCTGGATCTCGGTTAATTGTGTAGGATGCGTTTCTGGTAGTCTTGTCTTCCGCACTGCTTGTTAGCACAACGCTGTACTGCTCACAGAAATGTTACACGTCAGTCTTAGCGTCCATTCACTTCACTCCAAGGCGCTAGCTGATTAGCATAGCATCCTATTCATTGTGGAGACCAACTCGTTTATAACTATATTGTGGAACATTATATAACAATATCATCCCTAGTTTATAGCATGAACCGATAAAAAGCATCAAGTTTAATAACATTGGGATTATTGCATTAGTACACTGCATCGAAGGGATATTGTAACAGCTGTCAATGGAAGTACTCCAGTGGTCCCTCCAGTTATTTTTAATCTCAACGTGATACAAACATATGTTTATGTACTGCATTTTGCACACCTTTCAGCACTTCTCAATAATTTTCACTTTAAGTCGCTGACATTCATGTGTTGTTTTTTTGTTTGTTTTTTACAATTTTTAGATCACAGATTCCTCTAGTCACACTCTTTACTCCAAGGAAGATGCAACAAAGGGAAAGTTTGCATTCACCACTGAAGACTATGACATGTTTGAGGTGTGCTTTGAAAGCAAATCACCCATGGGTAAGTGAATTAAACCAGGTTGATGTATAAGAAAATACAAGTTTTAGAGCTGATATTTGAAGACCGCATACAAAGGATAGTGCAACATGGAAACGTCCACTCCATCACTATCCTATTCAAAAACGTTTCTCAAAGCAGAAAAGTATTGAGCCTAAAAGTAAGAATCCCCCAGATGAAGTGCTTGGTTGAAAATACATGCATGCATCCACAATTCCCATGAATACTTATTTCCGTAATCGTTATATTTAAATTCAAAGAGTCCCATCTTTATCTTATGCATCGTGTTTAATTACCTATTAGCAGCCTATTACATTGGCGTTTGTAAGCCTTTTCCCAAAAGCCTTTTAGTGAAAGTAAGACTATATGCAAAGGTGCATGTAAAACCTACACTGCAATGCTCAATGACATTGCAATGTTGTCTTTAACGTCCAAGTGCATAGCTGACCATGATCAAGGCAAATTGTACCTTTGATTTACATTCATATTCAATCAATAAGTATTTTTATTTTCCAATTCTAAATTATTATTTATACATGGTTAGATGATGATTAAAATGCCAAGGACTCCATTAAAGAAGTGAGTGTTTCAAAGAATTCCAAACACATTACATCTATTTCCTACCGTTTTTAATTATATATATATATATATATATATATATATGCCTAACTCCGATGTCCCAAAACATTGCTTATAGATTATATCATGTACATAAGTACTTAAAACCCTTCAGTATTGAAAAGCTGAAAGGTATTCTGATGGTGAGAAAAACCCATGTGGCTGGGTTCCCACAGCTGTCTATCTGGTTTTGTTCTGCATGGTCCAGCTAGCCAAGATAAGGGGACATTTATTTCACAATTGTTAATAACTCTACTGCTTTTCCACAAACCTCATATAGGTAGTACTATTTATTGAAATATAATTAACTGTTCCAACAAAATGACAATACTTAAATAACAGATTCAGTTAGAGATTCAGATTTCTAAAATAGTTAATTATTGGATCATATGGTATTAAGTAACAAACATTGGGCCGAAAATATGTCTCTACATCAGAATAATACTCATCTTGAATAATGAATATTGATAAATGTTGAACACAGTACCTTTTTTAGTATATGGTCTCTGTCACTCTCACTTTCAAACGGTCATTAACATTGCTTTGTTGTTGTCTACTAGGAACTGGAAGAGTACCCGACCAGCTAATCAACCTGGACATGAAGCATGGTGTGGAGGCCAAAAACTATGAAGAAGTGAGTTCAGACCACGACAAACCCATCCCTGAATCTCCATACTTCTTTAGGAAGAAGTCCTTTAGAAGTCTGTCATGTTGTAAAATTACCATTGTTTATTAAATAACATAGGGGATGTATTTTAGAGGTATTTGTTATTTAATGCATTACATTTTGCCCTAACGGATCGAATAAAGTGGTTCGATTTGTTTGTAACTGTCAACAGCAATAGATCATTATGATTGATGGAAAGGAATTAAGGGTTAACGATTTGTATTTGAGTCACGCAAGACCGTTCAAGCGAATCAAGTGATTCAACCGATTCCTGAGAATCGCCATCCACCCACACACGCACGCATCCACACAACTGTAGCCATGCAGGGAAACCCTGCCATGCATAACTCAACGCTATCAATTGTGCTGTGTGTGATCCATGTGCCAGTGTGTAGGCAGCTGATGCTCATAACGCTGAAAAAAATGAACGTCCATGTGCGGGCGGATAGTGACTGACTGCACTCAATGCGTATTTGCTTACGTCTGCATGAATGATTTAGTTGGAAGGGCTAGCGAGTGCGAACAATGTCGTGGGATGTTCTGCCAAGAGTCCCTCTCTCTTTGCTTGTGGTCGGGATCAAATCCGGCATTACCACTCGTCAGGGTGAATCATATTTAATGCGTTTCACAAACACGTCCATCCTTTGCATGTTATTGAACAGACGTGATCCTGTTGTATCATCTTTTAATTAGAAAACTATTGCAGGCATTTACTCCCATTTTAAGCACTATTGTTGTTGCGTTGGTTTGACGAGCATCTCCTCTGGCCAATCAGATCGCAAAGGTGGAGAAGCTCAAACCTCTGGAGGTGGAGCTGAGGCGGCTGGAGGACCTGTCGGAGTCCATTGTCAACGACTTTGCCTACATGAAGAAGAGGGAGGAAGAGATGCGGGACACAAACGGTGAGGCCGAGCGAGCCACTTGCCGCTTGCTCACAGCCCCATTACCATAGCCGTGCTAGTTCAGTGTTTCTGCACATGGCTTTTGCAGAGATGGTTGCAGCACATGACCATGACCTCCACCCTTTTGTCTCTTCCACCCCCCTCGTCGTTCAGAGTCCACAAACACGAGGGTGCTCTACTTCAGCATCTTCTCCATGTGCTGCCTCATCGGCCTGGCCACCTGGCAGGTGTTCTACCTGAGGCGCTTCTTCAAGGCGAAGAAGCTGATTGAGTAGAACTCTGCCACTCCCCCCTGGAGCTCGGGGCCTCAAGGGGTAGCTGCCGTCCGTCCGCCCGCCCGCCCGCCACTCATCACATCCCAGCGACACTCCCCCCGGGACAGGCTACAGCGAACAACAGCACGCAGGGGTGTAGGGAGTGGGTGGGGTAACCATACGGGGCAGCAACAAGTGTAGGACACCGTTCCTTGGGGTTTATGGGGGGGGGGGGGGGTATATTGCAAACTGTGCTTTTTTGGTGGTCTGGAACATGGAAAGCGACGTAGAGGGAAGATGGGTATGGGGGACGAGGTAGGGGGGGTCAGTGCGTGTACAAGGCGTGTCTCGGACCCCCGTTGGCGCCCGTCTTTCTGTCTACACCGTTTTGAATGTTGCTGCAAAGTGAATAAGAACGCGTTGCTTTAATCAGTTATTTTTTCGGTTTGAAGCTCATTTTCAATGGGTGTGCCACGAGAGAATGTCTTGCCCCTCTGTTGTATAATATCTTTGCCATGCCAAGAAAACTAGATAATTGGTGCCCATTTTATCAAGTGAAGGCTTATTTAAAACCGCAAGGTGGGACTGTCGCTTTGAAGAGAAACCCGGCAACCACGGAACTTTTGTGTCGTGTCACCTAATTTGCATACATGTTGGTCAACTAAAAATGGATGGCGTTCTTGGTTTTGTTTTCCTATTGTAAATGCTACTTAGTTGCTTAGAAAGGTATCAGGGAGGGGAATTATACTCCTAGTTATATAATAGGTCACGTCTACCAACTCTTGCACGTTTCTTTTTTAAAAAAGGATTAAAATACATTTTCTTAAAATATTTCCATGAATTGAAATGGATAGGAACTGAAAACCTTCCAAAAGATTGACACACTTAATTATGATGGTTATGACTTTGGGCAGGATAGTATTATTGACATGTTGGCCAATTTCTGTTTTCATCAAGGGTGGTAAAATGATATTAATCTGCCAGTTGATCTTGTAGTCATTAAACGATTTCTGATTGATCTGTAGAATGCCCTGAAAGGCCCTTAGTTACAAGTGATATTTATATCTTATTTCTCACTATAGTTATTCCAATTAACAACTCTTAGAAATCCGCCGATTGAAATGTTTTTCTTCATGGAAATCAATTCATAGGATTGATTGGATGATTTATTTCGACAAATTGTTTCTGGGTTCAGCTTCTCCTTCTGTCATGGGTACATTTTTAACAGTGAATATGCGCGTTGTGCGCAACCAATTTTTATGTTGATTGACAAATTTTGTAAAGATTGTGTTTGGCTTTTATTCAATAAAATACCGGATGGGTTTACATGAGTAATTTTTTGCGCATTATTATTTCCATGGACCAAATAAAATCTTTCATTAGTGTGTAGAAATAACGTCAGGTTTATGCATGGTTATATATACACCATATATCGTTGTCTGTTGAGAATAAGGTAAATAACTTTGAGTCGCGTCCACCAATCAGATCGCAGGCTCTTGGTTAAAATGACCCGGAAACTCTAGCCATGCACATCCGTTTCCAACCCTCTGACGGAAAGGCATTGCGTTGACATTTCACAGTGGAACAAGCAAAACAACATGCCCGGTGCCGATAAAAATACGGACCTTTCGGAGAGAATAGAGGCTTTTTTAGCCGACCTGAAGCGTGGAGGCACCGGGGCTGGACCGCTGCGTGGCTCGGCTGAAACTGCCAGAGAAACGACTGCCTTGCTCCGCAGAATAACAGCCCAGGCACGATGGAGCAGTGCAGGTTGGTTAAAGTACCGCCTTGGATACACTCACTGTCGACACACTAAAGTTTTATTTTTATATTAGGGTATTGTATCTATGGTTGTCAAATATATTTTTAGAATGTAGTACACATAACCGTCCATAAACTTGATGTCTGTCGTTTTGACAGCTGTTGATCAAACTATTGGTATTACTACTGCTAGTTTTACTTAACTTTACCTCAACTTGACATAGAAAGAAGATGGGAAGGAATACAATTAAGAAATGTGCTGCGATTCTCTATTCATTTGGCAATAGTCGTAATCAAATACCAGGCCAGAACAAGCAAACGCAGTGAGGACTTTATGTTTCCACCTCTCTCAGGCGATCTGATGGAGATCATCCGGAAAGAGGGGAGGAGGATGACGGCAGCCCA
This sequence comes from Gadus macrocephalus, assembly GCF_031168955.1. Classification (NCBI taxonomy): domain Eukaryota; kingdom Metazoa; phylum Chordata; class Actinopteri; order Gadiformes; family Gadidae; genus Gadus; species Gadus macrocephalus. The sequence goes on along the minus strand of NC_082402.1, from coordinate 5,889,788 downwards.
GCCGTCCGAGACCACGGTCGGTAACATGGTCCGCAGGGTGCTGAAGATCATCAGGGAGGAGTATGCTCGGTGAGGGGAGATAACGACTCTAGATATTACCCATCTGCTGGCTTCGACATCAACAAACATTCTCTTTGTGTTCATTGACTGGCCCAATGCGATTAGGTCTTATAGTTGTTTAGACGTTACAAACACCAATATATTTTTACAAAGTGCTTTTAAAATACATAGAAATAAGAAAGACAGTGACATTTCCTGGGAAATCCTGTATCTAAAGTGGCAAAATTGTTATAAAAATTGAAAAGGCATAGTTTCAATTCAAGTATGAAGTTTCGAATGAGTGTTTAATGAAACTTGGAGATAAAGTCAGGAACACTTTGGTGGAAAAATATAATGGGGGGGGGGGGAGCCTAGTTTTGGTTTTGGGCGGTCACATATTTGTCTCCCTGCCTCCAGGTCAAGGGGAAGCAGCGAGGAGACGGATCAGCAGGAGTCTCTCCATAAGCTGCTGACCTCAGGAGGTCTCAGCGAGGAGAACTTCAGACAGCACTTTCCTACTCTCAAAGCCAATGTGATCGAGGCCATCAACGAGTTACTCACTGAGCTTGGTTAGTGGCCTGTTGTTGCCGCTCCTCATTTAGGGCATTTAGCAGACAAAAGCGACTTACAATAAGTTAATTTGTCATAAGAAAGAGAAAATATGTATCGCTGTCGGTACAGTAAGGATGTTCATAGAACCAAGTGCAAAGCACTAACAATCGCTAGGTTAACCCATTCCCTGTGTACAACAGAGCTAGCTAGGATAAGATGCTACATAACTAAGTACTATAACTAAATATAATGACATACAATGAGTGTGTACATTAAATCCCAGGAAGTACACCATACAATAAGTAGGAGGGGTGGGACCGGGTAGCTATGCAGAGTGTATATGAACTCTTAACAGGCGAGTCTTGAGTCTTTTCTGTTCTGTTGGGAAGTGGCTCTGAATTATTTCAACCATGTTAGTTTTAGGGGACTGAAGGGAGTGACTTAACTTGCATGCTCTCTTGAGATTATGCTCTCAGCGAACTACTCGGGACATTGAAATGACGGGCAGATGTTGATTGGGGTAAAGCAATTTTTTTGTTTATAATTCGCGGTCTCAGTTATATCCTGACCGAAGAATGCAGCCCAAAATTATATATTTTTTACCACGTCGGTATATGTGTCTGTGCATATATGTCTATCTGTTTATCCATCCATCTGTCTCTATATCTATTGTATTTTTTTTTTATTGGACTTTTATTTGAGACTACCTTTTTCCCGACCGTATTTCAGAGGGCACAACCTACAACATCGCCATGCAGGCCCTGGAGCACATCCACTCCAACGAGGTCATCATGACCATCGGCCGCTCGCGCACCGTGGAGGACTTCCTCAAGGACGCAGCACGCAAGCGCAAGTTCCACGTTATCGTGGCCGAGTGCGCCCCCTTCTGCCAGGTAGAGGACCAACACCACCAGGCAGCCGTCGTTCACTCTGGGCCTTCGTCAGCCATAGATATAGACTGACTAGATATCGCATTCGGGTTTCACATGCGTCAACAATGCCGCCATCTTGCTGCGGGGTAACCACCAAGCTGAATGAATGAACATCCAATGGGGTAGAGGTCCTTTCCTGGTAAAAAATCACTCTGAATCTTATTTTTAAGCAATCTTCAAGCGGGTTGGTTTCTGACCTACTTCAGACTTGTGTTCCTTGGTAATGCTGGTGAAAAAAAAAAAATTAAATTTATTTTTACTATCATTACCATGAACACACGTTTGACCCGACCTGCTTGAAGATTGATTAAAAAGGTGATTTAGAGTTATTTTGACTAGGGAAAGACTTCTGCCCCATCGGATTCATTCATTCAGGTGGCTGGTTACCCGGCGGCAAGATGGCGGAGGCATTCACGCATACGTTCCGCTGAACAGCACAGCTCAGGCGATATCTAGTCAGTATTAATATCTATGTCGGTCACCTAGCAGCCATCTTGGCTCTAAACACTAACTTGCCGTTCACTTCCACACCCAGCTAGTTTAGAACCAGGATGGAACCAAAATGTCCACCAGGTGTATAAGGCTTGTGTGCCCCGGGAGTTTCTGGGCTTTTCGATTCAGACTTGGAAACTTTTCCATGGCTACGAATGCTGCACTCCTGAGATTGCTGGTGGGATTCTAGTCCTTCTACAAACTTATCGTGTCTTTGTTCTCCACAGGGACACAAAATGGCGACCAGCCTCTCGCAGGCAGAGATCGAGACGACAGTTATTCCAGACGCTGCTATATTCGCCGTGATGTCTCGTGTCAATAAGGTACATCTTCCACAATCACGATAAACAAAAATTTCCCACCATTGTTGTTTCCTTCATATTGTTTGTAATTAAATTAAAGCAATGATTTCGGTGTAGACAAAAAAAAAATAAAGATCCAAATGTCCACCTAGCCAGCAGTCAAAACCAGCTTTGACCTGTTGTGTGTAGGCCACACACAACCATTTACAACATCTGTTATTTAGTAGACGTAATAAAATGTCCCTTTTCACATCCTAATGTGATGGTCAAACAACTTAAGAAATGGTAAATGATAAATGGACTGCATTTATACAGCGCTTTTCTCACCAGTGTCCACTCATGAGCTTTACAATATCGCCCAATATTCCCCCACTCATACACGCATTCACACACCTACGGTGATGTCAACCACGCAAGGCGACAGTCAGCTTCTCGGGAGCAGTTGGGGTGAGGTGTCTTGCTCAGGGACACCTTGACACTCGGCTAGGAGGAGCAGGGGATCCACCGCTAGCAACGCCAAGCTTTTAGTTAAGAGCCTTGGCGCCATCATGCGCTCCTGCTAACACTACGCCGTCCGTCCGCCCGTCAGGTCATCATCGGCACGCAGACGGTGCTCGCCAACGGAGGACTGCGGGCCGTCAACGGCACGCACACGTTGGCCCTCGCCGCCAAACACCACTCCACGCCTCTGATCGTGTGCGCCCCCATGTTCAAACTCTCGCCTCAGGTACCTTGCATCTACATTTACATTTAGGGCATTTAGCAGACGCTGTTATCCAAAGCGACTGACGCCCACTCATACACACATTGACACACTGACGGCGCAGTCAACCATGGAGGGCGACAAACAACCAGCTCGTCGGGAACAGTGAGGGTTAGGTCTCTTGCTCGGGGACACCTCGACACCCCCCCCCCCCCCCCCCACCCCCCCCCCCCATGTAAATTCCTGTTATGATGCCCCCGCCTCCCCATAGTCTACTGTCCATGACCGTGCAGGCCACCTAATGTCCTAGACTCCACACGTCCCCATGTTTTGATTCTGACTCTGAACTTTGTTGTCTCCCTAGTTCCCAAACGGGGAAGACACTTTTCACAAGTTCGTATCACCCCATGAGGTCCTACCATTCACCGAAGGTAATGTGTGTGTGTGTGTGTGTGTCCTTCCCCATTTGTAGTAATGCCAGAGCTTTTAAAACAAGGAAAATACTTGCTTGACAATATACGCAGATAGACTTCCCTTTCTCACCATCGCACAGCTATGAACAAAGGTCTGTGACACACACGGCCTTTGGTGGGTGAGACGCATCCTTTGTGTTGGTTAACGCTTTGCTGTCCCCTCCTCTAGGGGAGATCCTGTCCAAGGTCAACGTGTACTGCCCGGTGTTCGACTACGTTCCGCCGGAGCTCATCACGCTCTTCATCTCCAACATCGGGGGCAACGCACCGTCGTACATCTACCGGCTGATGAGCGAGCTGTATCACCCCGAGGACCATGAGCTGTAGCCAGGTCCAGAGGACAGACCAACCAAAATAAAAACCTGCTGACCAAACCCTCTACCTTTCTTTTTTTTTTTATAATTTTAAGAATATTTTAATATTATTTTATATCAAGTTTGGAACTGTCAGTGAGTAGGGAAAGCTTTTTATGCTTTGATTGTTTTCAGTCAAACTAATACATTTTTGGTAAGTATACGCTAGGCTACCTTAGTTTTCTACATTCTATTGAGTGTGACTGCTGATACATTCCCACACTAATTAAATACTGTTAAGAGATCAATTAAAAAGTTATTTTCTTATTGTGGATTATAATTGTGTTTGAAGTATCAGTAGCACTAGTAGCAGTCCGAGAAACGTGTTCCATTTCTTATTTTAGTGTCGACCATTAAATAAGTGTGGACCCGCTGGTTAAATATATACACACATTAATACCACAAACGACCAATAGGAGGCAATCTTGTACACATGTTACTAAATAGGATACGGATTGTAAAATGAAAACAAGATACTATCCGCCACGGATTATTGTGATCATGTATGAGCCAAAGTGACCACTGGTCTCGCGTAGCCTACACATTTTCGAAAAGAAAATTTTTAAATGTGCTAAAAAGACTGAGTCCCGCTATATTATTCAGGCTGAACTACAGCGTCTATTCACGGGCGCGAACCCACTACTGAGCGGCACGGGGGCTTTGACCTGCTCCGTTTCCGACCTGGGCCGATTCACCCCTCCTTAGACGACCTGGTAGTCCCGGGCTCCCCCAGGAGCACCATATCGATACCGAACTTAGCGCGGACACCCGATCGACATAGCCCACTGCAGCTCAGAACTCCTGAGCTCAACCGATCCGCCAGCCTCAGCCTCCCAGTAGCATGGATTACAGGCGCACGCCACTGCGCCCGGCGAGAGAAGACACGGCCAGTCGGATATATGACTTTGAGAAAATATGACGTCATTCAGTACAGTTACTGAGTGATGTCGTGATCGCCATCTAGGGGAGATAGGATGAAGTTATTGGGCTTATGTTGTTACGTCTGTTTCTTAACACATATGACTCTCTCGGGCAGGAAACATCCCCTCAATGGTCAATGTCACCGGATGAATTAGATATTCGTAATTATTACCGTGTAACAATAAAACGTTTAAAGTTCCTGCAATTTCACCGTGATATATTTTTGTAAATGTTTCTGATTGTAAGTTATTGTGGCCCTTATATCATGACTAATACTAGGGTGAAAACGACATTGTTACCCCTTATTTCTTTTTCCATAACGACCGATTAAAAACAGTGTAACCCCTTACGTTTTAATAATGATCACCAATAAAAAATGACAGTGTTTCCCCTTATGTTTTATTTTCATGAACACCAATAAAAAATGACATTGTTACCCCGTATGTTTTTTTTCATGACGACCAATAAAAAACGACAGTGTTACCCCTTATATTTTATTTGACAAAAACAACAGTGTTACCCCTTATGTTTTTTTTCATGACGACCAATAAAAAACAACAGTGTTACCCCTTATGTTTTTTTTCATGACGACCAATAAAAAACGACAGTGTTACCACCTATGTTTTTTTTCATGACGACCAATAAAAAACAAGTGTTACCCCTTATGTTTTTTTTCATGACGACCAATAAAAAACGACAGTGTTACCCCTTATATTTTATTTGACAAAAACAACAGTGTTACCCCTTATGTTTTTTTTCATGACGACCAATAAAAAACAACAGTGTTACCCCTTATTTTTTTTTTCATGACGACCAATAAAAAACAACAGTGTTACCCCATGTGTATTTTTTCATGAAGACCAATAAAAAACAACAGTGTAACCCATTATGTTTTTTTTCATGACGACCAATAAAAAACGACAGTGTTACCACCTATGTTTTTTTTCATGACGACCAATAAAAAACAACAGTGTTACCCCTTATGTTTTTTTTCATGATGACCAATAAAAAACAACAGTGTTACCCCTTATGTTTTATTTGACAAAAACAACAGTGTTACCCCTTATGTTTTTTTTCATGACGACCAATAAAAAAACAACAGTGTTACCCCTTATGTTTTTTTTCATGACGACCAATAAAAAAACAACAGTGTAACCCATTATGTTTTTTTTCATGACGACCAATAAAAAACGACAGTGTTACCACCTATGTTTTTTTTCATGACGACCAATAAAAAACAACAGTGTTACCCCTAATGTTTTTTTTCATGACGACCAATAAAAAACGACAGTGTTACCCCTTATATTTTATTTGACAAAAACAACAGTGTTACCCCTTATGTTTGTTTTCATGACGACCAATAAAAAACGACAGTGTTACCCCTTATATTTTATTTGACAAAAACAACAGTGTTACCCCTTATGTTTTTTTTCATGACGACCAATAAAAAACAACAGTGTTACCCCTTATGTTTTTTTTCATGACGACCAATAAAAAACAACAGTGTTACCCCATGTGTATTTTTTCATGAAGACCAATAAAAAACAACAGTGTAACCCCTTATATTTTATTTGACAAAAACAACAGTGTTACCCCTTATGTTTGTTTTCATGACGACCAATAAAAAACGACAGTGTTACCCCTTATATTTTATTTGACAAAAACAACAGTGTTACCCCTTATGTTTTTTTTCATGACGACCAATAAAAAACAACAGTGTTACCCCTTATGTTTTTTTTCATGACGACCAATAAAAAACAACAGTGTTACCCCATGTGTATTTTTTCATGAAGACCAATAAAAAACAACAGTGTAACCCATTATGGTTTTTTTCATGATGACCAATAAAAAACAACAGTGTTACCCCTTATGTTTTTTTTCATGACGACCAATAAAAAACAACAGTGTTACCCCATGTGTATTTTTTCATGAAGACCAATAAAATCAACAGTGTAACCCATTATGTTTTTTTTCATGACGACCAATAAAAAACGACAGTGTTACCACCTATGTTTTTTTTCATGACGACCAATAAAAAACAACAGTGTTACCCCTTATGTTTTTTTTCATGATGACCAATAAAAAACGACAGTGTTACCCCTTATGTTTTATTTGACAAAAACAACAGTGTTACCCCTTATGTTTTTTTTCATGACGACCAATAAAAAAACAACAGCGTTACCCCTTATGTTTTTTTTCATGACGACCAATAAAAAACAACAGTGTAACCCATTATGTTTTTTTTCATGACGACCAATAAAAAACGACAGTGTTACCACCTATGTTTTTTTTCATGACGACCAATAAAAAACAACAGTGTTACCCCATGTGTATTTTTTCATGATGACCAATAAAAAACAACAGTGTTACCCCTTATGTTTTTTTTCATGACGACCAATAAAAAACAACAGTGTTACCCCATGTGTATTTTTTCATGAAGACCAATAAAATCAACAGTGTAACCCATTATGTTTTTTTTCATGACGACCAATAAAAAACGACAGTGTTACCACCTATGTTTTTTTTCATGACGACCAATAAAAAACAACAGTGTTACCCCTTATGTTTTTTTTCATGATGACCAATAAAAAACGACAGTGTTACCCCTTATGTTTTATTTGACAAAAACAACAGTGTTACCCCTTATGTTTTTTTTCATGACGACCAATAAAAAAACAACAGCGTTACCCCTTATGTTTTTTTTCATGACGACCAATAAAAAACAACAGTGTAACCCATTATGTTTTTTTTCATGACGACCAATAAAAAACGACAGTGTTACCACCTATGTTTTTTTTCATGACGACCAATAAAAAACAACAGTGTTACCCCATGTGTATTTTTTCATGAAGACCAATAAAATACAACAGCGTAACCCATTATGTTTTTTTTCATGACGACCAATAAAAAACAACAGTGTTACCCCGTGTGTATTTTTTCATGAAGACCAATAAAAAACAACAGTGTAACCCATTATGTTTTTTTTCATGACGACCAATAAAAAACGACAGTGTTACCACCTATGTTTTTTTTCATGACGACCAATAAAAAACAACAGTGTTACCCCATGTGTATTTTTTCATGAAGACCAATAAAAAACAACAGTGTAACCCATTATGTTTTTTTTCATGACGACCAATAAAAAACGACAGTGTTACCACCTATGTTTTTTTTCATGACGACCAATAAAAAACAACAGTGTTACCCCTTATGTTTCTTTTCATGATGACCAATAAAAAACGACAGTGTTACCCCTTATATTTTATTTGACAAAAACAACAGTGTTACCCCTTATGTTTTTTTTCATGACGACCAATAAAAAACAACAGTGTTACCCCTTATGTTTTTTTTCATGACGACCAATAAAAAACAACAGTGTTACCCCATGTGTATTTTTTCATGAAGACCAATAAAAAACAACAGTGTAACCCATTATGTTTTTTTTCATGACGACCAATAAAAAACGACAGTGTTACCACCTATGTTTTTTTTCATGACGACCAATAAAAAACAACAGTGTTACCCCTTATGTTTCTTTTCATGATGACCAATAAAAAACGACAGTGTTTCCCCTTATGTTTTATTTGACAAAAACAACAGTGTTACCCATTATGTTTTTTTTCATGACGACCAATAAAAAAACAACAGTGTTACCCCTTATGTTTTTTTTCATGACGACCAATAAAAAACAACAGTGTAACCCATTATGTTTTTTTTCATGACGACCAATAAAAAACGACAGTGTTACCACCTATGTTTTTTTTCATGACGACCAATAAAAAACAACAGTGTTACCCCTTATGTTTTTTTTCATGACGACCAATAAAAAACGACAGTGTTACCCCTTATATTTTATTTGACAAAAACAACAGTGTTACCCCTTATGTTTTTTTTCATGACGACCAATAAAAAAACAACAGCGTTACCCCTTATGTTTTTTTTCATGACGACCAATAAAAAACAACAGTGTAACCCATTATGTTTTTTTTCATGACGACCAATAAAAAACGACAGTGTTACCACCTATGTTTTTTTTCATGACGACCAATAAAAAACAACAGTGTTACCCCATGTGTATTTTTTCATGATGACCAATAAAAAACAACAGTGTTACCCCTTATGTTTTTTTTCATGACGACCAATAAAAAACAACAGTGTTACCCCATGTGTATTTTTTCATGAAGACCAATAAAATCAACAGTGTAACCCATTATGTTTTTTTTCATGACGACCAATAAAAAACGACAGTGTTACCACCTATGTTTTTTTTCATGACGACCAATAAAAAACAACAGTGTTACCCCTTATGTTTTTTTTCATGATGACCAATAAAAAACGACAGTGTTACCCCTTATGTTTTATTTGACAAAAACAACAGTGTTACCCCTTATGTTTTTTTTCATGACGACCAATAAAAAAACAACAGCGTTACCCCTTATGTTTTTTTTCATGACGACCAATAAAAAACAACAGTGTAACCCATTATGTTTTTTTTCATGACGACCAATAAAAAACGACAGTGTTACCACCTATGTTTTTTTTCATGACGACCAATAAAAAACAACAGTGTTACCCCATGTGTATTTTTTCATGAAGACCAATAAAATACAACAGCGTAACCCATTATGTTTTTTTTCATGACGACCAATAAAAAACAACAGTGTTACCCCGTGTGTATTTTTTCATGAAGACCAATAAAAAACAACAGTGTAACCCATTATGTTTTTTTTCATGACGACCAATAAAAAACGACAGTGTTACCACCTATGTTTTTTTTCATGACGACCAATAAAAAACAACAGTGTTACCCCTTATGTTTTTTTTCATGACGACCAATAAAAAACGACAGTGTTACCCCTTATATTTTATTTGACAAAAACAACAGTGTTACCCCTTATGTTTTTTTTCATGACGACCAATAAAAAACAACAGTGTTACCCCTTATGTTTTTTTTCATGACGACCAATAAAAAACAACAGTGTTACCCCATGTGTATTTTTTCATGAAGACCAATAAAAAACAACAGTGTAACCCATTATGTTTTTTTTCATGACGACCAATAAAAAACGACAGTGTTACCACCTATGTTTTTTTTCATGACGACCAATAAAAAACAACAGTGTTACCACCTATGTTTTTTTTCATGACGACCAATAAAAAACAACAGTGTTATGTTTCTTTTCATGATGACCAATAAAAAACGACAGTGTTTCCCCTTATGTTTTATTTGACAAAAACAACAGTGTTACCCATTATGTTTTTTTTCATGACGACCAATAAAAAAACAACAGTGTTACCCCTTATGTTTTTTTTCATGACGACCAATAAAAAACAACAGTGTAACCCATTATGTTTTTTTTCATGACGACCAATAAAAAACGACAGTGTTACCACCTATGTTTTTTTTCATGACGACCAATAAAAAACAACAGTGTTACCCCTTATGTTTTTTTTCATGACGACCAATAAAAAACGACAGTGTTACCCCTTATATTTTATTTGACAAAAATAACAGTGTTACCCCTTATGTTTTTTTTCATGACGACCAATAAAAAACAACAGTGTTACCCCTTATGTTTTTTTTCATGACGACCAATAAAAAACAACAGTGTTACCCCATGTGTATTTTTTCATGAAGACCAATAAAAAACAACAGTGTTACCCCTTATGTTTTTTTTCATGACGACCAATAAAAAACAACAGTGTTACCCCATGTGTATTTTTTCATGAAGACCAATAAAATCAACAGTGTAACCCATTATGTTTTTTTTCATGACGACCAATAAAAAACGACAGTGTTACCACCTATGTTTTTTTTCATGACGACCAATAAAAAACAACAGTGTTACCCCTTATGTTTTTTTTCATGATGACCAATAAAAAACGACAGTGTTACCCCTTATGTTTTATTTGACAAAAACAACAGTGTTACCCCTTATGTTTTTTTTCATGACGACCAATAAAAAAACAACAGCGTTACCCCTTATGTTTTTTTTCATGACGACCAATAAAAAACAACAGTGTAACCCATTATGTTTTTTTTCATGACGACCAATAAAAAACGACAGTGTTACCACCTATGTTTTTTTTCATGACGACCAATAAAAAACAACAGTGTTACCCCATGTGTATTTTTTCATGAAGACCAATAAAATACAACAGCGTAACCCATTATGTTTTTTTTCATGACGACCAATAAAAAACAACAGTGTTACCCCGTGTGTATTTTTTCATGAAGACCAATAAAAAACAACAGTGTAACCCATTATGTTTTTTTTCATGACGACCAATAAAAAACGACAGTGTTACCACCTATGTTTTTTTTCATGACGACCAATAAAAAACAACAGTGTTACCCCTTATGTTTTTTTTCATGACGACCAATAAAAAACGACAGTGTTACCCCTTATATTTTATTTGACAAAAACAACAGTGTTACCCCTTATGTTTTTTTTCATGACGACCAATAAAAAACAACAGTGTTACCCCTTATGTTTTTTTTCATGACGACCAATAAAAAACAACAGTGTTACCCCATGTGTATTTTTTCATGAAGACCAATAAAAAACAACAGTGTAACCCATTATGTTTTTTTTCATGACGACCAATAAAAAACGACAGTGTTACCACCTATGTTTTTTTTCATGACGACCAATAAAAAACAACAGTGTTACCACCTATGTTTTTTTTCATGACGACCAATAAAAAACAACAGTGTTATGTTTCTTTTCATGATGACCAATAAAAAACGACAGTGTTTCCCCTTATGTTTTATTTGACAAAAACAACAGTGTTACCCATTATGTTTTTTTTCATGACGACCAATAAAAAAACAACAGTGTTACCCCTTATGTTTTTTTTCATGACGACCAATAAAAAACAACAGTGTAACCCATTATGTTTTTTTTCATGACGACCAATAAAAAACGACAGTGTTACCACCTATGTTTTTTTTCATGACGACCAATAAAAAACAACAGTGTTACCCCTTATGTTTTTTTTCATGACGACCAATAAAAAACGACAGTGTTACCCCTTATATTTTATTTGACAAAAATAACAGTGTTACCCCTTATGTTTTTTTTCATGACGACCAATAAAAAACAACAGTGTTACCCCTTATGTTTTTTTTCATGACGACCAATAAAAAACAACAGTGTTACCCCATGTGTATTTTTTCATGAAGACCAATAAAAAACAACAGTGTTACCCCTTATGTTTTATTTTCATGAACACCAATAAAAAATGACAGTGTTACCCCTTATGTTCTTTCAATGATCACCAATAAAAAACGACAGTGTTTTTTATTGACGGCCGAAAAAAAACACATTGTAACCCCTTACGTGGTTTTCATGAACACCAATAAAAAACTACAGTGTTTTTTTTTTTAACACTTATGCTTTTTTCAAGACGTCCGATGAAAACGACAGTGTTACCCCTTATGTTTTTTTAATGATCACCAATAAAAAACGACAGTGTTACTCCTTATTTTTTTTCATGACGGCCGATAAAAAACGACAGTGTAACCCCTTACAATTTATTAATGATCACCAATAAAGATGGACAGTGTAACCCCTTACTTTTTAATAATGATCACCAATAAAAAACGGCAGTGTTTCCCCTTATGTTTTAATTTCATGAACACCAATAAAAAATGACAGTGTTACCCCTTATGTTTTTTCATGACGGCCGATAAAAAACGACATTGTTGCCCATTATTTATTTTTCTATGACATCCGATAAATAAACTGCAGTGTTACATCTTATGATTTTTTTCAAGACGAACGGAAAAAAAAGACAGCAACATTTTAACGACAAGTGTGGACCCGCTGTTAAAAAATAAATACACACATTAATACCACAAACGACCGATAGGAGGCAGTCTTATCGGTCGTTTGGTGGCACATGTCACCAAATAGGATACGGATTGTAATAAGAAAACAAGATACTATCCGCCACGGATTATTGTGATCATGTATCATGAACCAAAGAGACCACCATTCTCACGTAGCCTACACATTTTCGAAAAGAAGGATTTGAAATGTGCTAAAAAGACTGAGTCCCGCTGTATTATTCAGGCTGAACTACAGCGTCTATTCACGGGCGCGAACCCACTACTGAGCAGCACGGGGGCTTTGACCTGCTCCGTTTCCGACCTGGGCCGATTCACCCCTCCTTAGACGACCTGGTAGTCCCGGGCTCCCCCAGGAGCACCATATCGATACCGAACTTAGCGCGGACACCCGATCGACATAGCCCACTGCAGCTCAGAACTCCTGAGCTCAAACGATCCGCCAGCCTCAGCCTCCCAGTAGCATGGATTACAGGCGCACGCCACTGCGCCCGGCGAGGGAGAACAGCGCCAGTAGGAGATATGGCTCGTTCGCGTGTGACGTCATACAGGTGTGGTACGTGGAGAGGTGGGATCAATGCCTCTAGGTTTTCAGATCTCGAGTTAGGGTTAGGGGTTCCGATGGAATGGGTTTTATGGTTTCTTTTTTTTATTTTAAGGATTGGAATTAGGGTTTGGGTTTCCCCCTATTAACCCTTAAACAAACCCTGGAACCGAAAAAAACAACGTGTTGTGCTTGGTGTGATAGCGCCATCTAAAGGAGTTTAGATGGTATAACACCAGTGGCAGTCGACCCAATTCAGAACACTCCCTCTCAATTTCGGAGCTTCCTGTTAACGGGCCATTTAATAAGAATGCTTTTATTGAATTGGACGAATTGTTTATCCCTTAAATGAGCTAAGTACTTTTACTGCCACAACCAATTGTCTTTCATTATCTTGTTTCCAGTGAGAGTGGAGTCAGTGGAGACCATGCAGACAGTTACCTATTAAATGAAAAGGCAAAGGCAATTTCCTAATAACTGCCGGATATGAAGCAACATGGGTGAATTCGGTGTTTAGTATTAGTAATTTTGGAACAGGCTTAAAGAAGTCTATTGCAAACGGAAAAAGTGAATAAAGCCCATAAGGCCGCAATGCGGTTAAATGTTGGAAAGCAATGGAAAAGCCAACGGCATTCGTCCTACAATGCACAATAGTATTTTCTGATCATTTTTGTTTCAAGCGACAGTTATACTAGTAGCAGCCCTATAAACATGTTTAACTCCTTATTTCAGTCTCGACCATATCTACTACATTTAATCAGTGTGGACCCGCTGTTTAAAAAAAACAAACAAAAAACATTAACACCAACGACCTTATGGGAGACACTCTTGCGCACGTTACCAAATGGGATAAGGATTTGAAAACAAGACACTATCCACCACGGATTATTGTGGTCATAACCAAAGAGACCACCATTCTCACAGCCTATACATATTTTCGAAAAGAAGAATTTGAAACGTGCTAAAAAGACTGAGTCCCGCTATATTATTCAGGCTGAACTACAGCGTCTATTCACGGGCGCGAACCCACTACTGAGCGGCACGGGGGCTTTGACCTGCTCCGTTTCCGACCTGGGCCGATTCACCCCTCCTTAGACGACCTGGTAGTCCCGGGCTCCCCCAGGAGCACCATATCGATACCGAACTTAGCGCGGACACCCGATCGACATAGCCCACTGCAGCTCAGAACTCCTGAGCTCAAACGATCCGCCAGCCTCAGCCTCCCAGTAGCTTGGGTTACAGGCGCACGCCACTGCGCCCGGCGAGGGAGAACAGCGCCAGTAGGAGATATGGCTCGTTCGCGTGTGACGTCATACAGGTGTGGTATGGGGAGAGGTTGGATCAATGCCTCTCTGTTTTCAGATCTCGAGTTAGGGTTAGGGGTTCCGATGGGATGTGTTTTAGGGTTTCTTTTTTCGTTGTAGGGATTGGAATTAGGGTTTGGGTTTCCCCCTATTAACCCTTAAACAAACCCTGGAACCGAAAAAAACCGTGTTGTGCTTGGTGTGATAGCGCCATCTAAAGGAGTATAGATTATATAACACCAGTGGCAGTAGACCTAATTCAAAAGACTCCCTCTCAATTGCATAGCTTTCTGTCAACGGGCCGTTTAATAAGAATGCTTTTATTGAATTGGACGAATTGTATATCCTTTAAATTGGCTTAGTACTTTTACTGCTACAACCAATTGTCTTTTATCATCTTGTTTCCAGTCGGAGTCAATGGAGACAGTTAGGCCTACCTTTTAAATAAAAATGCAAAGGTAATTTCCTAATAACTGCCGGATATGAAGCAACATGTGTGAATTTGGTGTTTAATATTACTAATTTTGGAACAGGCTTAAGAAAGGCTATACTTGCAAACGGAAAGAGTGAATAAAACACAACGTAGACTACTGCAATGGTTCAGGCCGCAATGAGGTAAAATGTTGGAAAGTAAATGGAGAAGCCAACGGGATTCATCCTACAATGCACAATAGTATTTTCTCATATGATCATTTTTGTTTCAAGTGTCAGTTATATAGTAGCCCTATAAACATGTTTCATTCCTTATTTTAGTCTCGACCATAGAGCTACTATAATAAGTGTGGACCCGCTGTTTAAAAAAACAAACAAAAAAACATTAAATTCAACGACCTTATGGGAGACACTATTGCGCACGTTACAAAATGGTACACGGATTGTAAAATGAAAACAAGATAATATCCACCACGGATTATTGTGGTTATAACCAAAGAGACCACCATTCTCACAGCCTATATTTTTGAAAAGAAGAATTTGAAACGCGCTAAAAAGACTGAGTCCCGCTGTATTATTCAGGCTGAACTACAGCGTCTATTCACGGGCGCGAACCCACTACTGAGCGGCACGGGGGCTTTGACCTGCTCCGTTTCCGACCTGGGCCGATTCACCCCTCCTTAGACGACCTGGTAGTCCCGGGCTCCCCCAGGAGCACCATATCGATACCGAACTTAGCGCGGACACCCGATCGACATAGCCCACTGCAGCTCAGAACTCCTGAGCTCAAACGACCCGCCAGCCTCAGCCTCCCAGTAGCTAGGGTTACAGGCGCACGCCACTGCGCCCGGCGAGGGAGAACAGCGCCAGTAGGAGATATGGCTCGTTCGCGTGTGACGTCATACAGGTGTGGTATGGGGAGAGGTTGGATCAATGCCTCTCTGTTTTCAGATCTCGAGTTAGGGTTAGGGGTTCCGATGGGATGTGTTTTAGGGTTTCTTTTTTCGTTGTAGGGATTGGAATTAGGGTTTGGGTTTCCCCCTATAAACCCTTAAACAAACCCTGGAACCGAAAAAAACCGTGTTGTGCTTGGTGTGATAGCGCCATCTAAAGGAGTATAGATTATATAACACCAGTGGCAGTAGACCTAATTCAAAATACTCCCTCTCAATTGCATAGCTTTCTGTCAACGGGCCGTTTAATAAGAATGCTTTTATTGAATTGGACGAATTGTATATCCTTTAAATTGGCTTAGTACTTTTACTGCTACAACCAATTGTCTTTTATCATCTTGTTTCCAGTCGGAGTCAATGGAGACAGTTAGGCCTACCTTTTAAATAAAAATGCAAAGGTAATTTCCTAATAACTGCCGGATATTAAGCAACATGTGTGAATTTGGTGTTTAATATTACTAATTTTGGAACAGGCTTAAGAAAGGCTATACTTGCAAACGGAAAGAGTGAATAAAACACAACGTAGACTACTGCAATGTTTCAGGCCGCAATGAGGTAAAATGTTGGAAAGTAAATGGAGAAGCCAACGGGATTCATCCTACAATGCACTATAGTATTTTCTCATATGATAATTTTTGTTTCAAGTGTCAGTTATATAGTAGCCCTATAAACATGTTTCATTCCTTATTTTAGTCTCGACCATAGAGCTACTATAATAAGTGTGGACCCGCTGTTTAAAAAAACAAACAAAAAAACATTAAATTCAACGACCTTATGGGAGACACTATTGCGCACGTTACAAAGTGGTACACGGATTGTAAAATGAAAACAAGATAATATCCACCACGGATTATTGTGGTTATAACCAAAGAGACCACCATTCTCACAGCCTATATTTTTGAAAAGAAGAATTTGAAATGCGCTAAAAAGACTGAGTCCCGCTGTATTATTCAGGCTGAACTACAGCGTCTATTCACGGGCGCGAACCCACTACTGAGCGGCACGGGGGCTTTGACCTGCTCCGTTTCCGACCTGGGCCGATTCACCCCTCCTTAGACGACCTGGTAGTCCCGGGCTCCCCCAGGAGCACCATATCGATACCGAACTTAGCGCGGACACCCGATCGACATAGCCCACTGCAGCTCAGAACTCCTGAGCTCAAACGATCCGCCAGCCTCAGCCTCCCAGTAGCTTGGATTACAGGCGCACGCCACTGCGCCCGGCGAGAGAAGACAGGGCCAGTAGGATATCTGTCTTTGAGAAAACATGACGTCATTCAATCCAGTTACCGTTTGTGATACCATCTAGGGGAGATAGGCGGAAGTTACGGGCCTTTAAAATCTTTCACGACAATGCAATCTGTTGTAATTTCTGTTTCTAACACATGGTGTCTCTCTCGGACAGGATACATGGTGAACTAACTGGATAAATTACATATTTTCTATTAAAACGTTTGAAGTTCCTGTAATTTCAGGTAGATATATTTTTATATGTTTCTGATTGCAACTGATTGTAGCCCTTATATCATGAATAATACTACATAGGCATAATATACATTACTTTCAGGCGTAACATAAATAACAGGTCAAATATAAAAGGATTCCTATCAGCGTTTGATACGTTGTATTTTTTCGGTTCCAGTGTTTGTTTTAGGGTTATGAGTAGGACACTCCTAACCCTAATTCCTCCAAACTACAAACCCTAAACCATAATAAAAATGGAAAACCAAACCTAAGAACCAATCCCATTCGAACCCCTTACACTAACCCTAACCTTTACCCTAGCCCTAATACCAAACCGTAGAACCAAAAACCAAACCCCAGACCTGAAACAATAGGAAACCGCTATCAAACCCTAAACCTGACCTAATATCCTAACCCTAATATCAAACCCTAAACCTGACCTATTACCAAACCATAATACCAAACCCTAAACCTGACCTATAACCTAACACCAAACCCTAACCCTTATACCAAACCCTAAACCTGACCTTATAGGGAACCTTAACCCTAATACCAAACCCCAGAACCATAAACAAAACCATAACCCTAATACCAAACCCTAAACCTGACCTAGCAAGAAACCTTAACCCTGATACCAAACCCTAACCCTAATACCAAACCCTAGAACCACAAAACAAACCCAAAACCTGACCTAATGGTAAACCATAACCCTAATACCAAACCCTAGAGCCACAAACCAAACCCAAAACCTGACCTAATGGTAAACCATAACCCTAATACCAAACCCTAAACCTGACCAAGCAAGAAAACTTAACCCTGATACCAAACCCTAACCCTAATACCAAACCCTAGAACCACAAAACAAACCCAAAACCTGACCTAATGGTAAACCATAACCCTAATACCAAACCCAGAACCACAAAACAAACCCAAAACCTGACCTAATGGTAAACCATAACGCTAATACCAACCCTAGAACCACAAACCAAACCCTAGAGCCACAAACCAAACCCAAAACCTGACCTAATGGTAAACCATAACCCTAATACCAAACCCTAAACCTGACCAAGTAAGAAACCTTAACCCTAATACCAAACCCTAACCCTAATACCAAACCCTAGAACCACAAAACAAACCCAAAACCTGACCTAATGGTAAGCCATAACTCTAATACCAAACCCTAGAACCACAAAACACACCCTAAACCTGACCTAATTCTAAACCATAACCCTAATACCAAACCCTAGAACCAAAAACCAAACCCTCCATCTGATCAAAGCTAATACATATACCAAACCCTAAGCCTGACCTAGTAAGATTCAATTAACCCTTTTACTAACCCTTTACCTTAACCTTAATACCTAACCTTTGCCCTGACCTTACCTAAAGGCATCGTTATAGGCTACGGCAAGTTGTATTTTGAACATCACACACGATTGAAACATTTGATATTCGTCTTGGAAATTTGACATTCGGTTTGCTGTGTTTGTAATATAAAATGGATAACAGGTTGCCATAGAGAGTTGAGGGATCACTGTTGTACTTCACAGCTTTTCTTAAGCTGAGTTCCTTCAGTCAATCAAGTCAAATGGATCTGTTAAGCAGCAGTTAAAGGAGCAGCAATCGTGAGCTGCATGTGTCTGACATGCAGCTCACTTACACACACAAATGCACCAACACACACACACAAACACGCACACACAGACGCACACACTAACAAGTGCGAGTGAGGGCAAGTACACACGAACAAACACACACACACACATAAACACACATGCACACAACATACAAGTGCGAGTGAGTGCAAACACACACACACACACACACACACACACACACACACACACACACACACACACACACACACACACACACACACACACACAAACCTCCTTATCTTATGGCTCCCCTTGGGGATTGGCGTGTGGCGGGCCCTGGGGCCTCAGCTGTTGTCTCGTGATGCAAGCCACAAACCCGGGGTGGGGGTCAAAACGGTAGAGTCCCCCAAGGGAGGGGAAATGAGTGGAGTAATGAGTCGGGGACAACGCCAGCATAGCTGAAGTAGCGTCGCTCCCAGGGGCCCTCAGAGACACGTGGCTCACCTGTGGGGGCCCCTATCTGTGGTTGGAAGCTGTTACATTGAGAAGCCCCCCCCATGGAAACACATATCTATTTAAGATTGTCGAAGAGTAAAGCTTAGAGAGGTCAGTTGAACCAAACGCAGTCGCTTGGTCAAATGAGAACTGATGAACTGCTGTCAGCAAATCGATTTTCATTCATTTGTTTTATGTGACGGTAAACTGTTTCACAGTCTCTGAGGTGAAGTCAAAAGCACATTTCGTGCAGGACAATCAAGTCCTATTCTGTTCTCTATCCGTCCGACGTTTTAACCGTTAAAGTTAATCACAATTGTATAATTTGTGGTATCCTGTGTTCTGTTTCTGTATCTGGTGGTTCTGGGGGGGCGTAGTGAACATGGATTTGGCAACACCATGGAAAGCATTTATCTTGGGTGGAGCTATCGCGTCACACAACATCCCCCCCACCCCGCCCCCCGGGATTAATTATATTTTATAAATCTGAAACAAATGAATCAAAGTGTTTCACACACCCTTTTACCTTAATGCCTAACACACGTAAAATATTTTCATCCAAAAGTTTTTAACGGTGTTTGTAGCCTAGTCCTAAGGAAAACACAAATTAAACCAAAGAAGTCTTGGCGAGGGAAACAAAAACCTCGATATACGCCATGCTTAAACAAACAACAGTAGTACCTCACTATACGCCGAAAACAAAAAAGTGAAATCATTCTCGGTGACAATAAGTGAACGTGTAATAACCGTGGGGATTTTGTGTGCATGACCGCACGCGTCTCTGCCTCTCGGTGCGTCGGCGAGGCCCCCGTGACGCCAGGATGTGTAACCCGGTGATGATGACAAGCAGAGATCCAGCTGGAGATGTGCGGCGCGGAGAGCAAGCGGCCTCCTGGGAAATCACCGGAGCCCCAGCCCAGCCGCGCGTCCACTCGTTTAGCACCCCGACGACGTATCAATAATGTGGGTAATTGAATTTTTAGCACAAACACACACAGGCGTCAGGTTTGGGTGGTGGGGATTGGTGCACGCGTGTGTCTGTGTGTTTGTGTGTTTGTGTGTGCATGTGTGCGTGTGTGCGTGTGTGCGTGTGTGTGTGTGTGTTTGTTTGTGACAATATGTGTGTGTGCCTGACGATATATGTGTGTGCGTGTGTGCGTTTGACGATATATTTGTGTGTGTGAAAGAGTGTGAGAGAGAGAGAGAGAGAGAGAGAGAGAGAGAGAGAGAGAGAGAGAGAGAGAGAGAGAGAGAGAGAGAGAGTCTGCGTCTGTATGAGGAAGAATGTGAGAGAGAGAAGGTGTATGTCTATGTGTGTGTGTTTGTTTATGTGTCAGACAGAGAGTTTGTGTGGGTGTGTGTGGGTGTGTCTGTTTGTGTGTGTGTGTGTGTGTGTGTGTGTGTGTGTGTGTGTGTGTGTGTGTGTGTGTGTGTGTGTGTGTGTGTGTGTGTGTGTGTGTGTGTGCGTGCGCGAGAACTGTTGTGTTTTGTGTTTAGCTGTGCAAATACCCTGCTTCCCTCAGGGGAGTTGGTCAGGAAGGATGATCCATTAAATAACAATTATACTCTTGGAAGACAAAGTGGCCGAGGCAGAGGAGGGGAGGGGTGTGGGGGGGAGGTAGGGGAGGGGGAAACCATATAATGCGGGGAAGACCTCCTGACCACCAGTATATGTGTTGCTTCTAGACGACACATCGTGATCTATGTAGCCAGATGTCTACCAGACGGACCATCACAACAAGATGGTGAACATAGAATCAATAACATAGAATCTTCACCCTAATATGGGGAGTTTCGTTTTATTTGGGATGGGGGGGGGGGGGTTGGACCTATATGCGTCTGACGATGCATGTAGATCCTCCACAGGAAAAAATAACTTGAAGAGCAACACCAGGCCTGGAACCGGATGGTTAACACTTATTCCTCTGTAACATCTTTTGGACATCCCATGTTAATGTTTGATTATTATTTTATTTTTTTGATGTACAAGATAAAACGTTCATTATACATTTCCATGTGCATGGAAGTTAATTGAACATCGGAATAATCCATTCTCTACAACACCTCTATTGGAAAATAGAGGCCTTAACAATGACCGGACTTGGTGAATTAGAAGTCCTTATGACCTTTGACCTTTTAAATCCTAAAAATGAATCTATTATTCTTCATTCATTTCAATTTCCCTATGTGTGCGTGTGAGTGTGTTTGTGCGTGCGTGCAAATGTGTGTTTGTATGTGTGTATGTGAGAATGTCTTCTTGTGTGTGTGTGTGCTTGTGGGTTTGTGCGTAGGTATGTGTGCATGCGTTTAATAAGTGTGTATGTATATACAAGAGTGCATGTGTGTGTGTGTGTGTGTGTGTGTGTGTGTGTGTGTGTGTGTGTGTGCGTGTGTGTGTGTGTGTGTGTGTGCGTGTCTTTGTTCGTGTGTGTGAGTGTATTTGCATGTGCGTCCAATAACGAAACAATGATAACTGTCAATAACCGAGCCGTTGACTTCACATGTCCGAGGGGCAGTTTCTCAGGTCTCAATGGGTGCTGCTTATCCTCCCGTTGACGGAGCCCATCCAGCCAATCCAATTAGGGCCGGGGTGTATTGACTCATAAAGCCCGCGCCTCAGGGGGGAAATGCTGTCTCATGCTCTCTCTCTACCCTGTTGCCATTAAGACGCTTAAGCATGTTTCCTCTTTCAGCGTCTGACCGTAGCTACGTTCAGGAAGACTACGTTGTTCGTACAGGAAGTAGCGACGATGCAACAGTCTGCCAGAAAACTGAGCCCCCCCCCAAATCAGTCAATATTTTTTTACTAACTGACTGCTTACTACATAGCAGGAAACAAGATTTTTTGTTGGCTTTCTTTGAATGAAATATTTTGGCATTTATTTTTTTATTGCTGTTATCATTTTGTTCTAAGCTCTTGTTTGTGTTGTGTGGTTTTGTGTAAAACAACATTCACAGCCAAACATAAAGAGCACGTCACGTGTCAACAAGATTTGGATCGATTGATCATCTCAGTACAGTAATGAAATGGCTCCATCTGAAAGGGTTTTGGGGAGGGTGAGTTGATGAAGGGTACATTATATTTAATGAATGTATTGCATACAATAGATATCCAATCGGATACAATGTTGTCTCTTTCAGGGTTTCCAGTAGTATCAATGCATTTAATGTTTTTCTTCTCTACCATGCGATGAGGTGTGTCTACAATGCAAAACTGTCTTTGCATAAACACTTTGAGTTCATGAATGCATGCACTGGTGCGTTTGGGGGATGTCACGGTCACCATCAATATCTCCAACTTAAAAGCTGCATAATATGTCAGTGGTGAAAAACGCGTCGATTTAAATGTGTAAACAGTTAAAACTTTGAAAAACGTTAATACTTCTGACCATTAGTTATGGTCATTGTCTACTAAAGCTGTTTCCGAAGCATGCAGACAGACTCATACATAGACACACACTAACAGTGTCACACACACACACACACACACACACACACACACACACACACACACACACACACACACACACACACACACACACACACACACACACACAACACACACATACCATTACACGCATCGACAGTGCGATCGGTGAGTTGCACTTGTGATCCAAATTGAGTTTGCTAGCTGGGGTTTTCTCATGCTGCTCACACAATGGCATGTATATAAGAGCTGCCTGGTGGCATTGCTTAATTAGGCGAACAGTTGATTCATTTGCACTAATTGACAGCTAATTAAAGGACCAGGGGCACATCAAATTGATGTTCCCTAAGCCGCGAGGCCTTGACCGCAGGGGGTTGCTTGTTGCCGAAGTGTGTTTGCGCGTCTATGTGTTTGTGCGTCTGTGTGTCTGTGTCTGTGTTTGTGTGGGTTTGTGTCTGTACATGTGCATGTGTCAATGTGTTAGTGTGTGTCTGTCTGTGTGCATGTGTCAATGTATTCGTGTATGTGTGCAAGTATCAATGTGTGTGTGTGTTTGTGTGTGTGTGTATGTGTCTGCATGTGTGCGTTTGTGTGTTTCTGTGTGTGCGTGTGTGTCTGTGTGTGTCTGTGTGCGTGCGCCTGTGTGTGTGTGTTATGCAAACTGTCGAGGTGGCTGCAGGGGGTAGCACCTGTCTCTGCGAGTGACCCGGAACATATGCAAAATGTCTGGAGCTTCAGCCTACAGTGCTGAGTTGAGTAGACACTTGTAGCACTAGCCTTCTCCCCCTGCCGACACTTGTAGCACTAGCCTTCTCCCCCTGCCGACACTTGTAGCACTAGCCTTCTTACCGTGCAGACACTTGTAGCACTAGCCTTCTCCCCCTGCCGACACTTGTAGCACTAGCCTTCTCCCCCTGCCGACACTTGTAGCACTAGCCTTCTCCCCGTGAAGACACTTGTAGCACTACCCTTCTCTCCACGGCCAGCATACACTGATGACAGAGGTCACCAGTGTGTAAAAACGTTGTTAAAAACCTTGATTATTTCTATCCCAGCTGCAGACTCTTAAAAGATAGATGATAGAAAAAACATCTTATTCAGCCTTATTTTCCCCTCATCTTTTTGAATCATTATTCAGAAAAAGTTATCTCCACTAACCAAACGCCTGTTATAACGTCACCACCGTTGACACCTCAGCTAACTAAACGCCTGTTATAACGTCACCACCGTTGACATCTCAACCAACTAAACGCCTGTTATAACGTCACCACCGTTGACATCTCAACCAACTAAACGCCTGTTATAACGTCACCACCGTTGACATCTCAACCAACTAAACGCCTGTTATAACGTCACCACCGTTGACAGCGTGACGCAGTAGAATAGTATTATATTCTAACACCCTAACATGGAACATTACTAAACCACGCAACAAGCAGGTTCATCATCCACCCTGATCCGGCACCGGGGCCAAATCCCAGCATGCTCCACTTCCGAGGGAGGAGGGTAGTCCAGCAGCTTACTGGGGGCCAGCCCCAGCTCCAGAGGCTCCCAGTTCTCTGCATTGCTGCACGCAGGGGCCGCGGCTGCTCGGCAGGGGATCGGGGCCAGACCGACATGCTGTCTGCTGTAAGGGCCCGCTGATAACCCAGGGGACAATGATGGGGGGGAGACGGGGGAGATGAGGGGAGATGGGGGGGAGATGGGGGGAGGGACAGGCCTTGGGAGATGAGTGGCTGGCCGCTGGAGCAACTATTCACCCGCTCAGCCCCTGACCTTCAGTCACTCCGCCACAGAAACAGTCGGGGCCATTGTCTCACCTAATTACTCTGAGAACAGGGGCCCCCGTTTTCTTTCCCCTCTCTCTCTCTCTCTCTCTCTCTCTCTCTCACTCGTCTCTCTCTCTCTCTCTCTCTGACACTCTCCTCTCCTCTCGTCTCCCTCACTCTCTCTCTCTCTCTCTCTCCCCCCCTCTCTCTCTCTCTCTCTCTCTCTCTCTCTCTCTCTCTGACACTCTCCCTCCCTCTCTCTCTCTCTCTCTCCCCCCCCTCTCTATCTCTCTCTCTCTGACACTCTCCCTCCCTCTCTCTCCCTCCCTCTCTCTCTCTCCCCCCCCCCCCCTCACTCTCTCTCCCCCCACACTCTCTCTCTCTCACTCTCCCCCCCCCTCTCTCTCTTTTTGTGTGGCTGTTGCCATGCCTGTCCGATCCCCTTCTTCTGCCCAACTGCTAGCCCTCGTCCACTCTGGAAGTGTGGCTAATTAGAGGAGAAATGTGCCCGAGTGTCAATGCTGATTACTGGGAGAAGCCCGACGTGAGGGAGATTTTTTTTGTCAAGGCATTGTTTGGCGAGAGGGGCCCCGCTCTCCCTCTCGCTCTCTCTCTCTCTCTCTCTCTCTCTCTCTCTCTCTCTCCTCTCTCTCTCTCTCTCTCTCTCTCTCTCTCTCTCTCTCTCTCTCTCTCTCTCGTCTCTCTCTCTCTCTCTTCTCTCTCTCTCTCTCTCTCTCTCTCTCTCTCTCTCTCTCTCTCTCTCTCTCGTCTCTCTCTCTCTCTCTCTCTCCTGATTTTCTTTCCCCAAACTTGTTGTATTTCTCCCCCTTCTCCTCATTGTGTGGATATTACGTCCGCACATGTGACGGCATGTGGTCTAGTTGGCCTGTTAGTACACACGCACATGCGCACACACACGCACATGTGCAGACACAGACACACACACACACACACACACACACACACACTCCATAATGCGTCTTCTATGCATTCACATAAGGATCACACCAATGGACCGTCAGCAGCATGACATTATTGCCCTAATTATTACGTGGTGCGTATATCGCCATTGTGAAACTCATAAAGCCTGTGTTTTGTATCCCCTGCAGGGCTATAGAAATACGTTTTGATCACAAGTTGAGTTTCGTCACCAAACTCTTATAATGAAAGTCCAGCACTGAACAAAACAATTAGCCGGTTAATGGCCGTTTTGACGTCACCTTAAATCAACGATCCACAAAAAGGGGAACATTGCAATATAGGCCTATCACTAAAAAAAGTTTTTTGCTCAAAATGCAAAATGCTATGACCAAATGTGTATCCCTCAATAAAATAACTATAAATAATCACAACGATGCTATAACATGTTGAGGCTACTCAGAAAAGGTTAAAGGAAGGCTATAGACCTACATTAATATAAGGTTTCCTGTGCGAGATAAATCCAAAATTGCCCACATTTATACTGATCCTATTTGAAGAATAATGCAAAGCACTATAATAAAATAAAAAGCTATTAACATTTCTTGTATTTTATGGGGGGGGGGTTTACCTCCGGAACCATCCCGGTCCACAAGTGACCCTCTAGACACAAAATACCCTTATGGCCAGGGTCCTGACACACACACACACACGCACGCACGCACGCACGCACGCACAAAGATTGCGTCGCGGTAATTGGGCGGCGGTTTCCACGCGCAGAACGTGACAACCTGACGCACGGCCGCCGGTCCGCGCGCTCCCCAGAGGATCATTCACGTTTACTTATTCATCAGCGCCGCCACATGTCGTGCGGATGAGCGCATCGTGCACGCGCTATCGTGTCATCTCCGCTTCCATTGAAGGCATCTTCCCATTGATGCGAGGGGCCCGTCTCCGCACCTAATTTTCCCTCCAGATTTCCGAAAATGTTGGGCGAATTACTTCTAATCGAATATGGAATGTTATCTAATTTCATGCGGACCGTTTCGGGTCAAAAAGAAACAAAAACGTTTATTCAGCTAAACGAGGCCCCTTGAAACACAGGAGCCCCTAACCTCTTGGGCTCTTTTACTGAGCTTCATTTCCAATTCACTTCCAAAACAGGCTCTATCTCATAAATAGGCCTAAATCTCTTTAAATTGACATAAATTAGGCCTTGATATATTTGGGTCGCTGCAGCAGGTAAACAGATTTAAGTTGGCGGGAGCAGTTTCTGTTTTTATATTGTTCGCCACGGCGTTTTGTGTCCTCAATATCAGACATAGGGTACTCCTCCCCATGTGATATGGTCGAATAAAAGTCAGACACACACACTCGCCCCCCCCCCCCCCCCCTTCCGCACACACACACACACACACACACACACACACACACACACACACACACACACACACACACACACACACACACACACACACACACACACACACACACACACACACACACGAAAGCGTGCACACAGCCACAAACACACACACACACACACACGCACACGCACGCACGCACACACACACACACACACACACACACACACACACACACACACACACTAGCCTATCAACAGATGCGCAGACTGCAAAGACAAAACACTGTGTGAGCAAATAATTTGAATATGCAAATCAAGCACACGTTATTTGGGCCATAATGGATGATATTAGGGTCTGTCCGTTATTTTATTTTTATTTTTTTATGCTACAAGGCTACGGTTAGAAGCTTAATAAGTAACCCAATTATTGGGTAAGACTCGCATAATAGGCTGTAATGTTTGTAAAAAAAACAACACTTGGCATTTCTATCTTGGCATTTTTTAAGTCTTAACATTGCAATTATTTAATAAAAAGCTTTGAGACAAATAAACTCTATTCAACCAACTCTTATTTTGATGTAGGCCTACCATTTCTGAGAGCAACATGCTGGTCGTCATATGCCTAACGTTAGGCTACAATTGGAGGGAAGTTTTGTGAATCAGAATCTTTTTAATTTAAATATCCATGGTCAAATGATGAGACCCAAAGGCTATTTTAAGAAGGCATAAAAAAAAAAAAAGAAGAAAACTATTAATTTGACAAGAAATAATTCACATTATTTTGGAGAAATGCACAAATTGGATCAATTTGTTTGCAGGATTACAATAATCAACCGCAATCTGTGAGGGCAATGAGCGATAGGCCTAATAAATAGCGTGAACAACCGATTACATTTCTTTATTATTAAATATACAGGTTGTCTAGTTAAACTAAGGTTGCACTATGTCTCATCCCACGGAACTAACCCTCACTTTCCTTATACTGTTGAACGTGAAACTCAACTCAGCCTCATCCTCTATGTGATTGGTCGACGCCAGACGACCGCCCCCTCCAGCCGCTGTAAAACCATTGGATAAAAGGTTCCTGGGAGCCAGACTGGTACACACCGTGGTCTGAGCACAGGGGGACTCTATACCCAGGACTTACTGCTATGACAGGTGCCAACGGGATGTTTTCGGACTCTAACATGAAGAGAACAGGGTCCCCGTTAAATCTTGGGATGACACATCCACCAGCCGCCAAGATGGGGGCCACAACCACCCCCACCCCCACCCCCACCCACAGGTGCACCGGGTTCGGGATCCAAGAGATCCTCGGGCTGAATAAAGACCCGCCCGCGGTAACCAGGCGTCCGCTGGAGTCTCTGCCGCCCAGGGCACACCTGCTAGCAGGCAGAACGGCTCTGGGCCACGGGGGGTCCGGGGTCGGAATGGGCATCATGGGCCACGGAGGAATACACCCGTTTTACAGCCAGCCCGCGTTTCTCGAGGTTCTGTCCGAGGCACAGAACGTGCACCTGCAGCCGCTGAGCAGGGGGGTCCCGGGGCCGATGGAGACCAACCACTCCAGCTCCGGTATGCAGATGCTTCACAGGCTGGGGGTGTTTGGTGTTAAAGTCCTCATGAGAGACACGCTTCCCTTCGGGGTTTTATAGAAGGGGCTTCGCCTGTAGATCTTACCTAATGATCCCACACTCGGCCTTGGTTATTTTTCTCGGCCTATTTGTTCGTTACCGTTGGCCACTGTTTTATATCGGTGTTTATGGGGTTTGTGTTGATCTGTATTGTGTTTCTCTGCAGATTCGGATGATGTGAGTCTGTCTCCCGGGGATAATTCGTTTTCCAAATTGTCGTTGAGCCAGAACAAGAAGAGGAAAAAGAGACGTCACAGGTACAACCGTAATAGATCTAGGCCTACTACAACTTATAACCCGATGATGATAATATGAGTTATAATAATAACAACAGTAATAATAGTAGCAATAGGAAAAATACAAATAATTATAATAGTACACTAAGGTTCATTTTTAATTTGTAATGAAACCATTGACTTTTCGTTAAAACATATTTGAAAATTGATTCACTGCATCTTCTGATATTATTATTATATATAATACTATATTTATTATTGTCATTATAAATATTATTATTATTATTATTATTATTATTAAAGGCTTTTATTATTAGTCTTTCATCTTATAGTTATTATAATGAGATGCCTTACACTCCTGATACACAAAGACAACTTGTTGTAAGGAGGTAAATAATTCTACAATGATTTAAAATGTAAGATTTTGATAATCTTGATCTCCTGAAATTCGTAAAGGCCTATATTTGTAGTCCGTTGTCATGATTTTACTTCAGTATACTGAACAGCAATAACGACGAATGGCGTTGAATCGTATTAGGCCCGAACATCAAACGGAAAATGAAACTGATTTATCCTTTATATTTTTAATCCAAATAAAATAACGATTACCTTCCCAATCCTTCGCAGAACCATTTTCACGTCGTTCCAGCTGGAGGAACTGGAGAAGGCTTTCAACGAAGCCCACTACCCAGACGTGTACGCCAGAGAGATGCTCTCCATGAAAACCGACCTGCCAGAAGACAGAATACAGGTGTGTGTGTGTGTGTGTGTGTGTGTGTGTGTGTGTGTGTGTGTGTGTGTGTGTGTGTGTGTGTGTGTGTGTGTGTGTGTGTGTGTGTGTGTGTGTGTGTGTGTGTGTGTGTGTGTGTGTGTGTGTGTGTGTCCATTCAGGGTGTGAAAAAATACATTACATTTTTGATATTGATTTATTATTTAATTATCTTTTATTTTCTAACCTTTCTTTGATCCGAGAAGGCAGCTCGTTCAGTTGTATATGTCTAAAGCCACATTTTGTATTTGATCATTCTCTTAGACTAAATTAAGTAAAAATAACCACTATCTATTTTCCTGGTCAATATGTTACAATCTCCTGTTATAAGGAGAACCAAATCGAAAACGGTCACTTTCGATACAGTTCCACCACATGAAGTTAAACGAACAAACAAATGAATGCATATTATTTAACTGGATCCAATTAAATCTCAGAAGGAACCATGAATACTTTCTGATTGCACCCAAGGAAAGAGAATTGTGACCATGCGAAAATGTATTTAAGATTTATAAGTTAGAGTTTCCACTCAAATATTCACCTGTTAACAACAAGCATTAATTTAACCAGTTTCTAATAACAGCATGAACAGTGCAAAATGATCTATCAATTAGGGTAATATTTAGCCCATTTTCCCAGTCCAAGTGAATATCAATTATAATGTAGCTGTGGTGTGGAACGTAAAGGGAGGGTGAGGATATGGGGGGGGGGGGGGGGGGGGGCTGGTTCCCCCTGGAGAGGAGCGACGCACAAAGAGAGGAAAACCTTCTAGAATCTGCTTCAGATGGACAGGTGCCCAATCAGCTGTCAATTACAGCTTTCACTGCACCCCCCCCCCCCTCAAAACCGTCTTCCACCACTACAATCATTATCATCTGTTGTTATCACCACCACCATCACCTCCACCACAACCATCAAAAACCATCACCATCAGCACCAGCACTACCTTCATCATCACGGTCATCACCGACACCATCATCATCGTCATTACCACCACCCCCACTATCACTCTCTTTCTCACCACCACCATCCCTTCCGTTATCACCATCGCCATCACTATTTTAATCACCGACACCACGGCCATTAATACTGTCACCCCCACCTCCAATGTCTTCATCACCAACATCACCACGACAACCACCTGCGTCATCACCACCAATACCATCATCACCACCACTTCCAACAGCCTCCACACCACCGGCATCATCATCACCACCAATATCATCATCATCATCATTAGCATGACCAACACCTCTATCACCACCACCACCCTCCCCTTCATCACGATCCATCATAACCCTCCTCTTCACTACTCCTTCTGCTCCCACATTAACCACCACTACGACCGCGCCGCCGATAATTAGTTAATTCAGGGGAAATTACCACTTTGTGGCCCCGAGGGGCCGACAACAGACTTGAAATGAAACGATAACTACATAGAAATTAATTAGCACAGGTCAGGGGGCCCTGGCCAGCCTGCTCCAAGCCCTCTCATTTCCCATGATATTTGAACGCCTGTCGCCCATCGATCGCGGGTGGAAATTACCTTATTTTTCAATCAGCCCAGACTCACCCCAGGGCTCGTCTTCTAGATCACTGGCTCCTCACACACACACACACACACACACACACACACACACAGACACACACACACACACACACACACACACACACACACACACACACACACAGACACAGGCACAGGCACAGGCAACCGCACACACAGGCAAACACGCACACACACACAGACACAGACACACACACACACACACACACACACACACAGACACACACACAGGCACAGGCACAGGCAACCGCACACACAGGCAAACACACACACAGACACAGGCACAGGCACAGGCAACCGCACACACAGGCAAACACACACACACAGACACAGACACAGACACACACACACACAGACACACACACAGGCACAGGCACAGGCAACCGCACACACAGGCAAACACGCACACAGACACAGGCAAGGGCAAACGCACACACAGGCAAACACGCACATAGACACAGGCACAGGCAAACGCACACACAGGCAAACATGCACACACACACACTACAGACACACGCACACGTAAACATACGCACATCCATACACTCATAAATCACATACACGCAAAACACACAGATATAAAACACTCACACAGATACTCAGACACACACACACACACCCAGATACACATGCACAGATACCCACAC
Source organism: Gadus macrocephalus (assembly GCF_031168955.1). Lineage (NCBI taxonomy): Eukaryota > Metazoa > Chordata > Actinopteri > Gadiformes > Gadidae > Gadus > Gadus macrocephalus. The sequence goes on along the minus strand of NC_082402.1, from coordinate 5,858,047 downwards.
ACGCACATACATACACACACACAGACAGATAGCACACATAGATAAATATACACACACGCGCGCGCGCGCCAAACGCACACACACAGTTACTGTTCAAATCATGATTGCTCATCTGAGCAGGATCTTTTATGGGAGTGAGGCTATAATCGTTCGATCTCACCGAACAGCTTTCAAGGCTTGGCGTTGGTGGTTTTTAATTCCCTCAGCGCCACACACACACACACAGCCATTTTAGTGCATTCCTTTTTTCTGTTCTTCCTCATTCATATTCATGAGCTCCAGCCCGGCACGTTGGGAATCAATTTTGGCACTAGAGGAGCGAAGAGGGAGGGAGGGACACACACACACACACACACACACACACACACACACACACACACACACACACACACACACACACACACACACACACACACACACACACACACACACACACACACAAATAGAAATAGGCTAATGGAAATATCATGGCTCTTGGTTATATTTTCACATCCAACAAAAAGAAAAGATCTTGGTTTTGCGTATTTTAGTGTTGCTTTGATGATCTCATCCTTTATCGTTTGGTCTATCTCAATGTTGCCTAATTTTGATGAGGATTATCTTTAGCTTCAATTGACCACAACGTATGAGACACATTTAGGTCCAAGGTACGGTACAGTGAATTCAGATACGAGTCCTGAATGAGCCGGTAGGGAAGATCTTGGATGGATGACTACAGGTGCACTAGTGCGGACACGGGGAATCGAACCCAGACCCTTCTGCCAGCACACCACCCCTTCTCCAAAATCCCTCCAAATGCTCCACCGAGTCCTAATCAGCCAATCATGTCATCCCTCCAGGTGTGGTTCCAGAACCGACGCGCCAAGTGGAGGAAGCGGGAGAAGTGCTGGGGCCGCAGCAGCGTCATGGCCGAGTACGGCCTGTACGGTGCCATGGTCCGCCACTCGATCCCGCTGCCCGAGTCCATCCTCAAGTCCGCCAAGGAAGGCGTCGTGGACTCCTGCGCCCCCTGGCTGCTTGGTAAGGCACTACAGGCTTCAGATAAAAAAAAAAATCGGATATAACCAAAGAAATACAAAAGACAGTATTTACAAATGTTTGTTTTGTAACCGTCCACTCATTTGGGCATGTGATTCAAATTTCACTATATGGACAAGATGTTGGGACATATAGCCTAACTACCTTTGCAGTATGCTTCAACTGTTTCGAAAATGGGTTTTAAAAGAGAAAAACAGAATATGAAGCCTATAAATAATATTGTAGCCTTCCAACAATCCAGCAATCACAAAATGTCTCTACGTTTACTGCTGGCACGTTTTCTACATCAGAACTTCTCAGAAGTCATTTAAAACGAGCCTACCTACCAGAAGTATTGTTGAAGTATAGGTGAAAAAGATTTGAAATAGGCTATGTATCGATAACTATTGTAATATAATATATTTAAAATGGGAAAGACAGGAATTCTGTGGCACTTTTCAGTCATTGTCATCAACAAAAAAAAAGAAACTGCTGACTAAATTAAATCTTGTTCATAGATTTCCTATTATCTAATGTAATCTACACCTTTCCTTTGTATGGAGTAAAGGTGCATGTGATTAAATCAATGTCACATCTGAGGAGGGTTTAGGAGCCAATCGCTGCTCATGTTAACAGCCGATACAAGCTTGACCCGGCCAATAAGAGGAGACGGTCGATCTGGGGATAATCCCACTTTATCAGGACCGATTAACTCTGATTTTCTCTTTTGAGACTCGCAATTGATTCCCTTTAAATCAATGAAGTTACTCTAATTGAATGTTAGATTCTTGTTCCCCCTCAATAGCGTCTTTACTCGCTTTGAACTTTGTGTAAGCCACAGGCTATCTGCTTTAATGTCAAACTGCAGTCTAATAAATAAACTAATAAATAGATATCAATCAAGTGAACAAGAGAAGCCATTATCAACTTCCAACATCCAAAGATATTTTGAACTTTTTAGATCTTCAATCTCAGACTAAAAAAAACATGGATTATTTATTTTATTTTTTTGTCTCTATTGATATAATCTAACGGTCGGTACCGTTTCCTCTCTCCAGGCATGCACAAGAAGTCGATGGAGACGCCGTGCCACACCTCCCCGGAGAAACCCAAGAGCACGCAGACGCCTCTGCAGGATCCGGCGCCGGGGGAGCGAGGCGTGGAGTCCGAGGACCAGGAGAGGCCGAGGAAGGACCGCGTTGCACCGCCTCCCCCCGTCTCCATCTCCAAGGAGGAACTCCGGGAGAACAGCATCGCGGCCCTGAGAGCCAAGGCCCAGGAGCACAGCGCCAAGATCCGGAGATCCCCCGCGCCTTTCGCGTCGAGTCCCACCGAGACCGAGAGGCCGAGCGGGCAGACGAGGGAGGGGAGTCCCGAGGCGGAGGACAAACACACGGCAGAGCAGTTGACGCACTGAAACACGCGGTTACCGCGGGGTGGACGGGCCTTGTGACGGGCAAAGACATTCTCGTTCTCCTCCTTCTCAAACTCCTTCTACAGCTACATAAATCGACAGATGCAGGGAGGTTTTCCACAAGATGGCGGTTAGCTATTGAACTTTAAATCCTGTTCATGTGTCCAAGTTAGTTTGAGGATTTCCATTATGTTGAGCTCAAGTGTGTTGAAGCTAACATAGGCCTATTTGGGTTATGTTGAACAATGTTGATCTTCACATGCAGTAGCACCATGATGATGACTCAAACCGCCATATCCCCAACCCCCTCATTTTGTATATACTGTATATTGTACATTTTGAAAATTAGCGTTAATACAGTTGACATGGTTAGGCCTATGTGTGATGAAAAATGACTTGTTTGTCTGTGTATAAGTGCAATTGTAGCTCAAATAAAATCTTCTAAATTGTTCTAATTAATGATTTTGTTATTTGTTTATTAAGTATTGTTCCAAATAGCTAAGGCTTTGTTGGTATCCAACCGAACCAATATCAGTTATTCTTATATAGACTGAGATAAAAAAATAAATATAGATATAGATATAGATATATGTCCAACGATTTGACGAGATGATTGTTCATCATTTCAAAAAGGGACATCCATTGTACATCCATTTAATCTAGCACGCAAAGACCAATACAATCAATACAAATGCATATGGGAATTGCATATATCTATTCTCAGAACAGAAAAGGGAACATCCAAAGTATTCCCCCAAATCAGAAGGCTATCCTTCTAACTGGGAATTCCAAAACGGTCAACTAAAATCCATCAACTTCTGTTTGCTCGACACACACACACACACACACACACACACACACACACACACACACACACACACACACACACACACACACACACACACACACACACACACACACACACACACACGTTGTAGGCTACTTCTCATGCCCATCTCCCCTCTCCCCAATGGTTTTAACACCATCTACTGACCTCACAGCAACAGCCATTGTGATATTGCAGAATGCAGATGTGATGTGGCTGCCAAACGACATTTGCCTAAATGAACGTGAACGTCCAGACTATAGCTCTGTCAATCTTTATGGCCCTCTCTTCCGCTATAGAGAGGGAGAGACGACTCATAAAATACACACCATACACACTGGGTGTAATTCACTGAGGTGGAAAGCCATACTTGGTGTATCATATAAAGGCATCAAATTTGTCTTTTTGGATACTGATGGCAGGGCTGACCCGATCAACATTAAGGGATAACATAGATATGTTATTCATTTTACAACTGAACATCCTCACCGGCACATGCCTCAATAAGAGGCAAATCAAATGCATGCCTTCTATTTAGTTGAAATGGCATGGTCATGAAAATGTCTAAAAGAAGCTATTCTAGATTTGTCACGAGTGATAACATAACTTATATTATAAGAGTATTAATTGCTGATTAACATTGAGTTCATGTTTTGCTTTTGGTTTGTAAATACATGACTGTTGCATTACAGGAAACCATGATAGATCAACAAGCTTTCGCTAGTGTAAGAGATTTTTTGAGGACAAGGGCAGGATGAGATGACCCTATATATGGATTCCCATCACAATCCCAATAAATTAGATTTATTGAAATGGAGCAAAGCTGTTGTAATTAACATACACGTGGTAAATAACTGTAATTAATTCACCTTAATTAAACATCGGAGCAGCATGAGCTTGTGAATTACAGACACAGATATGACCTAAATACCCTACTTCAGCAAAACGGATTATGTTGTTATGGTGGGTTAGCCTTTTCAATTATGAATAAATGGCATTATTATTGACTTTGGTTTGATGGGGGCAAATATAACCTGTATATAATGATAAGCGTGTTTTTATGCATGTATGTCAGGATGTATGTCAGATTCAGGTCCTTCTTTATTTATCCTAGGGGAATTGTTTTAGTAAGAAATTGATAACAGATAATATTAATAATAGGCTTTATAAAAATATCTAAAGCTGGCAATTTACGATTAGAAATACAACTATAAACTAAACAAGCTAAGTAGATGTATCTCCTCATACTTAATCAAAGACACAAACACTCTAAATACAGATACAAAACTATTACCATGAATTAGCATGCAATTATTGAATTCTGAATGCGCTTTTATCCTTCTGTGATGGAAGAGAACAACACCTTGAGTCCCTCAGGCTCTCATTCGGCTCTGAAAGTGAAGCGCGACACGACGCTCAACCTTAGATCCACAAGTGAGGACCAGGACGACTCTATAGTCTAAACAGACACGGTTCACACAGAAACTCGGATGCGGCACAGCGTTTATTCGTTCGTTAATGCTATTAGCGGATTTATCTGGTGGCCCAGATAGCGCAGGTCGCTAGGACCACCGGACACATAGCTTATCCCTCTCTAAAACCTAATTGGGTTTAATGTGCTTAACGTGGCTATAATTCGCAGAGCAACATCTGCACACATTGGAGAGTGGCTTAATACGCTAGGTAAGTTATATGGGTCCCAGGGGCATGCGGCCTCCCCTGGCCTTTATGACTGAACCCTCCCCCCCCTCTGGTTTCACACAGAACTTCAATGTCAAAGGGTATTGACTAATCTGGGTATCATGATGGTTCTGACGAGTCGTTCGTTTTTGGTCAGTTCATTTAAAATGCAATACATTTGTGTTTTTGCGTCACCAAATGCATGTGTGCCGGAAACTTATTAGATCATTGTTTTTCATTTTAGAGTGGGAGTTTTGTACATCATTTCATGAACCTTAGCGACACTTGGAGCTAAAACGGTCAATACATCTCTTTTCCTACAGAAGAACTACAACTTCTAACAGTTAGTTTTTCTACCATCAGCACATGCCAACTAGTTGTTTATGCGTTGAAGCCTGTCAATCTATGTCTCTGGTTGATTTAAAAGTGTTCATTAGTCTGTGTTTCAGAGACAGGTGGTCCCTGCATTGCCCTGCGGACATCACAGGCCGGCATGGGAACCATCACACAAACGGTGGTCAGAGAGGAGGAGTCTTGGGCATCCTGTGTGTGTGTGTGTGTGTGTGTGTGTGTGTGTGTGTGTGTGTGTGTGTGTGTGTGTGTGTGTGTGTGTGTGTGGTATATATGGGAAATCGCCTGGGGGGTGTGTGTAGATTAGGATTACCAAAAAAAAAAAAAAAAAGAACCAGCTGTGTCACTTTTCACACGCACACACACACCTGCCCTTGTGCATCTCAATCCCTCCCAGTCCCTGCCACATGCTCCATCTATTAGAAACGTGACATATTGCCCCCAGAGTGCACAGATTGGCCAGACAGTTGGGCTGGTGTGTGTGCGAGCCAATTTCTCAGCTTCAGACAGAGACAAATGCTCTCACACACACACACACACACACACACACACACACACACACACACACACACACACACACACACACACACACACACACACACACACACACACACACACACACACACACACACACACACACACACACACACACCCGGGCTAGGGGAGCAGGCCCCAGGGGCTCACTTCTGGGGTCCGAGATGGTTATCACAGAATAGGGGTTGTCCAGCGTTTCGGACCCGTGACCTTATTTTTGGGTTAATAATTGCAACCCAGAATTCTTCCCCCCCCCCCCCACAAAGTTGGTTATTAGTTGGCTGGCGGTTAGGAATCAATTTTTTTTGGGGGGTTTATAAGAAAATGCACCGTTAAATAATTTTAGCTTGCAGCAATCTCCCGCGACCGCTTATTCATATCAGGCTAGCCCAAATTTGGTGCTCATCTTTTGGTGACAGAGGAAGGGTGAAGAAGAGGAGTTTGGTTACATCTAAAACCTCAAGGTTCATACAAGGAAGCAGGGAATCCACGAGGAGCCACTTGTTTCCACTTTGAGGCCAAAGTTCACGGAAAGGCAAGATAATGGACGGCATGCTTTTCCACGTACGATTTTGAGGTCATATTCTTACCATTATATTGTTGATTAACCCATTTAGATGAAACTGATACGAGTTTTGAAATACTGTATACCGTTCATAGGAGTCAAAAGTCAGAAGGGAACAATTTAGCTTTTTTTATTTAAAAATACTGAAAATCTATTGATCAGTGCAATGATTGTAGACATGAGATCATATTACAAGCACATTTTGCTCTAATAACAGGCACACAACAAAATGTAGACCAATCCAGTCTAAATTTCCATTTATATTTACAATAAATCATATTTTACAAGAAAGGTTAGCCAGCCAAACATTGCCTTGTAAAACTCCCCTAAACATTTCTGCGTAACGACCAAATAACCAACTGTAAACGTTATCACACTGCCTTTAGCAAAATAGTAGTGAGTCAACTCCTCCCGATTCCATCAGTGTTCCACATCGGCCACTAAAGAACCCCCTGCAGATGTGCGTCTTGCCTCGTCCTTTAGCATTTATTGTTCATCCCTCACACACACCTGGTGCTGAGGCTGTTCAGGTGTTCACGGGCCGAGGGCCTCCTCACAGGCCGGTGTCCTCTATGACATGGCCGTCGTCGGCCCCGTTCTCCTTCAGCGTGGTCAGCTCCCAGCGGCCTCCTCCACACAGCCTCAACGAGACGTCATGGTACTGCCGACCACAAACACAACCACAAACACAACAACACAGCGATTAAAGGGGACATATCACACCACCAGGTGTGAGTGTGATTAGCCGTCACAAGCCGCTTTGAAGATGTGCCTCTTCTGACATCACAAGTGGGCGTGTCCGTCATACATCGCGGTGGGACGTGCCCACTTGTGATGTCAGAAGAGGCAGATTTTCAAAGCGGCTTGTGACGGCTAATCACACTCACACCTGGTGGTGTAATGTGTCACCTAGAACAACAGAGGTTCATAACACGTTGGATGTGTTCTTGTATCATCTCTGAACGGATTGCAGTCGCAACTTGTGACTTCGTACTTGTAATAAGGAACGTATCTCTAGTGAGCTCTTGTGATTGGACGAGGCTTGTCCACAAGCGTTTCTTATCTACATACATTTTTTGTTGCGGGGGCTTTTCAAAGTAAAACACAGAACAAAAACTTGTGTGGCATCTCATTTCTGCTTACACCAGGAAAGCAGGCTACTCTTATTTAGCAACATGGCACTCTTGGCATTATAGTTAGGCATTACACGTATAGTGTGAATACATGTTGATAACTCAAAGAAACCATGTTATATCTATACAGTATAACATGTATATACAGGTTTGTGAATACATTTGAATCAATAGAGACACCATGTTCTATCTAAACAGTATAACATGTAGATAAATACAGATGTTACATCTACAGTATAACATGCATATACATGTAGATGAATACAGATGTTACATCTACATATTATAACATGTAGATACATGTAAAGGAATACAGATGTTACATCTACAAAATAACATGTAGATACATGAAGATAAAAATGTAAAAATGTTATATCCATGCAGATGAATACAGATGTTATATATACACATTTAGATTATACAGATGTTACATCTACAGTATAACACGTTTATACATGTAGATGAATACAGATGTTACATCTACAGTATAACATGTATATGTAGATAAATACAGATGTTACATCTACAGTATAACATGTATATGTAGATAAATACAGATGTTACATCCACAGTATAACATGTATATGTAGATAAATGCAGATGTTACATCCACAGTATAACATACAGGATGTGACCGCGATGGCCCTACCTTCTCCAGGCTGCTGCGGTGGCCAAGGCTGATCAGGGTCATGCCCAGCTGTTTGCACAGCCGGTACAGCTGTCCCTCGGCCTCCTCTGTGAGCGCACTGGTGGCCTCGTCCAACACTACCACAGACGCACAATCAGTGTGGTCCATTTTGAGAGACACACTCAACCACTGCGGCGGAAAAGGCTTGACCGCGTGTCAAGTCACGGCGACATCTACCGACAGCGCGTTTGATATGACTCGTATAAATGACCTCGGGTCGTATCAAACTCGCTGTTGGGTAAATGTTGCCCTGACTAATAAATAGTTTAGACTTTTGTTTTGAAGGAGCCAACCAGTGCATTTGGGCTTGCTGGTGTGCTAGTCACGGTAACATTTGGTCAAGCCCAACATTAAATGACCTGAGGTCATTGTACGAGTTTGCATCAAACACGCTGTCGGGTAAATGTTGCCCTGACTAATATACGGGAAAAGACTTTTATTTTGAAGGAGCCAACCTGCGTATTTGGGCTGCAGGTAGAAGAGGCGAGCGAAGCAGAGGCGCTGCATCTCGCCCGGTGACAGGACGTCATACCTGCAGCAAAGAGAGCCATTAGAGGAGCACACACACACACGCACACACACACACACGGGAGGATTCACCCTGGGATGATTAAGTTGGTGTAGCAGCTAGGGGGCCCTCCTCCCCTCTAAGGGGTACTGGGTTGCATGCCCTCCTTAATGCTCTGATCATCTGAAATCACTCTTAGTCACTAATACCAAATAGTAATATCAAAGTAAAAGCCTGATTCATATATTTTTCTTTGTTTTTACCAGTTCCAGTCCACCTTCTCGTCCAGACCTCCGGTCCTCTTCAGTAGGTTGGACTGTTAACCAGGCGACAGGGAGAGAGGGAGTTCAGCACAGGATGGACTAAACGTCAGGCCTAATAAACTCCAATAGGACACAACGTATTCTGCTCTGTTCCCTTACCACCCCAGCCAGTTCCAGAAACTGGATTATTCTTTCATCGTCCACCGACCCTGATTGAATAAAAGCAAAACAATGCTTAAGCACCAATCCTGCAATATTTCTAATTCGTCACATATGCCAGATTTCTTTTCAAGATCATTTTCAAGCCTTTGAGGTCCTACCTGAGGCAGGGTAAATATCCTTCAAGGGGTAGATCACCTGTGACCAGATTGTAAATAAGTAGGATTTAAAACACCATCAGGAGTGTTAACAACCTTAACAAAAATAACAATGCACCTATCCATTGCCTATATACACCATTCACTATTTACCTCATCATGGAACAGAACAATGTGTGGAGGTCTACCTGCTCACGCAGCGTTCCGTCTGTGAGGTACGGCTTCTGGGGCAGGAACAGAATCCCTCGGGGCCCGAAGCACGTGGTCATCTGAACAAAACCTAAAGAACATAAATAATACTCAAATCACGTGGATCACGGGATCACATCGGTCACTCATTATATCCTAGAGACATATTAAAGACATATCAACTTAAAAAAGCTACACTTACAAAAGCTACAATTTAAAAAAAAAAAGCTACGGCACACAGACTGAGGCTAACAGACAGTGAAGGAGGTTCTTCGACCGTACATGAGCTGCACATTACAAAGATCAACAGATGTCCCCAAATGAGTGATGTTTGGCATCTTGGGTCTCCTAGGAGACCGCTCAGCATCGCTGAAACGCAGATAAACACACAATCCGTCCTAGGCCACGAGGCCTAGAGACTCGCGGCACACAGGCCGTTGCTACCGCTAGCCCCTTTTCACAGAGGCGTCATCAGAGCCCGAACAAAGGTCTCTGCCCCTTTGATGACCCCCGGGTGCGGCAAGTAGACCAAACTAGTGAGACGAGTCTGATTCCTGTGCACCGGAACACCAAAGCATCTCACCCATAGCAAGTGATGAGCGCCACCTGCTGATGACGCCTCAATGGAAAGGGGTATTATGACCCGACGGGCCGCGCCCCACTCACCGCTGTCTGCCTCCCAGAGGCGGTTGAGCACGCGGAGCAGCGAGGTCTTGCCGGTGCCCGTGTTCCCCACCACCAGCAGGTGGCGCCCCTGGCTGATCTTCAGGCTCAGCTCCTCCACCAGGAGCTCGTCCGAGTCCGGGGAGCGGAAGGACAGCCGGTCCAGGACGAAGGCCGTGTCGGCAGGGCCCGCGTGGATGTTGAAGTCACTGGGAGGGGGGAGAGAGGAGGGGACAGGGGGAGGCGGGAGAAGGGAGGGGAGAGAGAGGAGAGGGAAGCGGGGGAGGGAGGGAGGGAAGGGAGGAGGAAGAGAAAAATGGAGGGGAGGGAGGAGAGGGGAGGGAGGGGGGGAAGGGAGGAGGGAGAGAGAAAATAGAGAGGGAAGGGGGGGAGATCGGCGAGCAAAAGAGAGCGGGGAGAGGGAGGGGTGAGAAAGAGGGAGAGATGGGGGGAGGATGAGAGAGAGATGTGACATCCTGCGACAAGAAGATAACCACATCATTTTTTATTTAAACTTGACTTTATCAGGGTAATCTCCTTTAGGTTGCGAGCCTCTTTTCAGAGATACCTGAGAAATGAGGACATATTTTAGAATTTCCCATTCCTTTTATATAAGGCATTAGCTTTCATCCTTAGCCAAGGCTATCCTGCCCTACCTGTCAAAGTCGTAGTTGTCCCCTGAAGCCGGGTCGTAATCACACTGTCTCCGCAAGATGTCCGCCATCGCCTCCCGGAGCTCTCCGATCCTGACACACACGCACACACGCGCACACACATTTAATGTCACTTTCTAAACTCACACACACAAAAAAACATTCCAACACACACACACACACACCAATGGTGAGGAGTGTGTTACCTGTGGGTGTACCCAGCCACGTCTGACAGAGTAGTGGACAGGTCCATTAGCTGGGAGAAGCCATTTATCAGGTAGATGCACACAAACGCATTCTGAACAGGGAAGAGAAACACAACTCAGCGACCAGGTCGAACAGTAAGAGAGACAAAAAACAGGTTACAAAGAAGAGTGGCACAACTTGGAGGGAGGCTCACGTTTGAGTAATTCACAGTCATTAAAGAAAGAGAGATCTGGCCATCTTTGACATTTTATATATACGTTAGGAAACAGTGGTCTTTGCTGCCACCCAGTGGTCATTAAAAATAGTGATGATTTAACGTCCCCATAAGAGTGTGATCTACTAGTACTACCAGGGCCGTAGCACCAAATTCTGGGCCCTGTATACAAGAGGCACTGATGCCCCCCCCCCCCCCCCCCGAATTCCCCCTACCAGCCCCCTGTGCTGAATTGTTGACGGGGGACGGGACGGGACGGGGGGTAGAAAATTCAAACCAAATAAAAAACGTATTATTTTATTTTTTCATTCCCATGGGCCCCCCCCCTCTGCCTGGGCCCCCCCCACAACTGTCCACCTTAGCCCCACAGTCCGACAGCCCCGAGTACTGCTACCAGGGGTTAATCTAAACCGGGAAAGAGGGGCGCTGCGCCTCCTTGTTTCAACCCAGCGCCTCCTTGTCGAAAATTTTAAATTACTTAAAATCTCCCGGAATGGAGAGCGAGCGAGCAAGACCGCGCACAGGAGACAGACGTGCTCCTAACCGCGTTCGCATCCGTGTAGCGAGCGCGCAGCACAACAGAGAGGGATCTAGAAACTGTGCATGAGGCAGTGTGCAGTGTGCACGTGAGCCTCAGGCGCCTCCTGATTGGCCTGGATCGGTAAGTCAACCAATCAGTTTACAGTGTAGGCGGGCTTTTATCTCTTCTCCCGAACCAAATTGATCAGTTCAGTGAATCTGAGAGTGTCTGAGAAGAAAGAAAATATAGCGTTTGGTGACTTAGTTTACAGTGTTTTTAAAATGTCGTACTGGTCCTTCACAAGCCTCAGAATGATCCATTTCTACCTCAAATTTTCAAAAGCTCCGCACATTTTTTCTAGAAAAACCCCTGTACTACTACTACTACACAATTATATGAACGGAATGAATAAAACCCGGTGAACTGTTGGAGACCCACCCGGCTGATGAGGGCGCTCAGTTCCCCGGGGCTGAGGTCGTCGTAGATGCCCGTGAAGATGGGAATGGCGATGATGATGTAGCTGAGGAAGCCGCCGAGGTAGTCAAAGGTGTTCACCCCGACTGAATAAGAAAGGAACGTTTGTGAACGCGTTAGCTGTTAGTGCCACCATAGCGGGGGACACCCAGTGTGCCCCTGTGTGAGCGGACATGCTACGGCGTTTTTTTGTGATTGTTGCGGCCAAAAATCCTTCATTATGTGGAAAGTTTTCTTGAAAAATGCATTGAAATATCCGGTATATTTATGGAATTTTATGCGATGCAATTGCGGGAACTTTAAAAAAATGCAGCTTTTCGATGACGTTCACGTCGCGCAATTACGTCACTTCAGCAACGTTCCCATGGCAACAGGGGGAAATGGCTGCTCTTGTGTGATGTAAACGCAATATTTTTTAATTTTCTGCTAAGATATGAGATTTTTTTGCCACGAAAATGCGGGGATTATGAAATCATGCAAGCCCCGCATATTTTGGCAATTTATGCAGTGAAAGTGCGGCATATTTGAAAATATGCATCCCCTGCATGAATATGCGGACTTTGGCTGATTATGCATTGAATTATGCGATCGCATAATCGCGTTTTTCTCGAGGGACTGATGAAGGCAACGGTGCTTACTGTACAGCCAGAGCTCTTTGTTCATCAGCCTCTTCTGAGTCTGCAGCAGACTTTGCAGTCTCCGGTCGGTCCTCATGTGTTCCACTTTACCCGCTCTGCATGCAAAGAGAAAAACGAACATGTAAATTGTGCGGGGGATATTGTGGGCAGACTCTGTTTATTGGCATGGACACTGTTTATGTGGAGAGACAGCGTGTGAGGGCATCACAGCAGCCCTGGATGTCTGTGTGAAGAAACTATTAAAACGGCTTACACACACACACACACACACACACACACCTGTAAAAGGCGGCAGACTCTGCGTTGACCCTGATCTGCATGTGCTTGAACCTGCAGACACAAACACAAAACAAACAGGGGATTTGACGTCTTCAATGAAAGATTATGGAGTTAAAGAGGGGAGATGAAATGTGTCTATTTTCTTTCACTCTGGTTACTGCTCGTCATGTACAACCCTTGCGAGGATGTTCAATATACATGATGTTCAACATGTGTGAGGACATCTTTCCGACAGCTGACACACATCCTGTGATAAACAAACTCAGAACCCTGACACAAACTTTAACTTCCTTATTCTCCGATTGCCAAAACAAATCGTTAGAAGGACGTCACACACAGGGGTTTCTACACAGTATGTAAATGTTCAGAGTATGAACATCGATTAACTCTTTTTACAGGAGAACATCTATTTACATATATCCACGAAGCAGGCCACGAGCCTCGATTATTGTAATATAATAAGCCTGCAACTAGCGATTATTCTCATAGTTGGGTTAGGATAAGATAATTCCCCCCCAACCCTCCCACTAATACAATTCCCCCCTTCCCCCATAAGAAAACTAAACGTTAAGTCAAAATAAATATCGTAAATAATAGCAAATAACATCACTAGTTACCAGAGTCTAAAGTGATGTCTTAAACGTGCTTGCTTTAACTGACAAGCAGCCAAGAAAAACTAAACGATTCCTATTATAATGACCCATGAACCATATCTTTATATTGAAGAATCGATAAAGCGACGCATCGTTGAAATGTGATAAAAATGTACCTGAAGTCGCCCTCTAGTTTCTCCTGTTGGAACAGCGTGTTGACAATCGGACCCATGAGCATTTTGTTGGAGATGGTCCCCACCACAAAGTAGCCGAAGATACTCACTGGACCCATCCAGCCAGTACTAGAAGAGAGTAGAAAAACATTCACATCCGTTCACACAAATATTGGACAAGATTTACTTTTCCAATCCGAAGATTACACATCTCTACTGCTTTGCTTGCGTTGTATCATGGGTGATTCGTGTTTATTTTGGGTGGTTAAACACTTTGGTCCCGTGACCATGTATGGCCACTACAGAAGCTCCGCCACATTAAATACGAAAATGCTTGCCTCTGATCCTCTCATTTCCGGTCTCTTGCTACCGTCAACAATCCCAAATACAGTCCGTTAATGGGGGCATTGGCTCCGTCACGGATTATGCACAGTTATCCTCCAGCGTAAACCAAGTTTATTCACATTTAACAATATGTGTAACGATTGGGATCATTTGCATACAGGAGCTGTGATCGAAAGTCCTCGATGTGCGACTGGGAAGGGCAGTACGACTGCTAGGCAACAGCGCTGTGCCGTGCATCACCTGTGGTAGCACTGGTAGCTGTAGTAGGCCAGCGTGAAGGGGGAGACGATGATCCGACTGGCCATGTTGCTCATCTGCTTGCAAAGCCTCTCTGTGTCTTGGCTGATCCGCTGGTCTCTGGAGAGGCAAATCCACGAGGGGGAAAAAAAACTACAAGTCACCGGTCGAAGGACTACAAATGGCTGATGCTCCCTCATTACACCGTGGCAAACGACATGTTGGCTTTCCACGGTGTATGGTATGACTGTTTGGGATGAAGATCGCTTAGGCCTTTCAGTAAAGCTCATATGCATCATCAAAATGGATTAACTAAAGTTAAGTATAAAAAGCTACAATTGGAGTCACTGCTCAATGTAAAACCAGCTAACAAAAAGCATCAGTCATGCTTTCCTGACCAATCAGGTGACAGATACTGTAGCTTTGTGACGCCCCCCTGTGGGGTCCGCCAGTACACCCGAGCTCACCCTGATTATTCAAACACAACGCCTTCTGCTGACAGCCCCCGCTACTCCCTCCCCTTCTTGGATTGTTGATTCACGGACGGCCTATTGTTGCTCGGATGATGATGTGAATCACCTAGAGCTGCAGGCTGACTTTAGTCCCGCCCACACAGGTTAAAGTTCAGGGGTCACAGGCCACTCACGGGTTGTCTATGTCCTCCCGGAGGACGTTGAGGGTGTAGTACACCCTGCCCCGGAAGTAGTCTGCGTGGAGGTTCTCCGTGAGGGACTGCCGCCAGCCCACATACATCTGGCTGCAGATGTACTGGTCCAGGCTCTTCAGCTGGGGAGGCAAAAGGTAATGGCCAATGGACTGCATTCATATAGCGCTTTTATCCAAAGCGCTTTACAATATTGCCTGACATTCACCCATTCATGCACGCATTCACACACCGATGCCTGGAGTCAGCAGGGCGACAGCCAGCTCCTCGGGAGCAGTTAGGGTTAGGTGCCTTGCTCAGGGCAACTCAGCTAGGAGGAGCCGGGGATTGAACTAGCAGCCTTGCGGTTACCAGCCAACCCGCTCTCCATCCTGAGCTAATGCCTGCCCCGGAGGCGGAGCCAAGAGGGAGACATATACAGAAGGCCACGGGCTGAACCAATTGTGGGCCATACCATAGCATACCGGGGTGATGTATGGTTGGACAGGTTAGAGCCAGGTTCGTCAGTGTTCGTATTTTTGTTTTGTAACGTTATGTCAAAACAGCAGATCTTGTGTTATAACACGATTAATATGGGTTTATTATATATATATATATATTGGGTGTTTTGAGACTGTTTAGCAACTGCTGATTGCGTCTTAACATGTTTGGTGGGGGGATTTACATGGAATAGTCGATGTGTGATGAGCTGAGATTAAATTGATTCCTGATCAATAATGGGAGGCAGATAGGAGTCAGTTGTAGCAACCAAAACTAAAAAAGATAACTGAGGAATGACCTACGGTGGAGTTGAGCAGGATGAGCAGTATAGCAAGGGTGATCAGGTTGCGGAAGGCTGCGTAATCCTTGTCAGCCAACACCATGTAGAACTGGCTGGGAAGGATACCCACCTGGTAAATGATCAGCTGCTCTGAAACAGGAAGAAAGAACACAAGACTAAGCAAATTGTGAAACAATGGGACACTTTCACAAGTGAACTTGTAAAATGAGGTGGAACAGGTGGAGATGTGCACAGACTTGACTGAGCTAAAGGTCATCAGGAATAAAGTCTTCTGTGAAATGACTGCACTCGAAATGACGGAAGGAATTGAAGACAACCTGGAAAAAGTCGTACAGTACAAATAGAATACAAAAATGTACACTTATCAGCTGTTTTTTTATATTCCATGTACCATCACATTTTTGTTAAGAGCGTGTTGAATATAGCATTATATGGGTTATAATGAGGCACTGTAAAGATAAGGCAAGGCAACTTTATTTATATAGCACTTTTCATACACGAGGCAGACTCAAAGTGCTTCATATTGTAACATAGTCATACATTAAAACAGAACACTAGTTGTACACTTTAATTAATTCAGTTGCATGCGAAAGAAACACTAGATAGCTGAAATGCTAATATATCCCTAACGTTAGATTTATATTGATCTGTCCCTGTTGGGTGAAGTTACCCGTCAAGGTGAGCACTAGAAGCGTTCCGAACATAAGCACGCTCTGGCTGGTCCAGGATGGAAACAGCACCTTCTGGATGCTGAGAAACCTCTGCACAAACCTCCAGTCAAGCTGTAGTCTGGGGAAGAAATCAGGACATCACAGACATAGAACGAGAGAGACAGAGACCAAGACAGACACGAAAAGAGACACCGTGAGAGCGAGAGACAGACAGACCCACACAGAGACACAGACAGAGACCCACACACGTTAAGTGACCTGGTGTAAATACCACGCATTGAAAGAGAAAATAGGGTGACAAAAATACCTAAATTCGCCTTACCTCTTTTTTTCTCGGACATTTTTCTTTGGTGAAGTCGGCATTGCTACAGCGCATGTGAAAGTTTAAACCTTGAAACTTAAAAAATAAAGTGCGGTAGTAAAATAGTTCCGGAGATGCATTCACGTTGATTCCTCATTTCGGATCATCGATGACAATTGTTGGGAAAACTGATAACGAAACTAAAACGTAGGAGAGATTATAAAACACCGGAGAAGTCGACGTATGAAGAACTGGGTGATGACTACGAGGCGCAGACAGTCACTGTAACACCCGCAGCCGCAGGTAAGCGAAACAAGTAAACAATTCCTCACACGCTCGTTTCCGGTCCAGGATATGCGACGTGTATTTTTTCAGAGTAAAAGTTCCCCAGATCAATGGTCTCATTATGAAAGAATGCGACGCCAGTGTCCGAAAGAAAGCATTTATTTTCTTCCAACAATGCATTCAATTGTCATCACCAGGAAAACAAATGGGTATAAAAATCACGTTATTCAGCTTAATGCCTGAAAAAAGTTTAGTTTATTCGGATTTCTGAATGTAAATTAAAAACATTAAAGTTCATTTTGATATACGTTGTACACGTTTTATATTGCAATTAGTCATTAGTGCAGCATAGTTAAATAATATATATTAGCAAAACCAAACAAATTAAAACAAGCAAAGAAATAATACATGATCACAGCAAATAGGCTTTTAAAGCATTAAAGCAATGCTGACTCCAATAAAAACCACTAGGTAGTATATTTGTACGACTCAAAGAGCACTGTTAACGCAATAGGGGGGGGCTGTATCTTTGTGAGGGGATGAATGTCAAATCGGTATCTCTTATCAGGGGAATACAAAGGTTAGACCTATTGATATAAATTGTCAGGTACATGAACCCAATGCTATTTAGGTTCAATGTGCCAAAAGATTATCTCTTACCTTACCTTTAACTTTGTGCATATCCAAAGTAACGAACCAGATTGCACTCGCTTCATTTGCTCATTCTCTGGACTTCAGGGGGACATTGTGGGATATACATTCTGGTGTGTTAAGATACTGTATAAACATGTCCCTCACTCGAGCACCACAACGGTACAACAATACAAAGCTTTTTCAGAGGCTTCACTTCAATTCATGCTTGTTTGTCGAGAGGCAAGAGATTGGTCAGCCACGGGAAGAACTCTCCGTGACAAAGGCATCGACCCGTTGGGGTCAAACAGGAACCAAACACTGTTATCTTGGTACAGAAACGTGTGTGTGTGTGTGTGTGTGTGTGCGTGTGGGTTCCCATGACCCCAGCAGTGGTATCAATCCCCCCTCCACCCCCCCTCCCAACCCCAACGTCCAGAGAGACCACTAGGGGTCTCACAGGTTTGGTTCGGCTTGACCCTCCCCCTCCCAATACCAGAAAGACCGCTAGGGTCGCACAGGTTAGGTTGGGTTTGGCTGGACCCCCCACCCCTTCCCCCCCCCCCCCCCCCCCCCCCCCCCCCCCCCCCCCCCAACATCCAGAGTGACCACCAGCGGTCGCGCGGTTTCGGTTTCCGCCCGCTCAGGCCAGGTGCACCAGGCTGAAGACGAAGGGCACCACGCACACGCAGCAGAAGCCCACCACGCTGTACACGACGTAGCGGTACGGCAGCTCCACCCTCATGTGCTGGCGGGCGCGCCGCACGTCCCCCGTCGGCATGCCGAACACGCGGCACAGCGCCGGGATGGTCACGGCCTTCATCGCCATGCGGCACACCAGCAGCACCGCCACGCCCAGGACGAAGCGCGCCAGGGAGCGCCCCACGAGGCCCGCCCCCACGGAGGGCATGGCCAGGGGCAGGGCGGACAGCGGCACGTCCGTCAGGAGACCCAGCCGGTGGTTGACGTGGGTGCCCAGCGCGGTGCCCACGCCCGTGCCCAGGGCCTGGGCCGTGTCCCCGCGCGAGGTGCTCCAGGAGTCCAGGCTGAAGGCCAGCAGGCCCATGCCCACGTGGGAGAGCACGATGGCGAGCGGCGCCGACGGGCTGGCGGCGTAGAAGCCGTCGATGCTGTCCAGCATGGGCTGCATGGCCGCCAGGATGAGGAGGCTGTAGAGGAAGCCCGTGATCACTTCCTGCCGGGGAGGAAGGAAACTCGGGGGGGTTAGAGGAGGGGGCGGGGGGGGTGCATTGTTGTGTTGGCCTTGGTTTTGTTTAGGAATGTGATTCTGTGGCGTTTAGTCGTACTGACTCGATCGACTCCACGTCAAGCCCTGGCCGTTTCAAAAGCTTATCTAGAGAATGGGATTGATTAACGGCTCGAGGGAGAACTCACTGACCATATTTTCAGGGTTTTTTCGACATAAGGAGAGAGAAATTGGAAAGATAAGAAGGAGATATGAGCCCTCGGAATGTCTGTTATCGCGGGGTTCATATTCGAGCCGGCGGCGTTGGTCGTTGTGTCATAAGTGCAGCTAAACGATTTTAAACCACGTTCATAAATCAAATCCCCAATGATTGCGATTCCTCTTGGCGCCGCTAGAGGGCGGTGGTGACAGTTCAAGTGATTGGCATTCAGTCATCAGTGGGTTGATAGAAATGCTCACCAGTACAGAATGCATCCCCATGTAGACTCTGCTCACACAGACCAGCAGACTCCAGCTGAGGGCCGCCGTCAGGCCAAAGCTGAAAGAATACTGAGAATCCAGAGACACACGATTAGTTGGTCTAATGCAAAACAACGCTATACTGAGTAGCTAAAGCACAATAACATAACTAATAAATAGCTACAAATGTACAATAACAAAGCTTTTGAGTTGCTAATAAAAGGCATCCAGAGTGAAAGACAAGTCAAATTGGTGTGTAGAGCTATATTTAATACATGATTGACTAGAATTGCTCTGTAGATTTCCCTGTACAATCTGAGCTTGGCTCATGCACAGATGCTTCCCCTTCCTGTGCCAGATAGTTTTGGGATGCATTTCATGGTCATTCAAGACTCAATTTATGTCAAAGACTTGGCAGTTGTGCTGCAGCCGCAGCAGCGTCTATACAAACATAATCTGACACCGACCAGCTCAATGAATAAGAATGAATGAGTCCAGTCCCCCATGGATGAAGCGATGAGTCTGCTTACCTCCCAACGTCCATACGAAAGCATGAACAGAGAGAACGACATAGCCGTCCCGGTCATGGCATGCGTGGACGGCATGCTGTACTCAGAGTTGTAAAACACCTCCACCTTCACCACAGGTGGGGAGGCTGGCCGCGACCAGCGAACCAAGTCTTTGGTTGACTGTCCGATGAAGAGGTTCCAGGCCCAAACAATAATAAGCCTCCGACTGACCAGGGGGTCGATGTTCCAGAACACGAAGGGGAAAAAGACGATGAAAAACATCTCGTTGCCCAGCTCGGTTCCAAACGTGAATAAATAAAACAGAAACTTGTTGTTGATGATGAACTCGTTGCCAACATCCCCTGTCAGAGAGTTCTTCCGGAGCGGCTTGGCTCTCGCGGTATCTGCTGAACCCCCGCAGCCGGCGGCCTGCATCTCATCCCCGGCTTCCCTTGACCGCAGCGCCGCTGACCCGTTACCCAAGTCCCTGGACCGGTTTTCCTCCGTGTCCGAGTGGTTTCTTTGCCTGGGATATTCCCGTGTTCCCCCATCATCGTTCGCACTCGCACCACTTGAAAGTTTGTCCCCCGAATCGCTCGGTTTCTCCGAGAAGGTCCCCTGAACGCCGCACATCTTCTGAAACCCTGCCACAAGGCTCGGGTCTTGGAGGTAGTTGCATAGCCGGATAAACATCGCTCCGAATGCCATGTCTAAAGGTTTAAAGCGGTGGGTGTATAGAAAACGTTTAAACCAGTCTACTTCGACATGCAGTTAGCCCCCATCGTCTCCGTAAAAGCCCGGCCGAATTAAAGTAGGCTGCACACGGGGATCAGTCACTGCCTATCAGGAGCTCAGTGCCAATACAACAGAGCATCATTCACAGATGCAATATCACACTAACATTAAGCCGATCACGAGATATTCGGGAAACCATCCAGGTGTTTCTATGCAGACCGCGCTGTGCGGTCGGCGATCGGTTATCGGACTTTTAAACGTAACGGAAAGGATGTCAGCAGGAAGTTGAACGCCGGAGTGTGTAGATCACGGGCTTCCAAAGTTCAGAAAAGTTAATCATTGCCGTTTGAATTAGCGTCAAACCCTAAACTGCACCACACAGAGGTCTTCGTGATGGTCTCCCTGCCGCTTCCCGTTTTTCCTTGCCACCTCTTCCTAATCGTCTTCTTCTGGCGCAGCCGCAGTCGGCGGTTTGATGACGCGGGCTAATCGCCCTCTAGAGGATAGAGGTGGAATAACATGTGTTTATTAGGCTTTGATCAGATGTAAAACACATGCTTTTAATCAATGCATATTCCACTTGAGGCTGCTAACTCTATGCACCACGACGATGGCGCTCTTCTCCTGTTGGGCCTGCCACAGTTTTGGTTGTCGTTCTTATTCATTCTTGTAAAACAAAAGTAACACTTTATTTCAACTCAGGTTCACTGTCTGTCACCTCATTGTCATGTTGCATGCACCTACACATCATACACGTTTTGCGCACTTGCAAAAAATAAATAAAATAATCATACACATATACAAAACAAATAAGTGAACGTCCTCAGAGAACTGCATCAGTCGGTGCATTTGAGACAGCATTCACCAACAAATGTTGATTTATCACACACTACATTGGACAGCGGGGGGTGAACGCAGAGACGAGCGGTCCCATTCCTCAACGCTCTCTCTAAGCGTTGGCTTTGTTGTGCCGCTGGCTGGTGAGCGTAAATTGACCAATCGAAGCGTGTTGTGAGTGCACGCAGGTCCCAGTTCATCGCACACACACAGATCGCGGAGGGAGATGTTACAGGCGACCACAGAGCAGACGAAAGAGGAGCAACAACGACAGCATCGTCCGAATAAATCAAAATGCATGGAGGAAAGCGAGGATTGGTTGCACCTCAGAACACTTTTTTGGAGAATATCGTCCGCCGCTCCAATGGTAAGTTGGTCTTATTGAGTAGGCTATGTGTGGAGCCTATAGTGCCGTATTTTAAAATAATTAGCCCTGCATCTTAGATTTTCTTCACTTGGAACTCAGTAACGCGCAAGTTCAATGGTCTATGCCGAGAAACACTTGCAGCCTTTAAACAACTTATTCAACTCATGGGAACACCAACTGTAGGTTGAATTATGGTTCACAAATCAATGTTTATCCCTCGTCTAACGGTTTGATTATCTCAGTAATTATTTTGTTTGTTCCAGTGGCAATGATTTAGTATTTATATGGACGCAATACAATCCTATGCGGTGAAGTGTCCTATATATAGAACGGGATGCGACAATATCTAAGGAGCGCTTGTGAAGACTGTAATAACATTGCGCTGGCTGCAAGATAAGGGAAATACTGGTATAAGGATGAGCCTGAAAGGAGACTGTGTTTTGCAAGTCAATATTTTTATGATATCAACACATGAAGCCTTTAAAGAAGATGACTTATAAATATTAATGCGAGATCTGCAGAAATATTGTAGGCTACAACAAGCCATATCCGATCTGCCAAGTATAGGACTTACTTAGGAGGGGTGGAAATTAATAAGTAGGAACACACAGCGTTGGATAAGACCGTCCGGAAAGATTGGATTATTTGAGAACGTTTCACACTGTTTGAGCTATAGCTTCAATCCACATATGGCTCCAACATAACTATGTTATCAATATTATTCAAATTATTTCCTCTTTTCCCCCCATTGTAAATTAGATTTCTTGCTAATGCAGTGTTCAAGGAGGGATAAAACCTACATTATTTTAAAACCTTTGATGTGTATTCAAACTTGGGATCACGGATGAAGATTTATAAACGTCAAACTAAAAGTAAAGCCATGCAAATGAACACACACACAAAAAAAACCTTATTTTTCTTTCCCCATTCCTTCTAATTGGAATAGGACTACATCATTATCCGTTGTGTTGCTCAGTATTCCCTGAGCAATGAGTCTGAGTTATCAACTCAAATGTGTTTTCTTTCAGAGAGTGGTGTGTTGGAACAATTCACTTCAGATCTTGCTCCCTGTTGGCTCTCTGTTTCAGAAACGAGCTTCCTACTCGGGAACGCTCAGATCCTTGAGTGGCCGGTGGTGTACAGCAACGATGGCTTCTGCAAGCTGTCTGGCTACCACAGAGCAGAAGTCATGCACAAGAGCAGCACTTGCAAGTATGAGCGGACACACTGGCACTTAGTTAGAAGTATCTATACTGGATCAGAGAGAGAGAGTGAGACAGGGATCAGAAGCAGAGAGACATTGTGCATATATACTGGATCGGGGAGTGAGAGCGAGAGACCATATATGAGAGACCATATATGAAAAAGCAAGAGAGAGAGAGAGAGAGCGAGAGCGAGAGAGATACTTGTTTCTGTTTCTTCTAATTTAAACCATTATGCCTTTTTTTTATTAAATGCTATTCCTCACAGCAATAAAAAGTATGAGGTATTTCATCTCAATAAAAACCTGCCAAGAGAACACACAGATGTAAATTCAGCTACAAAGCTCATACCAACTTTGGACTTTCATTGGCATACAATGGCCGTATTTGCTGAAAACGCATCACACCACCACCATGGACTTCTTCATCCACTTGACTTGTGTATGTATGCACCATCTTATGTCTCCACCCTACTCTCATCCACGCACACAGCTTCATGTATGGAGAGCTGACCGACAGAGGGACCATAGACAAAATCAGACAGACCTTCGACAGCTACGAGTCCAGCTTCGTCGAAGTCCTGCTGTATGCAAAGAACAGTGAGTACATCGCCGCTGAACCGCCCCCTATTTTACCACCGCGGTGCAATGCTGTTTGGATGTATGACTTAAAGATCGGTCTACAAGCTGAGCCTATCCAGTGGACTGTGGCAACTGGTTGTCTGATCAATCCATCAAAAATGGATTGATGGTTAAGACTACGAAAATACAAATATGAAAACATAATAGGAATTTGAAAGTGGCTTATAATAGCTGATCACCGACACAGCTGTTGGTTCAGAGCCCTCCCCTTTTAGGTCATGAACTATCTCACCACAACAATTGAACCATCATGGCTGACATCCATAAGAGGCATCCATTGCTCCATGGGTCTTGTGTTCCCCCCTCCCGCCAGGGACCCCGATATGGCTGTACATGCAGGTGGCTCCCATCAGGAACGAGAACGACAAGGTGGTCCTGTTCCTGTGCTCCTTCCGGGACATCACCCTGTTCAAGCAGCCCGTGGAGGAGGAGGAGGAGTCCAACAAAGGTGTGTGGCGCCCGGCCATCCCTTCTTTACAGCGGCGATCCATCGTGTCCCAGACGTTTTAGAATGGACCATTCATTGTCTATTTTTACCCATTTTTCACACCATTGTAGGTAGAGATTTTGTGTTTTTTTTGGAGTTCTTTAAACATTCGTGATCTCTTTCCTCTTTGTTTTACGTTGTGTATTGCCGCTTGCACACACTTTTTCGATCCGGGATTAACACAAATGATCATATCTTATAATATATGAAAAATATCTCCACCATGAAGGACATTCCATTTTCAAAATGATTGTGATTATTAATTAATAAGTTATCGATTTACATCTTCACGCTGATAGCGCATTGAAGACATCACATTACATCCATTCAGCGGACTCTTCTGTCCACAGCGACTCATAATAAGCCCCCATAGACCAGTAAACCCAGTCGTATTCCATAGGGACCCTGGTGGCCAGGGTCCTGCCATCGGACCAACCACTGACCAGGTGTTGTGTGTGTGGATGGCTGAACACTGTCCTCTGTGGGTCTACACTGTACAGCGTTGGGTTGGTTCCCCTGGGGGGAATTGTGTCACTCTGCCCACTCACGTCTTTCCATGTCCAGTGCCACACAACGCTCACCCATGTCAAACAAACTGGTGGGGGGGGGGGGGGGTCGATGAGAGCCATGGTGCTGTGTTGTCAATACGGTAGACATATTATATTTAGGGTGTTTAGAAGACCCTTAACACACACTGACGGCGGAGCTGTCAGCTCGTCAGGAGCGGTTACGGTGGGGAATCTTGCTCAGGGACACCTCGACACTCAGCTAGGAGGAGCCGTGAACTAGCAACCTTCTGGTTACAGTGGCTCTGCCTCCTGAGCTACTGCCATTAGTCATAGCACAGCTGGTAGGATGTGCAGCGCAGGATTAAGAGTCAACTGCTGGAGCACGGCCATGGACGGGTTAAGGCTGCTTGGGAAGAGCAGAATTTAAAGAGTTCATTTTCAAAAACACAAACATTGTGTTGTACAATGTGGCCCGTAAAGCCCTTTGAGAATAACTGTGATTAAGGGCGACACAAATACAATGTACTTGGCTCGCGTCTAATATATTTTTCTGTTTTTTTCCAAGAGGTATTTCATTACCAATTGTTTTGTTTGAAATATGAGGTTTGGAGCGGCCAAACTGAATAATCGACTGCTCGTGTATCATGTTATATAAAGCTGAGATATGGTTATCCTTTGCGTCTTCCAGCAGGATGGACCAAGATCGCCCGGTTGACTCGAGCCTTAACCAACAACCGCACAGTTGCCCAGCAGTTGACCCCACTGGGCAACCCCGAGATCAAGACCTCCAGACTGGCAGAGGTGAGCCGTCGCCAGGTGGAAGAATTGTCACTTGGTTCGAATGTGTTTGACCGATCATCCACCATAACTTGTCCGCATGCAACTCCCGCGCCAGGGCTTTGACTTTCATCCCAAACCAATATTGAAAAAAAAAAGTCATTTTTGGTGCGTTTAAAAAAAAAGTGCATTTCCGTTTCCCAACTTTCTTTTCCTTAACCCCGAAAGGCCCTTCAGCTTGGCTCGGACATCCTCCCTCCGTACAAACAAGAGGCCCCCAAGACCCCCCCGCACATCATCCTGCACTACTGCACCTTCAAGACCACCTGGGACTGGGTGATCCTCATCCTCACCTTCTACACAGCCATCATGGTGCCCTACAACGTGTCCTTCAAGCACAACAAGCCCAGCACCAACCTGGGCTGGCTGGTGGCCGACAGCGTGGTGGACATCATCTTCCTGGTGGACATCGTGCTCAACTTCCACACCACCTTCGTGGGGCCGTCCGGCGAGGTCATCTCCGACGCCCGGTCAATCCGCATGAACTACCTGAAGACCTGGTTCATGATCGACCTGCTGTCCTGCCTGCCCTACGACATCATCAACGCCTTCGAGCAAGGCGAGGAGGTATAGGGGGGGGGGGGGCTGGGAGGAGGCGCGGGGCTAGGAGGATGAGGTTAAGTTAAGGCCAAGGTCAGATGGGGGGAGCTGGGTTAGGATAAGGAGGTTAACTTAAGGAAGGAGGTCAGTTTAATGATGATGAAGAGGTGAAGTTAGGGAAGGAGGTTGTTACGATGAAGATGAGGTGGACTATTTTTCTATACGTTCCTATATGTATACATTTTTATTTTTGTTTTGTTTTCAATCCCAAGGATGCAAATGACCTCTAGTAGGGTCAAATAAATGCAAAAAAATATAAACAAAAATCCTTCCAGGCTATTGCGAGTCGATAAATTTGAGATGTGCGAGGGTGCCTTAGAAAAAGTCAACGATGCAGATAATAACTATTCTTGGGCCTACCTGGACGGTAAAATTTAGTTTCTGCAATCTTGCGAATATCTCCCTCCCTGCCGGGCTGATGAGGTCTGCAGCGGGGGCGACGTTTTGGAAGTGGCTTCAATATTGTTGCGTGTAGCATCGTCGCCCCCTGGGTCAGAAATGCATGTGTATTCACTTTACCGTTTCGCCGTGTTTCAGCAGGAGTACATGAACGTCAACGCCTCGGCAACAAGCCCCTCCCCCAGGAACAGCACGAGGCCCGAGGACTCTATGCTACCCGTAAGAAATGAAGTGACACCCTAATGTGTTCCAGGAGTGACTCCAGGGCTGGTATGACAGTTGTCCTGGGTGTACTTTGCTAACTCTCCCCTCGTCTCTTTACGCCTCTACATTTAGGAGCGTACGTATTGTTCTAAAGAGAGGCTCGTTCGAGGCGTCAATGTTAGAATTACAGTCAAGACTGTAGGGGGCTGAAGGAAACTCATTTACACACTAGAAATTAATATTTTTTTGTATCTCTTTAAGTAAATTCAATCTTTCACTCCTATCCCCAACATCTCCCCCCCCCCACTTCCTCCTCCTCCTCCTCCACCACCACATCCAACACCCCCCTGGCCCTCACCTCAACCATATCGTCCTCCTCCTGACCACCACCTCCTCCACCACCACCACCACCACCACCACCACCACCACCACCACCACCACCTCCTCCACCACCACCACCACCTCATCCAACCCTCTCTCCTCTCCCCACCACCACCACCACCACCACCACCACCACCTCCTCCAACCCTCTCTCACCACCACCACCACCACCACCCCCCCCCCCCCCCCCCCTCCTTACCCCAGGGCCTGAGCAGCCTCTTCAGCTCCCTGAAGGTGATCCGCCTCCTCCGGCTGGGCCGGGTGGCCCGCAAGCTGGACCACTACCTGGAGTACGGCGCGGCCGTGCTGGTGCTGCTGGTGTGCGTCTTCGGCCTGGTCGCCCACTGGCTGGCCTGCATCTGGTACAGCATCGGGGACCACGAGGTCATCGACCACGACACCCACGCCATCAAGACCGACAGCTGGCTGTACCAGCTGGCGCTGAGCATGGGCACGCCGTACCGCTACAACGTGACGGGCTCGGGCCGCTGGGAGGGCGGGCCCAACAAGGAGACGCTGTACATCAGCTCGCTGTACTTCACCATGACCAGCCTGACGACCATCGGCTTCGGGAACATCGCGCCCACCACCGACGGCGAGAAGATCTTCAGCGTGGCCATGATGATGGTGGGATGTGAGTAGACGCGGGTGGGAGACGGGGCGATGTGTGTTCATGCCCCACGAAACCCCCAAAAAAGTCGATGTTATCTGTAAATGGAGATTTTCGGACAAAATAATTGGGCCGCAGTTTCCGAACCGTCAGCCCAATTATAAGTTTCTATGTTTTTATTGACGATGTCTTTACCACCACCTCCATGGCTAGTGGTTTCTCATGGTCAAGTCATGCCTCATATTTAGGTCAAATATCAATTCAAGTTTACTCTGTTCCATGGCTGTGTGGAGCTCGAGTCACATCGCTGGATCCTGACTTTTGGCTCTGTCTATTTTGGACGGGTTCACTTTCGTAGTACCAGCCTGAGTGATGGGACAGGACGGAGACCGCTAATTCGAACAGGATGCCTGCGCAAACGCAAACACCCACACCGACACCAACACACAGACACACATTCTGTGCGCACAGAATACACATTCTGTGCATTTTAACAGAGCAACTCCAACCATCTTTTAACCTTGGCTTCCAAAACCACAACCACAACAACAACAACAACAACAACAGCTTGTAACAAACCAAATGAACAAACACATTCTTGGGTGTGTGTGTGTGTGTGTGTGCAAGTCTCTACATTCTGTGATGCACTTCAAACCAACCGTGCACCCTTGTATGCGCCGGGCGATCACCCATTGGTAATTCGTCGGCAGCAGACCCTCACAGGCAGGGAAGAGGGGGAGAGACAATCTGGGTGCATGATCATTGTGCATGAGGGACGCGATAATAATGCCCTCCTCAACCCCCCCCCGGGCCTTCACTCTCACAGCGTGCACCAGGGGAACATATGTCTGAGGAAGGGTGCAGGGCTGAGAATTTGTGTGTCGATGTAGGACTGTAACAAGACGTTACCAACATGCGGTGCTCATGCTGTATATTTCGCTGTAACTCAAACAAAATGTATGCTATTTTAGAAACTAGGGAGTATGGCTTCTTTACGTGAGTTGTTTGGTGGAGAGATATTAATTTAGGGCTTGAGAGCTGGAGCATCAACAGGTGCCTTGGAATGAGCAACGTGAATGATTTATGAA